>NW_006283768.1:1529857-1532813 GCF_000327345.1 Myotis davidii | reverse complement strand
GGCTGCACCTAGGGATTGGGCCTGCCCTCTGCCACCCAGGAGCAGGCCTAAGCCAACAGGGCATTATCTCCCAAGGGGTCCCAGACTGCTAGAGGGCACAGGCCGGGCTGAGGGACCCCCCTCCACCCCAAGTGCACAAATTTTTGTGCACCGGGCCTCTAGTATTTGAATAAAAGAAAATTAAGTAATAGGTTAAGGGAAAATAAATAATTTCTCTCTCTTTTTTTAAATTGACTTTAATGGGGTGATATTGGTTCACAAAACCAAACAGGTTTCAAGAGTACAACTCAACAAAACGTCATCTACACACTGCACGGTGCTCCCATCGCCCCAAGCAAAGTGTCTTTCTAATTCCTCCCATCCCCCCCCCTGGCTTTGCCCACCTCCATCTATCCCCACCCCTCTTTCCCATTGGCTATCACCACACTGTTGTCTTTGTCTATGTGTTCTATATGTATGGTTTTTCTTAATCTTTTCACCTACTTTCATCCAGCCTCCTACCTCCCCTCCCCTCTGACAGCTGACAGTCTGTCCCATGTATCCATGCCTCTGTTTCTATTTTGTTCAACAGTTTATTTTGTTCATTAGATTCCACATATAGTGAGATCATATGGTATTTGTCTTTCACTGACTGGCTTATTTCACTTAGCATAATTCTCTATAGATCCATCCATGCTGTAGCAAAAGGTAAGATTTCCTTCTTTTTTACATCTGAGTAGTATTTTTTTGTGTCAATGTATCACAGCTTTTTTATCCACTCACCTACTGATGGGCACTTGGGCTGTTTCCAGATCTTGGCTATTGTAAATAACACTGCAATGAACAGAGGGGTGCAGGTATTCTTTATAGTTAGTGTTTTGGGTTTCTTTGGATACATCACCAGAAATGGGATCACTGAGTCGAATGGTAGTTCCATTTTCTAATTTTTTGAGGAAATGCCAAAAGATTGTTTTCCATAGTGGCTGCACCGGTCTAAATTCCCACCAAAGGTGCACAAGGGTTCCCTTTTTAGAGCTGATATCTCATTGTAGTTTTAATGTGTATAAGTGATGTTGAGCACTTTTTTCATATGTTTATTGGCCATTTCTATGTCCTTTGGAGAAGTGTTTATTCAGGAACATTGTCCATTTTGTAATTTGATTATTTGTCTTCTTAGTGGTTGAGTTGTATAAGATCTTTATATATTTTGGAAATTAATCTCAGCCACATGTGTCATTGGCAAATAGATTCTCACACTCAGTGGGTTCCCTTTTCATTTTGTTGATGGTTTCTTTTGTTGGAAGCTTTTTAGTTTGATTCAATCCCATTTTATTTTTTCTTTGTTTGTTTGTTGTTGTTGTTTTGCCTGAGGAGGTATATCAGCAAAAATATACATGATAGATACCTGAAATTTCTCTGACTATGTTTTCTTCTAGGATTTTTATGATTTCTCAACTTATATTTTAATGTAGCTTCTCATTTATAATGCCTGCAATTTTTCAGACATAAACATAAAATATCACAAACATTACTATTCTACTTGCTATCATCCAAGTAATGTAAGATATTAAGGAGACTATATTTTGAAATAAATATTTAGAAAACCCTATACGTTTTATTTTAATGCAATATCTATACATCCTACTTCAACATTTTACCGGTAAAAAGAAAGATCCTTTTATAAGTACAGGGTAGAATCCCCAAACCAAGACAAACCTTAGTTAAGACTCAAATCTCTAAATTAATCTCTAATTTGTTTCTTCTTATTCTCTCTTGGGAATCCATGCTAATAAGGAATTGCATTGACCAATTCACCATAATGTCCACTTGTTATCAAATTTCTTCCTGTAGCTAAAAAAACAATGGTTAATTCTCAGATCTTATTTGGTTTACATCGCAGAGACATTTGTTATGGTTTTTCAGGCCCTTTTCCTCAAACTTCTGCTTCCTGGACTCTAGGACACCGTTCTGTTCTGATTTCCATCCTATATAACAGACTACTCCTTCTAGTTTATTCTGATTTTGTTGCTTTATCTGCATTCCCCTAATTTCTAACCACTTTAATGCAGCGGTTCTCAACCTGTGGGTCGCGACCCCTTTGGCGGTTGAAGGACCCTTTCACAGGGGTCGCCTAAGACCATCCTGCATATCAGATATTTACATTACAATTCATAACAGTAGCAACATTACGGTTATGAAGCAGCAATGAAAATAATTTTATGGTTGGGACACAACATGAGGAACTGTATTTAAATTGGCCAGAAGGTTGAGAACCACTGCAAATGTCTTAATGCTGAGTTCTCAGATCTTTTCTGTATATCTACACTTACCCCCTTGGAAGTCTCATTCAATATCATAGTTTTAAATACTATCTGTGTCTCTAACTAAGAATTTGAAATTTTCATCCTGCATATCTACCTTGTAATTCAGACTTTATATATAACTTTTTATTTCGTCTAACAATGATAATGCATGGTAAATATCCCAAACTTAACACACTCAATACAAAACTCCCAATCTTCCCCTAAATATGCTCCTATTGAGTTTTCCTAAACTCAGTAAAGGGGAAATCCATTTTATCATTGCTAAAACAAAATACAAATAAACTCAAAACTTGGACCCATCTGGCTCCTTCTTTTCTTTAACTCTCCACTCTTAATATCTCGGCAATGTGTTAACACAACATTGCTCATAAAACCCATGTTCTCTTCCAGTGGGCTACAGGTTAAAGTTTATTGCTACATTTCTTAATTCATCATCCCTTGCTCTTCCCTTTTTATCATTGCTAAAACAAAATACAAATAAACTCAAAACTTGGACCCATCTGGCTCCTTCTTTTCTTTAACTCTCCACTCTTAATATCTCGGCAATGTGTTAACACAACATTGCTCATAAAACCCATGTTCTCTTCCAGTGGGCTACAGGTTAAAGTTTATTGCTACATTTCTTAATTCATCATCCCTTGCTCTTCCCTGCA
>NW_006283768.1:1516370-1529822 GCF_000327345.1 Myotis davidii | reverse complement strand
CCTGCTCCTCCTTACTCAGGCCCAATATGCTCTCATCTGTGCTTTCCTGGTGCTCTGTCTTGAAAGCACATCTTTCACATTTTTTTTTTTAGGTTACTCCATCATTTCTGTCAGGTCTTTATTCATATACATATGAACATATATGCTCTTGCTAGTGGCAGTAAACTATAAATTTAATCTGTAAAATACTGATAAAACTTAATTTAAGATGTAACTGAGATAGTAGAACAACATTAACAAAAATTGTATGAGTGACATACATCTCAGTCCACCAGAAAACATGCTACTGGAGGTATATAACAGCAGATTCTATAAAAGCTTAAAATGTGCTAAAATAAAGTGTATACCAGCACTTTTCTACCTCTTACTGCAAGATTGCATACCTAGTCTCTCTAGAAATCAACCAGGAAAGAAATGATCTATAACAATCCAGACAAGTAGTCAATGTATTTGTTTAGAACGAGAATAATTCCTGTTATATGTAAAAGCAATGAAGTGAAGAGAGACTAAAGAGAATATTATTCAAAGTGAGGTGAGTCACAAGCCTCAGTCTAGTGCTATAGCACTGAATTAACTCAGATCAAATGTTTGAATGTTTCAGGATCAATGTTGTCTCCAGAGTCGTCATGTACACCAGTAGTTACATTTGAGAAGCAGTAGTGCAGTTCATGACATGGACCTTTGTGCTTACTATCTGGGCTCAAATAAACAGTTTTCTCCTTATTGGTATGTAAGTGAAGCATGGATCAAGGTTGAGTAGTGATTCAATCTCTCTAGTGACCTAACTTCTCTTGGACTAACATTCATATTTGTAAAGTGGGAAGAGTGGGGCTATATACTATTTTTTTGTGATAATCAGGGATGTAAGCCTTTCAGCCATTCCTGGTTAACAGTCAGTGGTCAATGTATATTCGTCATTGGAGTCATTAATCAAAAAGTAAATATTTTGTGGAGGCCTGCATGGAAAATCAGGCAGTTCTATGTATACATAGAATCTAATGCAAATAATTGACATTTCTCAGAGATAAATGTGTCCAGTTACAAGTGTTTTGTATGGCTTCCGTGATTCCAATGTATCAAAATCACTATCACTTTGAAGAGACCAAGTAATTCAAAGAACCTATGTTAGTTGTGGAGGACCCTGAAACTTGAAATTACTCCTTAGACCTTTGGAGAATTGAGAACTTTTAAGTACTACAGCTTCCTGGTAAGACTGATAAAACTTATTTTGAATTTATCTGTTCTAAATTTCTATCCTAATGGTTTCTCAGGGATAATTTATTTTCCAAATCTGATTTTCTAGAAGGCAATCAGAATGATTTATTTCAGTCTGGACCAAACTGTGGGTGCAATGTATACATCAGCTGAATCCTGAAGTGAATGTTTCTCACTCTTAGCTAATTGATAAAAAGAATAAAGGAAATGGCTGACATCTGTGGCTATAAGAGAATTTTTTTAAACTAGTCTAGCATATCCCCAGTCTCTTCTCACTGATCATGTGTTTGAAACAAATACAGATTTCAATTAGTTTAAGTGTTATATATCTAGTTATAACAATATAGCTAGTGTTATCTGAAATGCAAATTGTTTTACTTCCATTTCTTATCATGATGACATTTTAGAGTGCTGTTGCTTTCTTTTATATTGCTTTCGTTTCTTCTGGCTGGAGTCAGAGCACCAACTGTATGTATGAGTGTGTCTGCAACATAATTGTAGAATCATAATGCATCATTACCGTTTTTGCTTTCATATAAGCTACGTACCATTTTAACTCTGAATAAATTGTACATTTAGTTATGGCTCATACTTAGCAATTGCTTTTTGTTCTTCATATGTGTTGTGAAAATTGCTCTTTTACAATTTGTTTTACCATAAAAGGGAAAAATTAAATAGTAAAGTGAAATATTCCCAGGTCTAGGTACAAATCTCTTATGAATTTACATACACTACTGATGAGTTAAAAGTATGTTGACTGAGCAAATGAATATATCATTTAGGCAGCTCCATACACTGAAATAAATTTAGGAAAACTATAATGGTGAATCTGAGGGACAAAAGGTCTATTGTGCTTTTTTTTTAAATTTCTGTTTACTTTACACACAGGACACTAAGAAGTTCAAAATATCATGCTAATTCTTGTATTAATAATCTATGAAATATCGATTCAGCATACTGTCTTAGGTGACTTAAGAGTCACTTCTCTCTTTTTAGCAAATAAGAATTTGAGAAGATGACCTCCTATCCATTTCATTCATGTATACAATTGGAGACTTGCAGACTACAGAGTCCCCTTTTTACCTTAGAAGTTCGAGCCTAACTGTTGATAGTGAATTAAAGAAAGAAAAGTGTTAGGTTAAATTCATGACCCAAGAAGTCTCTGTGAGGTTGTTCTAGGCCCTTCTCACTGACACCAGGGAGGTGTAATCGGACAGGACAGCCCCCTGAGTCGGTGGGAGAGGGCTGTCCCCAGCCTAGATCCTTGTCTTCTTATGAAAATGGATTTATACAAGAGACCTTGACTGTGTTGTGAAAAGCCAATTTATTAAAGCAATTAAAACATGCTCCTTATTGAAAAGAGCAAAAACAAGCAAAACTGTACATCTGGCTTATGAAGCACAAACAAGATCTCAGCTAATCTGAAGAGCAAGTTGGGTGGGGAATTGAGGCGTTACCTTATATACCCTCCAGTCTATAGGCTTCAAAATTTCTCTGTTGACTATTTTGGTGCAGATTAATTCTCAAGGTCCCTTTTACTTTGCTGTGGCTTCCCCAGAATTCATGAAAAGCACCTGGCACCTTTATCTTGCCAAGTCTTGAGACTCCTGGCTTCCCTGCTTAAGAAGTAAAAGGACCCTTTTTCCCATTTCCCTTACCACCCCTTTCTGCATTCTCTCATTAGGGAGGTTTTTAACCACTTGCTCTGTGTCTTTGGCTGGAGAAGATAATGGTTTGTTAGTCACAAGCTGGCTGTAAACTGCCCACACTGTCTGGCCTTGTTTTAACTTTTCTGTCTCAGTTTCCCTGTTCCTTCTGTCCTGGAATCCTGTAAGACCCTGCTTGGAGCTCATTTTTGGCCCTGCAGTTATGTCTACTTTCTTGCTCTTCCACCCTTTACCCTGTCTGCCTAACCCTGTTTCTAACGCCTCTCAAAATGTTTTTGAGAGTCAGAGGAATGGAGAATGAGAACAGTTTGAGAACTTAATTTGCAAATGACTTTTATTATATATATATATATATATGTAAATAAAATGTGTTTGTAAGTATATGATTTCCCCCTTTCAAGTGAGAGAAAGAGAGAAATATCACATGAACTCACTTATAACTGGAATCTAATGAAAATAATAAACTGACAAACAAAATAGGTCCAGAGACATGGAGACATGAAACAGACTGACATATCTCAGGGGGAGAGGAGAGAGATAGGAAGAAATTAACCAAAGAACTCATATACACATATGCATAACCAATGAACACAGACAATAGTGTGGTGACGGCCTGGGTGGGGCAGGGGCTGGAAGGAGAGGGGTAAAGGGTGGGGGCGGGGGGGAATTGGAAGACACCTATAATACTGTCAACAATAAATTGAAATAAAATTTAAAATATACAAATTCAGAGCCTAGCAGTGTTGTGAAAAGCCAATATATATATTCTCATTAATACATTTGTCAAAATAAAAATTGACACTATAATAAATGTTTTTTATTAAAAATATATAATGTAAACTATTTCACAAAGTGTCTGAAAATTTTCTGAGTAATGAAGGAATCTCTGATGATGACAGAGCTGGCTAGAGATTACTTGCAAACAAGTGATCAATCCTCACAAACACAGAAAACAATAGAATGCCAGTTGTATAACAAAAAGACGCATTTGTTGAATGAGAAAAGACTCAGTGAACTTAGCTTACAAAGAAAATAGAACCTCACATGCTTCTGAATGTTAGGTTAGAGAGAGCACAATGTTGCTTTTCTGGGAAGCCATTTTCTTCCTTCCAATCTAATTTGTAACTTAACCTTGTACAACTTCATAGTTTGAATGGTAATTATATAACTTTATCTCACTGCATGTTAAACTATAATCTTGTGTCCTATTAACTCTTAGACAGTGTTGATTTTTATTTTCATTATTCTAATGCAGTGTGAAGAAACATTTCGATGGGAGAACTCTCTTTCTTAAATGTTGAATATCACTTCTTTTGAGAACAGAAACACTACACATGGAACAAAGGTTTGTTCCTATTTATTATTCATTCCATAAACAGTATTCAACATCTGTTATATGTAGGATAGTCTCTTATACACGTTGGAAACTCTATAAGACCTATCCTTTTCTTCAATAAATCTTACCAAGGTAATGGCAAAACTGTTGCTGCTGATTCCCTTACCCTCTGAGCTTGCCCAACACTGCCGGGCTGGCTGCTTAAATCATACCAGAACTCCATTTCTTCATCTCTGTCGCAGGTTAAGATGGATGCTAATCTGAGCTACACTCCTACCTGTTTGTGTATTGCCTCTTTTGAAACACACACACACACACACACACAACCTCTATAGATATTGGACATTGATCAGATGACATTGACAGTGGCATATAAACCAATTTTGAGAAAGAGAATATTTCTTTGACTTGCTTCTATTCAGAAAGCCATATTATAGTCAAAATAAAGATCATTTCTTTCCTACTTCCTTATGTAGATGTAGTGAACTAAAATTTAGCTGTTGTTATTTTTTAATTATGGTTCTTGACTTCCCAGTGAATATTTTGGAAAACTAGTTTTAGTTAAAACTCATTTTTGAAAGAATCTTTTCTTCTCTCTCGAGTCTTTCTATGATGCACAGTGTCAATGAGCACTACAAAGGAGAGACTGCGGGGATAGAATTGCTGTATGATTCGCTGCCTACATGAGTTTCTGAATTGGGAATGGCTTGCTGTGGGATATGAAGCAGGACTCATATAGAAGAGACTGGCCATAGAAGCCAAGAGACGTGGAGAACCACAGAGCTGACTCCCTCCCCGAAACGTGGGACCCAGGAACCGAGGATCACTGATCATCCTTCTGAAAGCCCAGGGATTGGCTTAATCCCAAATGCCTCAAATTTGGAAAAATGTACCACTGAAGGAACAGAATGAGATCTGCATTTCCATAAATATGGTGGCAATTATTACAAGAGCATTACGCAGTTTGGACTTGAGGAAAGAAAGACTGTACCTTATCAGAACTGTTGAGAAATTAAATGTGTGCTCGTGTGCAACCCTTTTGATGAGGGGTTGTAATTCCTTAGATTCTCTATTTACAGACTCTCAGGGAAGTTGGCTTGAGGAACCCGCATGCTAGTTGTACAATGGCTGATGCTGTAATAAGCAAAGAAAAATACATGAAGGTATAAATATATGTGTGTGAGTGTAAAAATTTGGATACATGTCATAAACTTAATATAATCCTGTGATAATTATCTTGTGATATCGATATAGATATATATTTTTTTTCTTGCTGATCGGCCTAACTTCTCCAAGTGAAGAAGTTCAGACATCCCAGAACCAAATCCAAAACAAGAAACAGGACACTACCCACCTCTCAGAGGCTCCCCTCAAGCCCTTTCTCAGTAAAAGTCCTTCATCTCTTTATAAATAACTTTCTGAAGACCACATTGTTTCAGAACACTGTTCAAATGGACTTTTACCGCACGCATCTTTTTATGTTTGACTGCAGAATTATGATTGTGATATCAAGCCATGTTGTTGCACAGAACTGTCATTTGTTCTTTCTCATTTCTATAAACATTGCATGAATACCACTGTTTATTTTCTTTTGAACAATTTTTTGTTTCTTATTTGGGGTCATCCTATATAATAAAAGGGTAATATACAAATTGTCCCCCAAGGAATTCATCCAACTCATAGTTCAACCGCTCGCTATGACATGTGCTGACCACCAGGGCATGGCACAGAATGAAGGAAGGCCCTCGCCAGCAGCCAGAAGGCCCCGATCAGCCCTGATTGCTGGGATCCTACCCATGCAGGATTTCATGCACCAGGCCTCTAGTTTTAAATAATGTTGCTACCTTTTTAACATGCCTTCTTGTGCATAAATATAAACAATTTTCTTGTTTTTGTACTTAGAAATAAAATTGCTTAAGTATGGAGTATTCATGTTTACACTTAATAGACACTTTAAAAAATTTCAGCAAAGTAGTTGTAACACCAGCTTAAGGTTTGTAGTGCTATCTTAAATCTGTTGTTTGGTGTCTTGCATATTTTTTGAAAATTTCTGTACCTTTTTCTTAAAATATTGTTTTTGCCATACTCTTTTCTCCCTTTGTAACTCTAATTGCAAACATTTTAGAACTGTTTTACTATGTTTCATTATGTGCCCTACCCCTTTTTTCTGTTCTTTACTTTGGTTAATTTCATTGATTTGTTTTTCAGATCCTAATTCTTAACTGGGCTATGTGCAATGTACCATTAATCTAGTCTATCAAGTTCTTAATTCCAGGTAATGGTTTTTAATGCTAGAATTATTTTTGAACTTTATTTTATACATTTTAATTTTCTGCTAAAATTCTCCATCTTTCCATATATTTTCATACATGAAAGTTATAGCTATTTTAAAATCCATTACAGTTATCTCCACTATTTTTTCTGTAGGTTTGTTTTTATTGTCTGGTTTTTTAATCAGTGTATTTTTTTAATGCCAGACACTCTGAATAAAAATTTGTACAGATTATTTGTGGTTCTGGGAAGTGTAATTATTATTTTTAAATTTCCTTTGCTCCTAACATTTGGTCAAATGAAAGGGGTATTGCTTTAATTCTATCAGGGACTAAGATGATTTGAGGCTTGGTTTCAGTCTTCATGAAAGTGATTCTGTATTCTTTCTGGCCATTCTCTTTGGACACATCTCATCAGGGTTCCCATTTGAAATCCTAAAATGTTTTCCAGAGCTTAGCACCTCTTCATGTGCCCATGGTAATGCTGAAAGCTTTTTTTTCAGTTTCTCAGCATTTCTTCTGCTTCTTAGACTAAGAATGGATCATCATGGTGTTATCAGGGGTAGAGCTGGTTGAAGTTAAAATCTGGCTGCTACTTGTAAATAGGGAAGTAACTCCAAAGTAAGAGCAGCTTCCAATATCAAACTCACATCTTTTTTGTCTCTTATCTCTGTAAGATGTTGACCTCTAAAGGTTTGGCTGACATGATAGTTTTCTGATGCCTTCAAATTGATTTTAAAAAATATTTTATTCAGTTGTCTTTCTTTTCTAAGGGGGAGAGTTGGTCTGATACAACCTGTTCTGCCATAGCCAACAGCAGAAATCTTATCTACTGATTCTTCACACGAACCACGCTATACGCACACATGTATTATTCAACAAGAATAGCAATGTTCTGGGAGGTATAATGTATAACTTGTGGTTTAATTTATAAACACGTCTTTTATCAGTCCAATAAAACATTTTAAACATGAGCCTTGCCATTAAAAACACAAATTTATTATTCACATACATACACTTATTTGTGTTCATGTATCATGTTTGGGCTTTGTTTCTAAAGATTGATTTTTGGCAAATGATTAGAATTATTTGACTGCAGTCTAAACCTAAATGTAAAAGTGAAATAATATTTTTATAAAGTGATCTTTATTGGGTATATAAATATAAGCATATGAAGCTATTGATTTTTAGATGGAAATACACAATATATATATATATGTATGTGTATATGTACACACACATATATAATATATATATATATAATTTCAAGTCATTTGTTTCATGACTACATTTTCCTATATTTGAGAATAAATCTATTGAATATTTAATGAAATAGTGTATTTTTTCTTTGACTTTAGAAACAGTAATTTCATTAAATTAGAAAATAATAAAAGAGTGCACTTAAGAGACCATTGTGGTGATCATTCAACCACTGCAGATATAAAGAATATAATATTTTTAAATCATTGTCTCAATTTTGAAGGTGTCTTAAAGTTTTTATTTATTTTACTGCTGACTCAAAACCTGAAAACAACTCTATGCTTCACAATTTGAGAGCAAGTGAATATTTTGTTTGAAATATGGAATATTTAGAGGTTGCCAGAATATCTTTCCAAATAATTATGAAATAAAAAATACCGGCTCTTCGATTATAATGTAATTATTTATTTGTGTACATATTGATGTTTCCTTAAGCACGTACCTCCTCTCTTCATTTTCTTACTTGCTTTGATGAAAATAGAATGCCTTGTAATATTTACACAAATTAAATGCTGAATGAAATAAAATGAAATATGCTATATTGATTAAACGCTTTAGTTTTGTATTGTTTATGCTGTTATCCCTCATCTATCCATCCCCAGAAAACCTGATGCTGCTAGAGAGTCCCATCTGATGGCCTTTCAATAGCTCAATAACTTTTATTCAAAGTATATTCACTAATCCTCCCTAGAGTTTGGTCCTCTCATTCACACCCACAGTCCTGATCAGGACTCTGTGTGAGCAACCTGGCTTGTTTCCTAATCTTTGGTGATGAAAAGGTCCTGACTCTGCACTGGAAGTATCCTTTGAATCTGTATCCTGTCTACCTTCTGGATCTATAAATCATCTTTGCTCTGACTTCTACATACATTCACACAAATTCATGGCCAGATATCTGAATATTGGCCTTCTGTTAATCTATGATACTTTTATGTCTATGTGTTGGGACAAATTACTATTTTGTTTTATTTTTTTTCCCAATACATTTTTGCTATTTTTATGGACCATGACGAGAAATTGCTACACTCACTTGAAAATGTCTTCCAGACTAGATTTCCTCAGTCACCAAGATTCCTATGGTGGGGCTTGTTCCATGGTTGTCAGGCCATAGCCTCTTTTTTGCCTCCAATGTCATTTGTTTAAAATTAGCTGCCATGCTTTCTCGGGAATTCAGACATGCAACGGACTTCATATAAGCCATCCTTTGCAGTGTCATAGAATTGACAGCTCTTTTGTTTCTTCCAAAATATATAATTATTCAAGATATAGAGTCAAGTTTATTACTTTAAAATGACAGCCAAATATTTTTTTCAATCTTAAACATAACCAAACATAATATGTTATATCTAACATGAAGGGAAAATAGAAATCTCAATTAAGTTAATATTCATTTATTCATTCCAGAAATATTGTTTGAGGGCCTATTACATGCTAGCAACAAAATTATTGTGTATTTAAAAATGTTTCTATTATCAATGAAAGAAAATGAATTATGAACAATAAAAAATTAAATATATATTACCAATGTCATATTACAAATATATGGCTTTCAGTACTTATTCCGTTTGACTCAAATCTCAGTTTCAGGCAAGATATGAATGGTAGAGTGAAGAAAGAAGGTATACACACTAATGAGTCTATTTAGGTAATCAAAGAGTAAAAAGTTTTTGCAAACAGCTCACCTTTACCTACAAAACATGAGACAATAAATTATTCAGTTAATTCATCAATGCACCTTCACCCCAAAGATACAATCTAAAATACATGGGTAGATAACATTGAGAAAAAGCTCTTCTGACACTTAATTTGACCATCAATTTTGATATTAAGGATTCATTTCACTTAACTGTTTTATGTGATTATTCTGATGAGATAATTTTGATAAGGTAAATTAGGAAAACTAAGATTTTAGCTATTTTAATTGCTAAGTTAATATGAAAAGCTTGTTTTCACCCTCCGTCTGAACATCGCCCTATCACTATATGTTCAGCATGAGTGAGACTCAGGAATTAGCCAGACAAAACATGACAGCTCAGATTCATATATTAGTTAAAATGGAGAACATTTTATGAATAAGTCCTTGATAGAATAAGAAACAAAGATGAGATAAGAGATAGAATGAAGTTCAGAGATAAAGCTCTGAAAGCTTACAGAGCACTATTTTTGGTATAAAAACAACCTTTAAATATTATGGTGTCACTATGCATAAATGACTGCAATATAATTATTTTGTACAATTAACTATATCACATATCCTTTTTCGTCACCTAAAAATGTATCTGTTAAGAGTTAAAATATTAAAAGACGTGCATAGAAATTTCTGCATCAGTCACTGAAACTAAATCAGTAACTAAATATAAAAATATCAAAGTTTGAGCAAAATGACCTAGTGGAAGCCTCAGTAGAGCAACAAGAGAAGGTGATTTTGAATAAAGCTTAATTGCCATTGATTTCACTGTTCTTCAGAGAAAGACTGTGTGAACAGAAATGCAATGTTTCAATGGAGCCCAGAAAAGGGGCATTCAAAAGGCTAGAGCAGTGATGGCGAACCTTTTGAGCTCAGCGTGTCAGCATTTTGAAAAACCCTAAATTAACTCTTGTGCCGTGTCACATATAGAAATTTTTTGATATTTGCAACGATAGTAAAACAAAGACTTATATTTTTGATATTTATTTTATATATATATTTAAATGCCATTTAACAAAGAAAAATCAACCAAAAAAATGAGTTCGAGTGTCACCTCTGAACCTAGTGTCATAGGTTCGCTATCACTGGGCTAGACTCTGGCCATGTGACTTCACATCTATTTAGTTTGGGAAAAGGTCCATGTGGCCCAAAAGGGAGGTGCTGCCTCAGGCTATCCCAGCTTGATAACACCAGCCACTGCAATTATAAAACTAATTATCCTTGCACTGATTCTCTACTCACCAAACCAAATCGCAGTTGGAAATTGGCCTGTCAAAGAAGACGTTCCTACAGAGAACGGAAGTCCTGGCTAGCCACCACGGACATCACAGTTATACTGCTCATTGCAAATCATGATTTTGTGATTCTGGTTAAAGTTGGAGCTTTTTAAATATTATTATGATGGATTAGTTTTAGGAGACAAAACAACTTAAGGACTGAACAAAATTATTATTCTGCTCCAGAACAAGGAGAAATAAATATATTCAATAAATAGAATACTTTTTATTCGATATGATGTATGCTCAACAAAATCAGAGCCCCAAAGTGTTCACTTGACTAACCTCTATACCTACGTGCACAACACTCAGGAAAACAACCTACGCCCCAGAAAGTGTTCCATTGTCTTTCTGAGACAATCACTTTCCACAGAGGCAGTCAGTGTTTTGATCCCTATCACCAGAGATTACTGTAGCTTCTTCTAGAACTTTATATAAATGTAGTCATATGGCATATAGTTCTTTTCTTCTTGGTATTTTCATACAATATGATAGCTGTAATCCGTGTTTTGTATGTATTAGTAACCACTTTTTCATTTTTTTTCTTTTTAAAAAAATATATTTTATTGATTTTTTACAGAGAGGAAGGGAGAGGGATAGAGAGTTAGAAACATCGATGAGAGAAACATCGATCAGCTGCTTCCTGCACACTACCTACTGGGGATGTGCCCGCAACCAAGGTACATGCCCTTGACTGGAATCGAACCTGGGCCCCTTCAGTCCACAGGCCGATGCTCTATCCACTGAGCCAAACTGGATAGGGCAGTAACCATTTTTTCTTGCTTATATTAGACTACTAAAAGAACGTACCAAAATTTGCTTTTCCATTTTCCTGTGGATAACTATTCCCCCCATCACTACCCCACTTTGGAGCTATTATAAATAAAGACAGCAGCAACTACTTCATGTCCTGTTGTTGGGAAATATGAACATATTTATTTATTTTCATTGCACATCAAGAAGTGGAAGTGACAAGTTCTGTAGTCAGCAAGCTGGATACTCAGGAGAATAGATGGCATTGTTCTAGCCAAATGCCTTAAGAACAGGAGAGCAATTACTAGTATATCTTCAAATATATATATATATTTTTGCCTCAATCACTCTCCATCTAGATTCCAACTATACATATATCAGACTACTTGATATAGTTCCATAAATCCCCTGAGACTATTGAATTTTTCTCTGTATTGTTCAGATTAGATTATTTCTATTGATCTGACTTCAATTTACCTGACTCTTTTCTGTCATCTCAAATTTTCTGTTAAATACATCTGATTAATTTCTGTGACATTGTCATTTTCTATTTTATACTTTTTTGATATTTTTTAAAAATAACTGCATTAAGTTATAATTCATATAGCATGAAGGTCATTAGTTGTAGGCATATAATCCAATGACTTTTAAATAAATGTATAGAATTGGGAAGATAGTTTTAGAACATTTCCATCATTTCAAAATGATTCCTGTTTTCAGCTGATCCCAATTCCAACTACCAAATCATGGCAGCAACAAATTTGCTTCTTGTCTTTAAAGAGTCCCCTTTTATGTACATTTCCTATAAATGGCATCAGATATGCAATCCTTTGCACCTGGTTTCATTCACAAATGTAATATGTATAAAGTTTATCCATATTACAGCATGTAACATTTCTTCATTTTTTGTATATTTTTCCATTTACCAGTTAAAGACATTTAGACTTTTTCTATATTTTTGTTTTGGTTTGTTTCATATGAATAATGTTGCTATGGAAGCAAATGTAATAGTTCTGGGGATGTAAGTACAACATGGTGTTATAGTTAAAATACTGTCATATACTTTTAAGTTGCTAAGAGAGTAGATCGTAAATGCTCTCACTACAAAAAAGATTTGTTAATTATGTGACGTGATAGAGGTATTACCAAATACTATGTCAGTAATCATTTTGCAAATATGAGTGTATCAAATGAACAATTGTTTATCTTAAACTTAAAAAAAGAATTATTAAATTTATTTCTTCATTCTCAGTGTTTCCAAAACTTAAAAAAGAAAAATCCCTCTTTTTTCCTTTATTGCAAATTAAATTAAACAATTAATTAATAATTTATTAATAGTAATATTGAACTTTCCATGCTGAAGTGTTTTAAATTTTAGCTTCACAGTCAATTCATTTCAAATAAGGAATCAACATAAAGAGATTAACTTCAGCTCACAGTTAATAAATAGCAGAGTTGGGAATCAAATTTTGGCAGTCTGAATAAAAGTTGAGTTCTAATTCATAATAAAACACCTGAAAGCTGTACGAAAGCATACAATAAAATAATGAATTATTTTAACCTCACTCGACAAAATTAATCACTTATTCTGGTGTTCATTCTCTCCAGACTCTTTTTTGTTTTTGCATAATAGTATAATGCTATTATTTTAATTGAAGTATAATTGGCATGTAATATCCTATTAGTTTCAGGTATACATAATAGTGATTTAATATTTATATACATAATAAAATGATCCACAATAAGTTTAGTTACCATCTGTCACCATAAAAAGTTAATGAAATATTATTACTGTGCTATACATCACATACCCATGACATCTATAATAATAAAAGCATAATATGCTAATTAGACCGGAGGTCCTTCTGGACAACCTTCCGGACGAAGCCGGGGGTGTGCGATCTGAGCTTGGGTCTGGATGCCAGAGGGAAGCCAGTGCCAGCAGCTGGGAGAAGGAAGGCCTACTCTTGCACAAATTTTATGCATC
>NW_006283768.1:1514665-1515760 GCF_000327345.1 Myotis davidii | reverse complement strand
CATGTTGTGGTGACCCCCAATTTCATTGTTACAAATTGAACATAATTAAAGCATAGTGATTAATCACAAAGCAATATGCAATTATATATGTGTTTTCCGATGGTCTTAGGCAACCCCTGTGAAAGGGTCATTCGACCCCCAAAGGGGTCGCGACCCACAGGTTGAGAACCGCTGAAAAGGATAAGGGATATTCTTTATCAGGTTTTTTCTTACTAAGGCTACTGACATGACCCTTAACCAGCCAGATTTGCTGTAGGATAGCTCCTTGTTCAGTCTTTATTTTGTACCTTTGTTTTAAATTAACATTTGTTAAGTAAATCCTGGGGTGGGCTGTAGGATGTTAAGCCAGTTTCAATAAAAGTCCACCAGGGAATTGAAAGAGAGCAGTTATTTCTCACAGGTCCCAGAGGAGGTACAGGGCCTGCTTTCAGGAGCCACGCAGAGTGGCCACAGCAGGTGCAGGCAGAGGAAGAGGTGGGACTGGACCCTGGCCGTTATCTGGACCTGGGAGTGGAGTGCTCTGGGGTTCCCAGGCTAAGATCAGATTGGTCACATTAAACGGAAAAGAGAAACATTTGAGTAAGCTCCCCGGGGGTCTTATCTATGGAGCGCAGAAGGTGAAAGGTCCTGGGAGGTAGGGGAGACTGTATATCTCCAGGGGAAGCCACTTTAAGAACTTCATTTACCTGTGACTGCCCTTATCCAGAGCAGGCATTTGCATCAAGCTCCCGCACCCTGGCTGGTTGGCCAACAAAAAGGATGTCAATGCAGCAATACCATGGAGTAGCTTAGCTAAACTCTGGACACGTTACCACTGAATTCTCCGTCTTCTCTTTTCACTCCAAGTGAGGCTAGATGAGTGGTTGGCAAACCATGGCTCTTCGGGCCCTTGATTGTGGCTCTTCCACAAAATACCACGTGCGGGCACGCACACACAGTGCGAAGGTGACTTAAAACTTTAAGTAAAGTTTATTAAGTTAATTTTAGAGAATATTGTGGAGCGAAAGAAGATGTAGTGTTGAGGATTGAGAAAGGTATGTTGAGATGGTTTGGACATATAGAGAGGATGAACGGAAGGAGATAGACAAAACACTT
>NW_006283768.1:1507752-1514390 GCF_000327345.1 Myotis davidii | reverse complement strand
TAGATAAGTATATTAGTAATAATATGATTTTTTTAAGAACATATGATCTCACATACTGTTTCTTTTTCTAGATATAGCATTTCTCACAGATATCAATTAGATAAGTATATTAGTAATAATATGATTTTTTAAAGAACATATGATCTCCTCACATACTGTTTCATTTTCTAGATATAGCATTTCTCACAGATATCAGCTGGGTACAGTGAGGATTAGGTATAAATTCACAACCAATGGTGGAGAGTTTCATAAAAAGGAACTTGGTTTTTTTGTTCGTTTTAATTTATAGAATAAAATTTTACTGTTTTAGTGTTTCAGAACAAATAATTAAACATGGGCATACTTTAAAACATTTATATGCTGAAAATGAATCAATCAGATAAGAAAACATATATGTAAAATTTATTTCATGTACATATTATGCTTCCTGGTGCATTACATTTTTATGTTTACTTCTTCCTCTGGGTGGGGAAACGGAGGGTACAGCCTCCCTTTTCACCACTGTTTCTAAACAGAGCTACGGGAATAACATTTCCAACTGACAAGGGTAATTGAGATAATTAGTTGTCAAATGAAAACATTTTATTATCGGTTTTACTTAGCTTTTTAAAAATTAAACAGGCAGTTTGAATTGCATTTTAATATAAGACCTCTGATATTTTAATTTTTACTGCTCAAAAACCAAAGCAATTTATATAATCAGAAAGGAATGTCTAGTCTATGTACAAAGAGCTCCAGATTCATTAAAATCCTGGGTTCTGAGTTGCTCTGGATGACTTAATGTAGATTGCTCAGTGATCAGTGTTCAAAATGAAATATGTGAAAGATAAGTGTGTTCTGATAAGGTGTATGCAGCAGACAGTTGCTTGCATTAGTAAGGAAATAAAAGCCCTTCCGTATCCTCATTGGGGCTAACCATGTAATTCAAAACTCCTGCCTTCACGTGTATAATTTGTAAACACAGAAATATGTTAGCCAAAAACCAGTATCCTCATTATCCTATAAATTGAGTCTTACTAAAATCCTTTTATATAAATATTTTAAAAACACCAGTACAATACGTCTTAAGTATCTTAACAATGGAAATGAGAAATTAAATATTTCTAGGTAGGGCATGAAAATCCGAATGAATCATTTGGGAAAACTTCCAACCTAGCAACTTCTTAACAGAGCTTCACTGCCATAATAGCAATGAGGAGCTTAATTCCTCTGGGTGCATAAAAATCACACAAGAATAGTATTGTAATTTTAGATGAATGAACGTGTTGTGAAGGGGTGCAAATTGGCTCACGCACACATCTCCACAGCCCATGGGAGAAGAGATGAGCCTGAAACAAAATCCTTCTTGAGATTATGACATTCCACTTATGAAGCTTATATTTCATCTAGCAAAAAAATACACCTACCAGAAAAATCTTTTGTTAACCTTCTGTTGTGGCTTTGCCTCACACTAGCGAACAGTGAGATGCAGTCACTCACACAGCAAGTGCTTCTGTTTGAAAAGAAATTGAACATTCCCAAAGGGTGAGAATATGGCTATTTGCACCTGCAAAATGGAATTGTCAGCCTGGGGCTCAAAACATGGCTTTATAAGATATAAATTTGCCACAATGGACCACCTCAGCCTCCTTCAAACTCCTCCTCAAACTTGGAGATATTATCATGTTTTAGTACCTGTGCAGGTTTAATTATGCCTCGAGTCTATCTGAGAATTTTTCTTTTTTCTTTCTGCTTGCTAAGTATTGGCTTTGTTATATTTAACTGGCGGTTGGCCGTTTTCATTTAGAAGTCCTAGGTTCATTAACCAATGTAAGTCTAACTAAAATTATAATCTTTCCTCTCAAATTGCTCATCCCTCCAGATTTCACCATCAGTATCGGTGATATCATCATTTGTCTTGGCATATAAATTTAAACCCTCAGAAATGTATTTGAAATGCTTCTCCATGTCCTGGAATTTAGAGATCCCAAATAGTTATTTCTGAAGAGTCAAGTTGGGCCCTGGCTACTGTGCTCAATGGTTGGAGCCTCAGCCCCAGCACCCAAGGGTTGCAGGTTTGATTCTTAGTCAAAGGCTGGTACTTGAGTTACAGGTCCGATCCCCTGAACAGTTGAGGCATGTGTGAGAGGCAACCCATAGATGTGTCTCTCTCATATCATTCTCTCTCTCTCTCTCTCTCTCTCTCTCTCTCTCTCTCTCTCTCTCTTTCTTTCTCTCCATTCCCACCTCCCTTCTCCCTTCAACTCTCTCTCTAAAAAAAGAGTCAACTTGGATATCTATATAATTAAGATGTTAACATCATTCAAAAATATTTAGAATCCCTCCTTTAGAACTATCTTTAGAGGCAATTTCTCACAAGTGGTCATATTTGATCTAGAAAAGGGAAGTGTCTTGGTTGTAAAATGTTTACCACACCAAACAACAAAAGATGTGTGGAGATATATATATACGTTTTTATGCTTGTAAAGGAAGAAAGCATCATCAGCCTTAGCTAAAAAGTCTGAACAGATAGCTTCCCCCAAGCTTGGCCTCTCAGTAATGGACAAAGTGAGGCTCATTTTTCTGGCTGCAGCTCTTCTGTTAACATTTCAGAGGAAGCCAATCACTCTGGCTTACACTTTCCCCATCTTTTAAATTCATTCCAAATACATGTTTTAAACTGTCAGTTAATGTAACAAATGTAGTTCTTGATTGATACTGATTCATATTTTTAAAACAGGTATATGTGCTTGATGAATGTGACACAATGAATGCTACTTCTCTATTTGCAAAAATAAGACAAGGCATCAGAAATAATTTATACCAAATAATTTTTCAAAAGTCATTGATTTTATTCAAGTCAATGTCTGAGCCCAAATAAGTTACACAGCAGGTTGTTTTAGTTTACCCAGCTACAATCTTTCTTTTGCCTCATTTGTAGTTTGTAATTGTCACCTCTGCCGCCCATTTTAAAATTGAAAGAGAATATTGCAGGGAGAGAAGACAAAGTATTAGAATATATTTAAAATTAAGAACTAACCATTTCTGTTCAGAGAGGCTATAGAAATTTTATTATGTGCTAGAATCATTTATTTAACAAGAACTCTGAAATGCTATCCTTCTCTGTGCCTATAAAGCTGAGGCAAAAATCACATGCCTCAGGAAAATCAATAGTCATATGTTTTACTTCAAGTGTAAAAAAGCACAGTGTGGGCATACACACACTCTTAGATAAAAATACTCTCATCCACCCCAACTTTCAAAGACTAAATTGAAGTATGACATTGTAGATTATTCACATTTTACATTTGCTTCCTGTATTCCTTACACATATTGTTTCTGCTTTCCTTACTAATTATACACAAGTGTGTGAGGTACGTATTGCTGCATAACACATTTTGCAAAAACTCAGCAGCTTAAAGCAACAGACATTTCTGACCTCACAGTTCCTGTGCATCAGCTTAGCTAAGCCCTCTCCCTCAGGGTTTCCTACGGGGAAGCAACTGAGGAATCCTCTGGGGCTACAGTTATCTCAGGGCCCCTCTGAGGAAGGCGCTGTTCCCCAGCTCACTCTCCTGTGGTTGGCAGGACCCAGGGCCTTACAAGTTGGTGGACTGAGGATATCCGCTCCTCACCAGTTGTGGACTGGAGGCCTCCATCAGTTCTTTGCCATATGAGTCTCCCCATAAGGCAGCTTGCACGTGGTGGGTGGCTTCCAACTGAGAAAGCAAGAGAGAAGGCTAGAGAGGGTGAACAAGACAGAAGTCACAGTCTTTTCGTAACCTCATCTCAGAAGTGACATTCCATTTCTTTGGCCCCATTCCATTCATCAGAAGTGAGTCACTACACCCAGCCTTCACTCCAGTGGAGGGGGGTACAGAAAGGTGTGAGCACCTGGAGGTGAGGTCTTGGATAAGGCTGCCTCCTACTTAGTGCACAGAATGTATAATAACTTAGTGAATATTTTCCAAATAGCTAAATGAATTTTTCTTATTATAAAAATTAACCTGGTGACATGTCAAGAAGACAACAATTTACAAAGAAATTCAGTTCCATAGCTAATCATAAATATTCTAATTTAACATTAACATCACATTTTTTAAATAAAAATGTTATTGATGGTCACTTGAATGCGGTGCTTCCTGAGCTGTGGTTTTCTGATGCCAGCAGACCTTGAAGGGGAGATGTGTATCCTCAGCATCTAAAGCTTAGCATGTGCACATACATACACTCAAACATGCTTAACTGTCAAATACAGACGTTCTCTTAAGCATAAGTGTGTATCAGAAAGACCATATTTATGGGAAGTAATTAATTTATTGTTGTATTTTACCTAAGTGGAAATTTGCTTCAACAATTTTAACAATGTGGCGACCAGTTCCATTGTGTGATTTCCCAGCAGTAAGACCTAAAAATTAAGAATATATGTGAAAGCATTGGTCTTAGAAAAAGAGAATTTATTAGAGTCAGTCTTTGCATGTTTAACTAGGATATCTTTGAAAACTAAGAGTCAGGACATTGACATTATTTTTGAACCCATCAGAAATTTAATGTGTCTATATTGCTATGAAGCACTTACTAATAATATGGCTAACTTTGAGGGAAGGAAATGTAAACATAAAATGAAGGAGACTCATTTTAAATGGTCTTCTTTGTCAGTAACCAATACAATTCATCAATTTTTTATATTCTCATTAAAATAAAAGAGTGGCCAAATTAAAAATATGTTATCTGTCATTTATAGCTCTAAGAATGCTGATGTTTATATTTCTGATTTGCATAATTTAATGCTATTTCTGTCAGTTGCACTTAATAGCATGGATCTCCAGGTCTTCCTATTCATGCTTTGCATCTATAAAGTTTTGTTGATTAAACAAAATGTAAATTTGGTATGAGAATTGAGACTGAATGATCAAATAATAATAGTTAATGCATTTATCTTAAAAACATCTGATTTAAAGTTGCAAAAAATAATATTTTTAGCTTTTTATATTGAGAATGACTTTATTTCTGCACAGCAACTATTCAATGTCACCAATATAATGGGCACCTATGGGGTTGGATAATGTCCTTCAAAGAACTATGTCTGAGTCCTAGCCCCTGCCTGGTCCCTGTGAAGATGATCTTACTTGGAAACATGGTATTTACAGATGTAATCAAGTTAAGAATCTTGAGAGGAAATCTTTTGGACTTAAGATGGGCCTTACATTTTATGACTGATGTCCTGATAAGATAAAGGAGAGGAACATGGAGACACAGAGGGGAACACCACGAGAAGACAGAGGCAGAGGGTGGAGGATGCAGCTACATGCCAAAGGGTGATAGGGCTTGTCCGTAGCCACCAGAAGCCAAGAAGCAGTCATGGCTTTGGTTATTCCTCAGATACTTCAGAAGGTACTAACCTTGCCTATATTTTTATTTCAGATATTTGGCTTCAAGAACGGTGAGGAAATGAATCTCCACTGTAATCCATCACATTTGTGAAGTTTGTTATGGCACCCTAGGAAAGCAGCACAAGTTCATCTGACATATAAAAGATGGAGATTTTCATTTTCCCCAAGATGAAAAATAATTAACATGATATGGGAATATAAAGGCAAGAGTGAAATATGCAGTCAGTATATGCTGCATTTCCATTTATCTTGGTATGCTGTAGAGTACTACAGCGTTTGGTCAAAGCAGTTATCATTAATTTTGAGTTGATAGGTGATTTAAGAATCATATTCTGAAAGTGAATAAATATCAGGACCATTTTAACCAATACTTTATTTGTGCTTTCTTTATTAATAGTCAAAAAGTGATAACAATCTAGTTAAGCTAAGTCTAAAAGAGTTCTGTTAATAAGTAAATACTAACAAATTGAGGAATAATATAGTATAGTCTATAGATTTTTATTTTTAGAAGGAACATAAAGCAATGGTGCATCTTGTCATGGATTCTTAGATTTGATGACATATCTGTGACTGTCATATAGGCTATGTTAGTTGAAGGAGGATTGGAGAGAAGTTTTTGTAAAACATCTTTCCAAGGATACTTCTCTCTTATGCAAAGAGACCTGGAAATGTCACATTATCACTTGTCAGAGCTGCCAAAAATATCTGATTGCCAGTAAAAAGGAGGTTTTTCTCAAATAGTGCTAATGTTTTACAGTACTTAGGAAATTCTATGGGAAGAGAAAATGTATTTTTTATTTAAAGTAAAAATTTCAGCCCTGGGCGGGTGCCTCAGTTGGTTAGAGTGTCATCTTTACACCAAAAGGTTGTGGGTTCAATTCCCAGTCAGGGCACATATCTAGGTTGCAGGTTCTCCCTCTCTTTCTAAGGTCAATAAATAAATACACAGGTAAAACCTTGGATGAGGATTAAAATAATAATAATAATA
The DNA here is from genome assembly GCF_000327345.1 of Myotis davidii. Lineage (NCBI taxonomy): Eukaryota > Metazoa > Chordata > Mammalia > Chiroptera > Vespertilionidae > Myotis > Myotis davidii. Next base: position 1,508,030 of record NW_006283768.1, on the reverse strand, counting down.
ACAATAATAATTTATTCTAATTTTATGTTTATGTTTTAATGCTTTGATTGTTTACCTTTTCATTTGAAGTTTTAAACACAAACATGGTAAAAGTTGTGTATCTGGCACAGGTTATTCTGAAATGATGTTTTGCAGACTGGTTGTTGGGGGCAGAACCTGCGATGACTCTTATGTTTATACACTGTTTAATCCCCTAACTTGGCAAAGGTGGTGAGATTGAGATATCGCTCCTATGATCATATATTTATACAGGGATAAATACAGACAAATATATATAT
>NW_006283768.1:1504065-1507365 GCF_000327345.1 Myotis davidii | reverse complement strand
ATATATATAAAATTTATCCCTGTATAAATATACACATATGTATACAAGAAAAATATTTGCATGCTAGCATTCAGGGAGACTTCTTCCTCTTCCTGGTTTTGAAGAAATAAGCTGTCATCTTGTGAGTAGGTCTATGGAGAGGACTCTGTGACAAGGGAGTGCAAGTAGGAGCTGAAAGCAGTCCCTAGTCAAAGGGCAAGAAACTGTAAGCAGACTAATGCTGCCAACACCCTAAGAGAGTGTGGAGGTGAATTGTTCTCCTTAAGCTCTGATGCGAATACAGTCCTGGTTAACACCTGAATTGCAGGTTAGCCTTGACCCATGGAAACGGAGATAGTAAACATGTGCTATTTCAAGCTTCCAAATTTGTGGTAATGTGCTATGCTGTAATAGAAAACTAATACAGTAGTCAACTCTTCAACAATATTGATGACCCACCCATTCTTTTCTTCTTGATCTACATTGCTGGCTTTTGGTATGAATTAAAATATTTTGTAGTAAATAAAAGCTATTAAAATATATTTTTCCTGTTCCTTTTCCATTTTGATCTGTCATCCTATTTTAATGGTGATTGGTCAGAGATTAACCTTCCTGCTTTAGAATTAGAAAATATTAATATGGTAATAAGGTTTTTTGTTTGTCTTAACTTTATTTTGCTTTAGTATAATTCATATTCATTCCTGGTATCTGCTACTTGATGATTCGCATAAGAAACTCATTAGCGTATATATGCATTATATCAATGAAAAAATTAATTTTGCAATTGTGTTACAAAATAATTTCTTAATAAAGTGTTTTTAATTGTCAACTGCCTATAATCAAAGGAGTGATTGCCATGAGAAAATGCTACCATGTTAAATGTCTGATGGTGGTGACAAGTATGACATAAAATTGTTCAAGAGCTCTTCCAACTTACTGAGGACACTGAGTTTGTCCCATCTTCCTAAAAGCCCATTGCTATAAAAATTATAATGTCATCTGACTTTTTATTTTATTTATGTTTTTAATGTATCAATCTAATGTCCTGGTTAATAGAGATACTGGCAAATGTTTCTATTTTATTCTATTTATTTGGCAGGTTTAACATACTCTCTTTAGAGAGGTTTTATTTGTTTGTTTTGTTTTGTTTTTAACTCAGTTTGGTTTCTGTTTGCTTTCTGGCACTTGCATCAGTCTTTGAGGCTTTGCAAACTCTTGTGAGGTGCTCCTGCCCATGTCTTCCTCCTCCTTAGATCTGTCAGCCAAGCCGATCAGCAGTGAAACCCTTTCCCAGTACCAGTTAATGAATGATGAGATGTGCTAAATGTGTATTTTGTAGATTCCGAATGCCACCGTAGCTTTTACCTGAGTCTATTAAAAAGTCTAAACCGTTTGTATTGGCTGTCAATTTTTCTCTCTACATTGTGATTTTTAAATTTGCTGAAGGCATTTCAAATTTAAGTTGTAAGGAAATGAGGGCAATGTAGAAAAGTAAAGAGTATAATTCCTGAAATCAGGCATTATAACTTGTTGGATTCCAATGCTTTCTTTGCTATTCACTGACTATGTGGCTTTGGGCATGCAGTTCAGTCTCTTGGAGCTCAGATCCTTTGTCTCTGAAATGAGCATAACTAGAATGCTTCCTCACAGAGTACGTGAGAAAAATTGATGAGATGATATGTGTTTAGCACCTATCAAAGCACTTGGAATACAATTGTTCTCAGCCATTTGTTATTATCAATAAAACAATATAATAAAACATTTTAGATGCCAGTGGCTCTTAAACAGGCATGATTTTGTCCCCCAGAGGACCTTTGGCAAGGTCTAGAAATATATTTGGTTGTCACACCAGGTCAGTGAATGAGAGGATTCTATGGCCTCTAGAAGGTAAAGGACAGAAAAGATGTTAAATATCTTAAATGCCAAGGACAATCCTCCAAAACAAAAAGTCATCCATCCCAGAATTTCAGTAGTGCTGAGGTTGAGAAATTCTGCTTAATTCTGTTTGCTAATCAACCTTTCTTCTCCAGCATTGCTGTTTCATTTGAAAGATCATACTAGCAAAAACATTTTAATTTTTCTTTCTTTATGTGCTTTAAATTTACGGTTAGGTTTCTTCAAGCTAATTGACTTAATTGACAAAATGAATGACTAGCCCAGCCAGTGTGGCTTAGTGGTTGAGCATCAACCTATGAACCAAGAGGTTGGGGTTCAATTCCTAGTAGGGGCGCATGCCTGGGTTGTGGGTACAACCCCTAGTGGGGGATGTGCAGGAGGCAGCCTATCAATGATTCTTTCTCATCACTGATGTTTCTCTCTCTCATCCTCTCCCTTCCTCTCTGAAATTAATAATAATAATAATAATAGTAATAGTAAATAAATGATTCTAATGTATAAAATATTAGGTGTAGAAAACAAATCTGAATAGTTTCTCATGAAATGAAGATTAACTCTTTTCTTAGAAAATACATTATTGCTTCATTATACAACAAATTATGATGCTTTTGGCCTTTATTAAGATATATTTATAAAAAGCCATATTAAATAGTCATTATTGCTAAGATATTTAGTGATCTATGCAAGTTTACTCAATGTAATTAAAACCCAGATAAATGTTATGTTTAAGTAAAACTAAGTAAAATAAGTTGTCTTAACTTACTATTACATTTAAAGTGAATTTTTTTCCAACAATAAGTTAAATTGTTGCAGGGTTTAGCAATTGTGTTTAATCAGTACAATTAATCATCATTAGTGCACACTTTATAGTGAGCAATCACATTCAATTTTACCACCAAAGTTGATCACCAAAGAATGAATTCGTAATCATCCAGAAATTTTAAAAAATGGGCTGTTAGATCACATTTTAAGTCACTAATATTTTTCAATACTGACACTTATTTGAATATTTTTTATTTACATTAATATTAATTGACAGAAGTGAATATATTTAAACACAATATTTGCAAATTGATAAAATGTCCTACACTAATTTGTGTATTTACTTAAAAATTTTAAACTTTTTTCATCTATTTAACCAAAAAAAGAATATATATTACATATATACATCTATAAATATATAGGCATAACTTAAACATATATTTAGGCATAACAAACATATATAAATAGATATAGATTAAAGATACATACATAGATATATCTATAGTCAACAGATTTATCAATTTCAAATCACAGTTTCTCTGTGAAGCCTTTCTTGGTAATGCACTTTAAAACAACAGTCTTGCATACACACTTTTTCTTCATTTCTTTCCTTGTTCTATTTTACTCCATAATATAAACAACTATCTAATGTAATATATATAT
>NW_006283768.1:1500547-1503270 GCF_000327345.1 Myotis davidii | reverse complement strand
TTTATCTCCCCCCGACACACACACACACACACACACACACACACACACACACACACACTGGCACATATACCTTAACCAACAAAGAAATTAAAGATTAAAAAAAAAACAATAAAAAAAGAATATGATCTTTGGGGTCTGTGTGTTTGGTTTTAATTACAGCTCTGCCTATTATGAAATGTGGGAGTTGGGAAAATTAATAACATCTCCATGCTTCAGTTTCTGTGGGAACAATAAGGCTACCTATCTCATAGAATTGTTCTGAGGTTTAAATGAGTTAATATAAAAGGACTGAGAACATATTATACTCTATGTAAGTGTTAGTTTAATGATTAATCTTCATGATGGTGAAGGCTTGTTTCTCACTATTGTACTTCCAGGACCTATGACATACCTGGCACATGATAAGCAGATGAAGGCTTGCTTAAAGAATGAGTTTATCCTTAGCTACCAAAGGTTCTCTGATTTCCTTTTGTCACAAACATCTTACTTTGCTCTCTTGGAAACTGTCCTGTCCTCCAACTCTTCCCCCCAAAAGGAGGAGGGAGAAAGAGTAAAGCTGCAATATTTGCAACCTAACTGGAAGGAGACTATTTTTAGGATTGTACTTTGTTGTTTCTATCATATAATTTTACTGACCACCTTTGTCACTTCTATCAAAATATGGCTGAAAACACAGCGACTATGATAGATAAAACAAAGTAAAAAGGAAATATTATAATTGTAAAAACTAGTTAATCTTTTTGAAGGCAAATTGAGCATATTGGATTAAAAATAGCTTTCTTCTTAGACAATGTGTAAGGTGAAAATTGAGTTTAGATACACATGTAACTAATGCAAAATGAAAGCATTCTGTTTTTAGCTGACAAACCATCTGCTTGGGGATTTGTGCTTGATTTATTATTGAATCTTGTAGAAGACATAATAAATAAAATTAGACTTATAGCAAACATCAGTATGCTTTCTTTTCATTTATACTTGAGAATGCTTTTTATAACTTAAATAGATTTAATTGCTCAGATTGAGACTTAAACAAATGTAAGCATAAACATTTTTAGATTAAACTTTTATTTTATTTGATTTCATACATCAAATCTAGAGTTAATGACAAGCTAACATGTGAGCCTAACATCTCATTAAATCCTCCAAACACAGGTATGAGGTAAGTTTTACAATAACATTTTATAGATTAGAAAATTCAAAGTGAAATGATTAATCAACTTGCTCTTTGTGACACAGCCAATATTCAAATGCAGATGTATGAGGCTATACAGCCAATATTTTAACATTATCTCAAGTCTTGTCTTCATTGGTAGAACTAAGATTCTATAGATTTTAGCACAAGACTTTTAATTTAAATTTTGATTGATTTTTACATCAATTTTAAGTAACAAATTTCTGCTTCTATCCATGAAGGAGGAATAAGGACAGGCCTTCCCCCATAAACAACTAGATAAAGTACATGACAGCATTTTTAGACATTAGGCAAATGGACAGTGCAGGTTTGTGATCCATGAAAGACGGAACATAAATCATGTGAGACATACATTCCCCATTTCATTACCTAGAGACAATTCTCAGATCATTAAGATAAGAGGGGAAATACAAATGGAGATCAGAATTTTGGGATTCTTTGTCAGCCAGAAATGTAAGGCAGAATTCTGAAGAGGAAGGTATGTTGACAGATTACTCTGTAAATTCATTTAGAGAATCTTTAGTGTTTGCTAAACCCAAGACTGTACAAGCATAGAGTAAAATTCTAAAAGGTAGTTTGAAAAAGTCCAGGCATTTATAATGATAGCAATTCCAAGGGCTGACACAGAGCAGGCAGATGCTGAAGCCCAAACCCACCACAGCAGAGGCTCTTCAGTAATAACCCATATCATTCAGGGACATCTAAGAGACCCTTATGTCCTAGCAGGTGCTGAGTACTCTCTGGTTCTCTGGAGTGAGTGCTTATCTACTTATATCCTAGCAAAGTTTAAAAACAAACAGGAATAAAATTAATTAAAAATATCAAGTTTAAGGCAAAATTGTCCTTTCAAAATCCAACACTATACTTCGTAAAGGAAAGTAAAATTACCGTGCTCAACATCAAATAAAAATTAGTACACAAGTTAAACAGCCAGAAACTCTGACACATAATCAGGATAAAATTTACTTTACACAAATAGGCCCAGAAATCATAGAGATGTTAAATTTATATGACAAGAATGCTAAAAGATTTATTGTAGATATATACAAGTATTTAAAGTAAAATATAAATACAGTGGATAGAAATGAAATTTTTAAAAAAGAACCAACAAATATTTCTAGACAAAAACTAAACAACCTAAAATTAAATATTTATTGAATGGGATTAAGTTATTTAGACAGTGCAGAAAGGAAAAAAGAAGAATCAATGAACTCAAGGAACTTGGAAGCATAGCAAAGCAATCTATCCAAAATGAAGGGGGGAAAAAGAAAAAAAAATTAAAAAAACACAAAAACTGTGCCCCTGGATCTATGGAGTAATTCAAAGAGAGCAAAATAATGTATTTACAGTTCAACATAAAAGAGAGTACAAAACATATATTAAGAAACAATGATTGAAGAATATCCAAGTTTGATTTTAAAAAACAAACAAACCTATAAACGTACCAATTCTAAAAGCTCGGTGACCTACAAACAGGAAACATGCACACACCAAACACATCATGACATATTATTGCTACACTAGTGGCCCG
>NW_006283768.1:1490457-1500013 GCF_000327345.1 Myotis davidii | reverse complement strand
AGACAAAAATATATAATCTCTATATCTGGACTGGTAGCAGCCATATGCACTATTCTGCCAAAGAGGTCATTAAAAAATTGAACCGCTTTCTTCTTCTTGCCTCTGCCTCAGCCCCCACCACCATGGCTGTCCAGAAGGAAGTCAGACATCTGGAAGACGGCCAGTCGACCCGTGATCTCTTACCAGCCCCCCAACCTTCCCCAGCCTTCCTGCTGTAGTTTGACAGTCTGTTTAATGCTGCTCTGCCTCTGTATCTATTTTTGTTCATCAGTTTATAATGTGAACCGCTTTCTTACACCAAATAGATATTGGCCTTAAAACTTCTCTTCAACCCCCACCTTAGGGTCGGCCTTCGCAGTTCACCCAGCTTAGGTTCTGATTGGTTGATTTCTATGCATCAGAAGTTCCGCCTCTTAGGTAGCCATTGACTCCTTGCAGTTCACCCAGATTTGGTTATGATTGGTCAGTTTCTGTGCCAGTCAGCATCTCCGGGCCTTCTCAGAGAGGCGGGGCTGATCAACAGCCACCCCAGGCTGCTGGCAAGTGGGTTGAACTGCTGATCTCTCAGAGGGAGAGAGGTGCGGCTGCTGGTGAGACCCAGAGAGAGAGAGAAGCAGGGTCTGATTTTCAGCCTTGCGCCTGTGGATCAGACCCTGCATCTCTCTCTCTCTGGGCCTCGCCAGCAGCCGTGGTAGCCACAGGTCAGCCCCACCTCTCTCTCTCCCTGAGAGGTCAGCAGCTCAGCCCGCTAGCCAGTCCCCGCCCACCGGAGCCTGCTGCACATGCAGCCTGGTGTTTGGTGGAGCTTTCAGTCGTTTTGGACATTATGGATTTTTATATATTAGGATTTCTGAAAATTAGCAGCATGGAAAAGAGACATATTATGTACAACAAAACAAAGGGAAGAATAAATGGGGGCTTCTCGTAATAAATAATGAAAGTCAGGATAAAATGAAAAACATTTTAAAGTAATGACAGAAATCTTGATAATCTAGAATTATGTATCCAGCAAAAGATATTCTCCAAAAATAAGAGTAGAACGTTTCCAGAAAAAGTGAAAGAAGAGAATTCATCATCAGACTACCAAAACAAAAAGAAATACTAAACTTTTCCCGTCTCATGTAAATTTAACATGTTTAAAAAGTAGTATAATATCCCTCATTTAAAAATGAAAACTGATGCTCAATTAAAAATTTTACTTTAAAAAATATTCAATTTCACACAGAAGTAACAAAAGGAATTACAAGTTTATTATTAATATTTGGCTAATAGCTCTAGCTCATCTAATTATCTATTTACCTTTTAATGTGTACACATCTTATCTGACCGCAGGGAGAAAGCTTGACCTGGCTGGGCCTCTGGAACTTGGCAGACACAGAATTTTGTGCCTGCCTCTGGAGTGGAAGAGCCCAGATTTGAAGAAGTGTCAGAGTACAAACAGGATTACATAGGAAGCAGTATTTGGTCTGTGGTTTTGTGGGTTGTTTTGTTCTTCATAACTTTATTTTATTTTTATCTTTATTGCTGAAAGTATTACAGATGTTTCCTTTTATCCCCATTGACTTTCTCACCCCTCTCCTGCCTCCCTCCCCCTTAGGTCTTCACCTCACTATTGTCTGTGTCCATGGGTTGTGCATATAAGTTTCTTTGGTTATGCAACTGTAAAAAGAAGGCTCTCTTTTCCTTTGAGACAGCATGGAAGGACCTGGAGAATATCGTGCTAAGCAAAATAAGCCAGTCAGAGAAAGGAAAGTATCACAAGATCTCACTTACATGTGGAATCTAATGAACAAAATAAACTAACTAACAAAATAGACCCAGAGCCCAGCTAGTGAGCTCAGTGGTTGAGCATCAACCCATGAACTAGGTAGGAGGTCAAGGTTCAATTCCTGGTCAGGGCACATGCCTGGGTCCTGGGCTGAGTTCCTGGTGAGGGGCAGGAAGCAGTTTCTGTCTCTCTCTCCCTCTTCTTCTCTCTCTGAAATCAATAAAAATCTATTAAAAAAAACAAAACCCAACATTAGAAAAAGAAAAAAAAATCCAGACAGGCTTATATCTCAGAGGGAAAGGGGCGGGGGGCGGGGGAAGGGACTGGGCCAGAATTGATTACTCTAGTCTGTGGTTTTTAAAGATGCAGTATTTGTCCAATGTGTCCTAGATTAGGCTGCAAGGTCAGGAGAGATGGAGCTGCCTTGAAAAGAGGATGTTGTCTGAGGGTCCCCAGGAAACCCAAACAGAAAGTTGCCATACAGTGGTACCATCAGAATGGGAATTAAAGGGAAATCAGAAGATGTCAAATGCATTGCCCCTTTCAAAAGTAAAGATACGTGTTCCTATGTATGGGGTGCCGTGAGAGGTGGGAGAGAGAAGGATGCTCTCAAATGCACAAAGGAGAAAGAGCTCACCTTTTAATACAAACACACAAAGGCACCAATGACCAAAAAGGCAGCATTTGTCAATAAAGACTTTGACTTTCTTTTTTTCATTCTTGTTCCGTCTGATTTAGGAGGAGTCAAGCAGACTTTTTAAAATTACTGGTGTAAGTAAAGCAAGGAGTGAAATAATCCAACAATGATTCCCTTTCCCATGACATATAACTGAGTTTGAGTTGGGCCTTAGCTGATGGAGCAGTTTCAAATTGGATGTGAAAAAAATACATATATGATAAGGGCTGAGGTTGCTTTTTCGAGGCTTACCTAAGTGATAGTTTCAATATATGTACAAGATGAAGGATAAAGGTCAGGGATCTGCTCTATCACATAGAAACAAGGAAGGGGCAGTGGCAATTTGAAACAAGAGAGGGAGGAAAAGTGAAAGTGCTAAGTGATGACTTCCTACCAGATCCAGACCTTTCAATACATCTTTCTTATTTGATTTGCATCCACAGTTTAACAAAACCACTCAATAGTTGTTTCAAGAAAATATGAAGGACATTTGGAAAACCTGTTACCTTTCTGTTTTTGAACCCGCCTTTTTTTCTACACAGATGGCTGCCTGAAGCTGAATTGTTTCTTTTTCTGAGATTTGTCTTCAGAGCCAAGAAGGAATCTTAGAGTGCCTGTGTGTTCAGGTATAAACTTAAATTAAAATGTGGTTTGTCATGCTTTCTTATGCTCAAATTTGGAAAATTACAATTTTTTAAAAATTCCTGTGTTTTTTTTTTCCTACAAAGGTGGTGATTTATAGTTTAAAATGGATATCTGTTAACTGATTCTAGGCCAACTTCCGCTAGAAGTAAATGAATTTCAGAAAATAAAACCCAAACAATAACAATACTCAATACAAAAAACTAAGACAATGTGCTGCTAGCAAGATGCTGGGAGCCGGTCCATCCTTGCTGTTTTAAGGGACCTGGCATATATGGCATACTGTTCTTAATATGTCTGCTCACCTTCTTGGCGCTGTGTTTTAACCAAGGTCACCTCTCCGAGAAAGGTTGTTTCCCCAGGTAGGGATTTTCCCCTGAAGTTAGGGAGGGAATAAAACCTCTTAACTAAGTGCCAGGCGGGTAACTTAGAGACAGAACCTGGCTACAGAACCTGGATGGAACATGGTAAGAGAACCTGACTAGAACCTGGTGACTGAACCTGGCTGGAGAACCTAGCGAGGGAACATGGCTACAGAACTTGGCTGGAGAACCTAGCAAGAGAACATGGCCGCAGAACCTGGCTGGAGATCCTAACCAGAACTTGGCTGGAGATCCTGACTAGAACTTGGCTAGAGATCCTGCCTAGGCTGCTGATCAACTGAACGCAGCCTCCATGTCATTACTTCTTCGCCGACTCCGTCCACACCTTTGGGGACCCCTGGACCTGCTGGGGCTGGACCCCGGCAGCAAGGCAACAAAATTTTCTATGATTTCAAATTTTATAAATTTCACTCATATGTTTACTTGCAAACCACCTACATTATTGTTTACTTAATACATTTCTTGAAATAAGATTGACTTTTTTATTTATCCTGATACTAAACAATAATATTTTTGTTATTACTTTTTTCTATCAAGAGATTCAAATCTTTATCAAAATGTTTAATGACATTTATGATATAATTAAGCAACCACATAAAACAGTATGCATCCCTAACTTCTCATCCTTTTTAAAGTCTTATGTGTTTCCTCTTGTAAGACACAAGATAAAACAACTTTAGTATCTTACTATGGTGGGTAAGTTATTAGCAAGAAATCAGAAAGCATCTATCATTTTTAATTTCTCTAGTGAATGAATGTCTGACTATTAGCAATACTCTTTCTACAAGAGAAAAACATATTTGAAACTTGAGAAAATACTAGCATTTACAATCACTCTGGTATTTGAACTAAACACTTATACCATTTGCTTATTACTAGTTTTCTTACGCTTTCCTCTTCCCCATCTTAAGTGCACAAACATGTCCATGAATATATATGCATATAATGGCTTTCTTTCCTCATTTTCACACCTTATTTATAAACCATTGTTACTGCTATGTCAAAGAATGCATAAAAGAAGTCCCAGGAATTGTGATTAAATACAGTTTGACATGTTTACTTCACTCAATTTGAGCTCTTTAAAATGTTTTCATATCATGTATAATAATAAAGTCTAAATATTGAGTTAATGTTTATTACTTTTTCCTATTTCTTTTTTATTGAATTTATTGGGGTGACATTGGTAATTAAAATTATATAGGTTTCAGATGTACAATTCAAGTACCATATGATTTCACTCATATGTGGACACCAATGCACAAAATGAACTGAGGGGTACTATAAGAGGGCAACCTGGGGATTGAGGTAGCAGCTTTATACTCTGTGCCTAGTTAACCAGTATCCTAATGCACATTCTTGTTAGCCTATAAGTAAGTCACTGCCCCTTCCTTAGGCAATAATCTGTTTTCCTGAATACCCCCAGTTTACTAGGGCCATAAACCAAGAATTTATCAGTTTAGCCAGAGGGGAGGTCACTGGTGCCACCCAGGCCAGGCCTTTAGATGTAATCTTACTTCCCTGTTCTAACTGACTTAGGTAGGGCTGCCAAAGCCCGTCATAAAAGCCCGGAAGTTAGGAAACAAAGAATTTAGGAATATATAAGGAATAATATCATTGTATTAGATGATTAGGCTTTGGATCTTCGAATCCTGTGAGCCAGCAGTGCTGCTTTGAATAAAGGTTTTTTCCTGAATCTTCTGAGTAGGCTGTTGTGTGTTTTCCGGTCACCTGGTAAATTATGCAACACTAACAAACAAAATGGAAACTGATTCATAGCGAACAGACTGACAGCTGTCAGCGGGGAGGGGAGTTGTAGGGCTCGATGTAAAAGGTAAAGATATTAGCAGAAACAAAACAAAAGAACTCACAGATACAGACAACATTATGGTCATTACCAGAGGGAAATGGGGGTGGGGGGACGTAGGAGAGGGCATGAGGGGATATATGGTGATGAAAGAGACTTATAGAATGTTTATTATTGTCAATGAATGCATAATATGTGTTTGCCCTATGCAAAGTGACATTTTTACACAGTAGGAAATACAATGATAAATGATGTTCTGATAACAGTTCTGTTATAAATACCTGCTATTCATAATAACAGTTATGTGATATAGATGTAGGTATAGGGGCTCTGAATGAGTCACCCCAAGATGCACCCTCTGTGGTAGGCTGATTGTTTTGAGCTAAAGCAACCAAGACACTGGGGGATTAAAAAGAGACCCCTGCCCACCCTACCCCACTGCCCTTAACTAACTAGAATAATTTTAATTAGGGAACCTGCCCATAATGAGAGCTTATCAGAGAGAACTTTTTTACTTATCTACAGGGCAGGCAAAGTTCTAATTACTGAAAACCTGCTCTTCTTAATGACCTACAGTGAACCGCCTCCCGTCTGAAGCTCCAAGGTGATCCTTAGCTCAGAACGTTCTATATACCACACTTTCCATTTCTCTCTTTGAAGTTCTCATTTGTGGGGTCTCTGACTCTCGTGTATTTGGGATTTCCAAACATATTACATTTGTAATTAAATTTGGTCTTTTTCTTGTAATTCTGTCTCATGTCTATTTGATTATTAGACCATCCAAGAGAACCTTAAGGGTAGAGAAAAGTTTTTTTTTACTCCCTCACATAGACATATATAGAGATAAAGAAAGTATACTCATGTTGAAGAGGAGAGAGAGAGAGAGGGAGAGAGAGAGAGAGAGAGAGAGAGAGAGAGAGAGATTTAAAAACATTAATTAAACCTTAAAAAACAAGTTGGTATAGTAGTAATTTTTTTCAAAGATCTCTTATACACAGAACTTTTGAAGATGTAAAGTGAGAGAGCTATAAAACATAAACATCTCTTTATTATTAAATGTTATCAGTAATCATTTTACATCATCTAGCTTTCTGGTACTAAAAATAGACAAAATTAAAATTTTTAATTCTCCAGGAACTTTTTTTTCTGCACTTTACTTCCAGCTAAAGGTCCCTCTCAAAATTACGTTTTGATTTTTTACTAATAGAAAGGTACAGAATCCAAAATATAATATCTACTTACCATTAATGGAGTTATTTCTTAGGAATTTATATTAAAATTATGATGTATAAATTGTTTTAAAATTGGAAAATAGAAATTATATTCTTATAAAATATAAATATCCAGTAATTTTCTCTTCTTTCACCTCAATGTTTAGCAAAACATAGCTAAGAAATATACATATGTGACTGTAAGGAAGGAAAATAACATCTATTGGAGATAAAGAGAAGAAAATATTTACTTCAATCAAAGTTTTGCTTTTTAAAGATTTCTTGCTGAGGTAGAGATAAAATGCATTCATTGTAACTGCAATTTTATTTATTGACTTTGTTCACTTGGGTTAAGCATTTTTCAAATAGAAAAAAATACTGATTAAATATATTTCTTTTTTATTTAAATTTATCACTCTAAATAATATCGAACAGTATTGATTTAATTTGCTTTATGTTGATGTCATACTCCTACCTTCATTTTGGGAGCAATACCTCAAAAAACATTTCTAGGTCTCAAAGATGTCTTTATAAATAAAAAATCTAACATAACAATTAGCTAAAATATATCTGTATATGTAAAGTATTATGCATATATATTGTCAAGTGTAAGCAATTATGTAACAGAATACAGATTCACAATATGTATTATATCTAATTTGAAAACCCCTGTTTATTACTCATGTTTTGAAGATAATTTATAACCTGTTTTACCACATACTGTTGCATTACAAAAACCAGAAAACAGAGCTTCTCTATTCCAACTCTAAAATGTTTTATCTCACAAATAATAAAACATTTCCTAATGTACTTACAGATTCACTTAAAATGATCCAGGACTTGCATTTTTGGAGGACTTACATTAATCATCCTCATGCTAATGTCGCTTTTCAGAAGAATCTGTTAATAATAACCTTATGTGGAAAGAATCCTTGGTATATAAGTGCATAAGCATGCGAACAATTTTTGTAGACTCAATTTAATTTCCACAAGTACAAGTTTTTTATTTATTTATTATTTTTAAATGTTTTGCTTAATGTAGCTATTCATTACTCAGAGTTCAAGAGTTGAAACGTTCCAATAGCTCATTCCAAAATCCAACAATCTTTTAAAAACTATAAAAAAGTTGAAAGGATAGTAAAATGAATACCTGCAACCACTTTAGCGAGATTCATCGAATATTAGCATAGTATTAGAATTCTCTCTCTTTCTCCGCCATTGCTCTTCATATGTGTTTGCTTCTAAAACATTGGAAATTAGTTTGAAGACATCATTACACTTACTCCTAAATATTATAACATATATTCTTATTTTAATTTAATTTATTTTTCCCATCAACATTTATTCCCTCTATGCCCTCTTCCACCCCCACAATCATCAGACTGTTGTCTATGTTCATGAGTTCCCTCTTTTATTCCTTTTTCTTCAATTCCTCCACCTCACCATATATTCTCCTAAAAAAATAAATAAATAAATAAAACAAGAAGAAAACACACTTCTCTATAAGGCCAATACCATAAAGACATCTGATAAATAAAACATTAATCCAATATGATCAACTTTAATGATAATGAATATAAAATTCATATTCAAAACTTCTTAATTATCTTAATGTTTTTTATTTGCTTGGATCTAGACTCCCATCACAAATCATGAGTGCATTTTGTTATTTTGCTTTGTCAGTTTTCTAAAAAACCATTCCCCAGCCTCTTGTTGCCTTACATGCCATTAATAATATGAACAGTCCAGATCAGTTGTTTTACAGAATGTCTCTCAGATTGTCCCCACATGAAAAGATTGAATTTATATATTTTTGGTAAAAATAACACATAGGCAAAATATTACAAAAGTATTTCGTATTAAATCATATCAAGGTTGTGTAATGCCACTTTATTCCATTATTAAGGACTCTAAATGAGGTGATATTGGTGTCTTATCAAATACTTCCATTGTACAGGCAGTTTTTCTTTTGTAAAAAATAAGTAACCTAGTTGCAATGGCGTCTGATTAGGTTTTAGTAACCATTAGTGATATTTGCCACATTTAAATTTATACTAGAAATTGTAAAATGGAAATTTTTTATTTTTACCATTTCTTCACTCTTTAATTAACCAGTATCTTGAAGAAGATACTTTAGGAATATTTAAGTATCCTGTTTCTCCTCAATCATTTGCCCATTAATTTTAATATCCAATGGAAGACATTTTCTCCAGTGTGGTGTCCTAATGGTAATTTTCTGTTTCCTTCACCTCTTCTAATAATTGGAATTAAGTACTTTTGCATCAGATTATTAATTTTCATACCACTTGTTTTAATAACCAGGAGAGGGATTGCTGGGATTATGCCGAGTGCTGGTTTTCCACAATAGCTTTACCATTTTGCATTTGCACTAGTAATACTAGTGTATGGGAATTCCAGTTGTTCCACATCCCCATTAGGACTTGGTATATAGTATATATGACTTTAACTATTCCAATAAGTTTATATACTATCATATTGTGTGTGTGTGTGTGTGTGTGTGTGTGTGTGTGTGTTTGAGTATGTGTTTTAACTCTATGTGATCACCACCATAATCAGGAAATAATATTTCCCACACAGCACCCCTTACCCACACACATCTAGCTCTGATCACCCACCATCTATATAGTCTAGAACCATCTATCTCTCTCTATATATATAAAGAGTCAGGGGCAATCACAACCAAATGGACAACCAAATGGATGACTGAAAAGGCTGCGTGGGGCAACCAGGCCGGCAGGGGGTTAGTGAGGGACAACCAAATGACTGAGCAGCTGGCTGTGTGGAGCGACCAGACCAGCAAGGGTGGGGGGGAGCAGTGAGGAGTGACAAGGCTGGCAGAGTGGGTCAGTGAAGGATGACCAGGCTGGCAGGGGGCCAGTTGGGGGCTACCAGGCTGGTGGGGGGCAGGTTGGGGAGACCAGGCCTGCGGGGGTGGGGTGCTGTTAGGGACAACCAGGCAGGCAGGGATGGCATGCTTTTTCTACCCTTATCCCATGCCTGGCTGATGTGGTTTATAGTGTGTTACACTGTTGGGGTTTGACTCAAAGCAAT
>NW_006283768.1:1475441-1490437 GCF_000327345.1 Myotis davidii | reverse complement strand
CTGGCCGGGGGGGGGCGGGGAGGGAGGGAGGAGGGAGAGTTAGGGGCAACCAGGCCAGTGGGAGGGGGCAGTTGGGGGAGACCAGGCCAGCAGGCAGAGGTGGTTAGGATGATCAAGCTGGCATGGGGGCCAGTAGGGGCGATCAGGCAAGCAGACAGTGAGCAGTTAGGAGCAAGCAGTCCCAAAATGTGAGAGGGATGTCTGACTGCCGGTTTAGGCCCGTTTTAGGATCGGGCCTAAACCGGTAGTCAGACATCCCCCGAGGGGTCCCGGATTGAAGAAGGTACAGGCTGGGCTGAGGGGAGAACCTCTCCACCCCCGTGCACCCATTTCGTGCACCAGGCCTCTAGTACATTATATAATATTCTGAGATGGGCTTCTTTCACTCAGGATTAGACTCTTGAGATTTTATATATTTGCTCATATTAAAAATATAATTTTATCAGTGAGTAGTATTCCACTATTAGAATGCATGACAGTTTGTGTATCTATTCAGAAGTTGAAATAAATTTCAGTTGTTTCCTCATCCAAGTTTTAATCATATCATCTGCAAATAGAGGTAGTTTTATTTATTTATTTTCAACATATATGCTCTTTATTTCCTTTTCTTACCATATTGCACTGGGTGTGATTTCCAAAACCATTTGAATAAGAGTGGCGAGAAAAACATAACATGCTTTTTGTATAATGCCAACTTCTTGATTTGGGTTTAATTTTTCTTATTTTACTTGTTTCTTAAAGAGGATGTTTAGGTTAGTGGTTTGAGACTACTCTGCTCTTTGATATAAATATACAGTACTTTAAACAAATAATAACTGCATAAGCCACATCTCATAATTTTTTTTAAATATATTTTATTGATTTTCCACAGAGAGGAAGGGAGAGAGATAGAGAGCTAGAAACATCGATGAGAGAGAAACATCAATCAGCTGCCTCCTGCACATCCCCCACTGGGGATGTGCCCGCAACCCAGGCACATGCCCCTGACCGGAATCGAACCTGGGACCCTTCAGTCCTCAGGCCGACGCTCTATCCACTGAGCCAAACCGGCTTTGGCACATCTCATAAATTTTGATATATTTTTATTCAGTTCAAAATATTTGGTAATTTCCTTTAAGACTTTCTATTTGACTCCTGGGTTATTTTAGGGAATTTTATTTAATTTTCATGTTTAGGTTTCTAGATATATTTCTGTTACTGATTTAAAATTTTATTCCATTGTGATCCAAGAGCATAGTTTGTACAATTACATTTTTTAGTTTGTTCTGGTCTGTTTAATGGCCTAGAAATGGTTTAAATAGTTGAAAGTTTCAAATGCACTTAAGAAAATGTATATTCTACCATTGTTGAGTGAAGAGTCAATTAGATCAATTTGATTGACTATGTTGTTCAAGTCTTTCATATCATTACTAACTTTTTTTGTTGTTTATCTAAATTTTATTGGCACATTATTTGATATTTGATATGACATATACACGCACCTGGATTTGTATACTATCAGTACTTAGAAAGAAAATAATTGTCACTCACCACCTTACAATTGCATATACATTTTTCTCCGTGTCTGATGTACTTGTTCACAGATTCATGGGATACTTAATTAATCTGACTGTATAATGTTTATTGCATTATGAAACAAGCAATAATCAAGCTCATTATAAATCAGAGCCGAGAACATTCACTACAATCTCTCAGGTCTTACTAGTTGTATTGTCATTCATTCTTTTGGTTGCCTATATTACACTAAGAAAAAAAGAAAACATTATTAAGTAAAATATTACAGGTGGCTCTAATGACGTTGTGAATATAATTCCTGTCCTCTTAACGTTTATCATCAGAACAGTTACAATGTTCTCACTTAAATTACCCAAGTTCCAAGTGAGTGCATTAGTGATTGTGAGTTGCCTATATTTTAAACCCTTTTAAGGTGAGAATTAACTTCAGCCCCTCCTGGTGATTTTCCTGTTATTCTCATTGTAGGTTTCATGATTAACGGCCTTCAGTTTCCAGAACACTGCCTCACCCAGTTTCCAGTGACCACCTGCAGCTAGCCTCACCTACACCTGGTCTGACCAGTTACTCTGACTGACCTTCACAAGAGACATAAATATCCCGCTCCCCCTACTCTGCGCTGCTGATGCCAGTTTGGCCTCTGCCTTTCTGCTAGCAGATGTAATAGTAAATTTATAATTCTTTACCCTGTTCGGCCTTGTGAGTTCCTCCTTCGGTGACCCTAACAGTGGTGAAGGCTATTTTCCAGTACAAAACTTTTAAACAAGGGTCACTTTTACAGACTGGGGCTGTCATAAAACAAAAGGACTTCAGGAAAGCACTCTCTCTTGATGAGAGCCCAAATTCTAATGCCCACTTCTGGGTAGAACTGCTTCCAAAAGGCTCCAAAAAGGAACACACCAGTTAGGTTTGAAAACTAGACCTCTTCAACTAACACTTGCATTTTTATCATTAAGGAAAATATAAGAAAACCACAATTCACTATTTATTGAATGTCCAAGTTAGGAGGCTATAAAATAAACGAGCAATTCATTCATTCAACATTGTTTGAGTTTCTACTGTGAAGTAGATATTGCTCAAGGCAAACCAAGCAAAATATCCTTCTCCTAATGGAGAAGGGAGAATTAGGGAAGATTTACTGAAGAGGGAAAAAATGAAGGTATAATACTGCAAGGGCACATTTGTAGTAAGGGGTAATTTGAGCAGAGAAACAGAAGTGGGGACAAGTAGAGTCTTTCTTAGAATGGCTCAGACGATTCATGCCGACTAGAATGTAGGTGAGCAAGGGGAGACACCTACAGAGATGTGGGTGGGCTCACTCTGTGGAGGGCCTCAGATGCCAAGTTTGAGGACTTTGTACCCAGTTTGCTAGTCATAGGATCCAGCATAGGTTTATAAATAGGCAAATAGTTCTTAGAGGTCAGAATGAAATAAACAAAAGGAGTGAACTAATGAGTATTGATATTATTTTAAAATATTAACTTGCCTACATTGTTTTCATCTCAAAAGCCCTTTAGCAGATGAAAACTTGTATTCACAAACTACTAGGAAAAAGAGAACAGAAAGATTAAAAAAAAAACCCTTAGGATCTATTACTTCTTTTACCTTTCCTCCCTCCCTCCCTCCCTCCCTCCTTCCTACCTTCCTTCCTTCCTTTCTTCCTTCCTTCCTTCCTTCCTTCCTTCCTTCCTTCCTCTCTTTCTATCTTCTTTATTTCTTAAGAAAGATTAATGCAGGCAAATAAGTTGCAACGTTTTTGTAAGGAGAGCTACATCCAGCTACTAGTTTGTGATTGAGCTCTTTGACCTATTAGTCATTTTGAAAGAGAATGAAATGGCTCTGTCAGAGGTAGAATGCACCCAGATCAACACCATGCCCAGCCTTGGTGCTGTGATGAACAGCTTATTGGGGCACCTATAATTTATATTCACTTCAACTTGTTTGCTCGTTTTTCATTGTCAGTACCCATAGAGATGAAAGAAATAAGTTTCATTATTGATGAACTTCAAATGCAGACAAGCTTGTGGAGAAATATAGACAAGCTTAGGGGGAGATGAAATCAGACAGATGCATGTTTTTCAAAATTAATGTTACATTCAACTAAGGCCTGCTAAAAAGCACTAATTAAAATGATGTTTTGCATGATGCCCTTACAAGTCACCTTTTTTAGACTGTTATTTACTTACATCCATGTATGTTAACTATCCTTATAAAAAGGTCACACCAGAAAAATCAAACAGATAAATTTGACTGGTAATATTACCTTTGCCTTTTGCTCATACAAACACATAGTTTGGACAGCAGATTTCTTTTGGGTAAAGGCCTGAAACCTTTATCATGACTCAGCTTGCCACTCTAAGGTAGTATTCATTAACCCATGAAGCTTTCTTAGGAGATAAGAAGATTCACAATAAAAATAGTAAATAGTATTGCCTCCTTGCAGCTCCCCAGCAATTCATACTGTCAGAACAGACTTGCAGAATTTTTTCCCCTGGTTAGCTTTGTGACCCTTGCTTGAGCAGAACAAAATGAGGACAAGTTCAAGTCTAAAATATCTCTACAAAAAAACTAACTCTAAACACTTTCATGTGTACATTCTAAAAGAATAATTAAATACAAAGAATTCCTAGCAATACTAATCAACTTCCCGAAAAACACCAGGCTAAAGCAATCATTTGCCCTATGTTAGCATTCTGGCCTTTTTGCAACTGAGCCCCGCAGAGTAAATGGTGTGGGATTTCCTTCACTAAAAAGATCTTTCTGACCATTTCCACAAAACATACATTAAGTTGCTTTAGAAGTCACTGCTAACTACCCTGCTCTTTAGACCTCGGCTTGCAGAGATAATGAGTTAGAGTTGCTAAACATTTCATCTCTGTTCAACTCCAGCATGGTCAGGATACTGAATGACCCCGTCTGGTAAAACATAGCTGCTCTTCCTTTATTCTCATTACAGTCGGGAAGTAAAATCTCATTAGCTATCTGACTGGAGAACTCTGTATGGTTAATTTTAATTAAAATATGACCCATCATCTGGGAAGTTTTCCCTACTTTTTATTGCTTTAACATTGTGAGGCAGGCCAGGAGAATCAGGAAAGTTCCAGTTGCTCTTCAGTAGGAAACTCATTTAACCATTAGTAAATGCTGTCTCCAGAAACTACATTTAAATTCACTAAAATCCTTTTCTTGAAAGTTTTCACCAAATAGTCCTCTATCTCTAAAACATGGGTAGAGGCCAGAGGGAGCAGAAACTTAACCTATTAATTTATTTGATATAATTTCATTTTATTGAAACAGTTATAGCTAAAATACAACTTTCTTACTTTAAAATCTGGGGACTAATGCGAAATCTTACATCTCCTGTTTAGATGCTAAGCATGTTATAATTATTGTGTATAGTAATTCCTATGATTCAGTTAAATCAATACCAGTCAACACATGACTTTGGAACAATTGAATGGATTTATTCACCCACACATTAGTTAGTGCCATATTGGGCAGTTTAAGTATAGAGGAAAATAATACATAGGCCCACATTTAAATTGACGAGACAGGAAAATAGCCAATTATTGTAACACTCTATCAAAGGCTGTAACAGAAATACTGCGTACATATTTATACATTTATAATACAGAGCAGTTATAGCTGGAAGTTTCAACAGAGATTTGCTTTATGATAGTTCATTTTCACTAACGGCATTAGTATTCATATGAAATTTTCACAAGTATGCCTGCATTTCACACATCTTGTATTTCAGTTCAAGCAATCAAGTTTCCCCAAATGTTTCTCAAGAGTCCATTTCACAAAGAGATGCTTGCAGCACAAAATACCAAGCTTATTTTTGTCCAAGGAAAACTTGGAGTGAGACTATCATATGCCTGTCTCCAGCCTGCTCAGAGAATGCTAAGACACACAATTTGCAATAGACATGCCCTGGTAAGGAGCAATTTTACATGATTCCCCAGTCTCAAATCATACCATAAAGGGATTGGCCTGAGGTCAGCCTGAGGCATCTTCAGCTGTGTTTGGTTGTGTAAAGGCAGTGCCTTTGGTCAATTCATTTGGCTGACGTCTTCTCTCCTTAGCTGCCCTCCATAATGGTAGCTCAGTGGACGGGGCTTTGCTTGCTGTTCTACCACTGGTGGGCACTCATGTCTCTTTTCCTGGACAGAGGGCTCAACTGGAACATTAGCTTATATGTGTCAAGGGCACATCTCTTCTGGAAACAGACCTAGCTGTCTTGCTGCAAGCCATTCTTCCAAGCTCTCCTGAAAATGCCTGCTATATCTAACCTTTCTCTCCTACCTAATTACATTTCAACATGAGAGGAGCTGTACTACCTTCCAGAGAAATTCATCTTTCTCAACTTTGCCTTCAGTAACAAAAATAGCAGATAAACATTCTCACTTCTGTTGTTTGAGATCACAGGTAAAGAGCTTATCCTTGATTTCTTTACGTACATAAAAAAATGACCTTAAAGTGATCACCACATTTACTTTATTTAATTTATCCTATATAACAAAAGGCTAACATGCAAGTTGTCCCCTGGACAGGGAGTTTGGCCAGGAGTTTGACCAGGGGACAGGGCCAGCCAGCCATCTCCCACGTCCCCTCCCCCTGGCTGGCCCGGCCCGATCAGCCCTGATTGGGGTGGGCCAGCTGGACCCCACCCATGCACGAATTTGCAGACCGGGCCTCTAGTAGAATTATAACAGAACCACAAAGGGTATAAATAACTGTGGTGCTGGGCGTATTCTCTCACCTCTGAAGCTCTACACAGTCAGTTTCCTCTGTATGAAGCGTCCTCTTTTGCTTCCCCTATTAATTCTTCAGCCTTTGCTTACATTTGCTTTTCCCCAGATTTTTCAGATACATGAATGTACATTAGCTTTTCTTGGTTTTTATGCATGTACAGCAATTTTATTTCATTACAATAAACAGGGCAGGCAGCCTTCCACACACTTCCCTTTTCTCGGAATATCCTCCTTACAGGCTTTCCAATCAAGTCTCTTGTGCTCCCCAACATTGCATGAGAGGATATTGTAGTATACAGGCATTTTTAGTCCACAGCATCAGACAATTATCACCTGCATGTCTGCATGTACGTGTTCACATACCACCTCTCCTTCCCATGATCTGCCACAAGTGTAACATTCAATATGTCCTGTATTTCCTCAAAGTGCTTGTTCCCTTTTGGAATTCAGTTCACTGCTTACCTTCACAAGATCAGCCTTAAAAAAAAATCTCTAATGGGTTAAAAATTATCTTTTTGTAACTTATATGGTTTCTGTTCTTGGTGTGGAAGCAATATTCTTCTCTTGTGACTTTCTAGATATAAGCAGGACTAAACTTACCTTTAATATTATAAACTCTATAATTGACTGTGTCTCTCAATTTAATTAAGACCCTGAAATATCATAACAAAAATGAATCTTGATTATTGCTTATGCTTTTTTTAAAAAGCCTGGTTTTTAAAAAGAAGTACAAAGAGGTGGAATGACTTATCTAGATACATGTTGACTGATGGGCACAGCTGAATTTGTAGCACAGCTAAACCTGATACCAGTATTTGTGCATACCTTGGAAAAACCTGTCAAACTGGGTCAGGTTGACTCAAAGTCTGCTTGCATAAGGAGTTTAGGAGCCTCTTGGGAGCACACGTATACAAAGAGAAGGGAGTGAAGCAGACACTAGGCAGATTTAGTAATAAAACTTCAGTCATTAGAGGAAGGGAACTATGAGAGCTTAGCATAGTGTTTGAAACTCCAATTTATCTTCAGACTCACTCACTCATGGAAGATGGGTAATTCCTCAAAACCCTCAGGCACTAGTCCAAGATTACACTGAAGGGCACAAGCACAAGCTATTAGACCTAGAATATTTTAAAAACCCAGACATTGACAACTCCAATGTTTCACCTTCTCCTGATGTAAAAGTAGTAGTCACCTCCTTATAGATCTCTATAGCTCTATATAATATACAATTTGGATATGATGTTTTTACCTTCCATTTAGTAGATTGTCAAAAATGTTTATTATATGATGAATGCATTAAATAACCTTTACATTCCTCAGCCATCTACCTCTGATGAACACAGGCCACCTTCCCCTAACACAACTCCCTCTTGACTTAGTTCTTGGATGACATATCCCTTAAGTAGCAAACGTGATAGCACAGCAACCGACCTCTTAAGCACAGCAATATATGCACACTTCACACTCATGAATCCTTCTTCTTCCTGTGACTATGCCTGCTAGCCTCTTGCCTCACAATTGACTTAGAATCCAAGCACATTTTTCACAATAATTATTTTTTGCTTGCTCTTTTTTCACCATGTCTATGATTCAAGTGCAAGGGAAAATGATGTGTATTTGTGGTGGTTGAAGGCGACAGTAGCTACAAATAAAAGCCAAAAGCCTTACTTCATACAAGTTTTTGTAAGATATTGCAAAATAAGCACTAGACTTTTTAAAAAATATGTATTTTTATTGATTTCAGAGGGGAAGGAGGGAGAGAGAAATAGAAACATCAATGATGAGAGATAATCATTGATGGGCTGCCTCCTGCATCCCCCACACTGGGGATTGAGCCCACAACACGAGCATGTGCCCTGACCAGGGACTGAACCGTCTCCTCCTAGTTCAGTAGTCAGCAAACCACGGCTCATGAGCCACATGGGGCTCTTTGGCCCCTTAGGTGTGGCTCTTCCACAAAATACCACATGCGGGTGCTCACGTACAGTGCGATGGAAACACTCTAATTAATTTAATAACAATGTACCTACCTATATAGTTTAAGTTTAAAAAATTTGGCCCTCAAAAGAAATTTCAATCGTTGTACTGTTGATATTTGGCTCTGTTGACTAATGAGTTTGCCAAACACTGTCCTAGTTCATAGGTCAATGCTCAACCACTGAGCCATGCCAGCCAGGCAGCACTAAGGCTTTTTCTACCTGTGAGGATAAAGACAACGCTTAAGCAGAAAGAGTGGATAACTGCAAGCTTCTATAAGGTTCACAGACTGACTTTACCTAAGTAAGGTCTTTAAAAACACAAACTGACAGTAGCAATGGTGATATCTAAAGGAAGGAGATGCCAGTAATGGCTAATAGTTACTAGCTTAGTGGGAGGGACAGCACCCACTAGAATGACCTCATATACGGGCACTTAAGGGAGGACTAGCTGTTACCAAAGGTTTCCAGAGCACTGAAGATAAAATTGAATGATAATATCTGCCCATATCTGAAACATGCCCAGGGAACACCTACAGTTAATTAGAATGGGGAGACTTTTGAGGGCATTGTAGAGCTTGCAATAGAAATTGGGGAAATCAAGAATTATCAATTTGCAAATGGTTAAAACAAGAGGTGTAAATCAGAACATTAACTAAGATATTAGCTATAAGGGTTTTTTTTTTTTTTGCTTCCTATAACTAATCCTATTAATTGGGATAAGAGAACATTTTTACTGTCTCCATATTTTTTAATAGCATTGCTCTTTTCTAATCTTTACTCCTTGTGATAAAAATAATAGTACTATTTTTATAAAAGTAAAAAATCTTTAAGCCGGAAGGGACCTTGAATATCATCTCATGGCATCACCTCATATTATAAAGAGATAATCTGAACTAAGCAGTTATCCAAATCACCTACCTGGTATTTCAGCAAGAACTAATGACTCAAAGTGCAACCTTTGGAATACTGCACCTTTTTAGAATAGCTATTTTTGACTTGAGGGATCAGTTTCTGAAGAAAAGATCATCATAAAAATTAAAATGCTCAAAATTAACAAGATACCAAAAAAGAAAATATAAATTTATATTCCCACAAGTAGACTTTACTAAGCACGTGTTTCAGAACCAGTTCCATGATTCTGAATGCCACTATGCAGGCCTTCAACCTGCACCACCAGCTTCCTGAATCTCCAGCTCATAAATGGCAGATCTCGGGACTTCAGTCTCCACAGTTCTCTGTGCCAGTATGTAAAGGAGAGATGCGTTAGTCTGAAGAATCTCGACTAATGCACACCGTGGTAGAGGGGGCTAAGGGGGACACATGGGAGCACAAGCCAACAAAGCTCTGTAACAAACAGAGACTCTGATCACAGAGCTACTTAACCTCTTGTAATTTCTTGAGTGATGGAGGTGGTAGGAACCTCTTTTATTATATTTGGTCTTAGTCCAGGTTCCTTGACATAAAAGCTTCTACAACCCTCAGAATCCCCAAAGGGGGAGTGATGACTGAGGTTTTTGTATGCTAATGTGACAGCTTGTGCCTGGGGGCTCCTTGATAGCTTCTTGATGGAAACTGGTCTCCAGAAAAACTAAAACAGGATGAGAGGGTTGGAACTTTTGAGCCAGCCTCTTACTTCCTTTGGGAGAGGCAAGGGGCTGGTGACTGAATTAATAGTCCTCAGTGGCAAATGATTTAACCAACCATGCCTAAATAATGAAACCTCATTAAAACCTTTTCCTATGAGGTTTGGAGAGCTTCCAGGTTGGTGAACACATCCATGTGCTGGAAGGGCGGTGCACCTCAAACTCCCCGCATCAAGAACTCCTGCACTTGGGACTCTTCTGGATCTTGAACTACGTAGCTCTTCATCTGGTTGTTCATCTGTATCCTTTATAATAAACCAGCAAACATAAGTGTTTTCCTGCATTCTATAAACAATGAGAACAAATTAGTGAACTTGAGGAAGAGGCTAGGGAACCCTCATTTTATAGCTGGTTGATAAGAGGTACAGATGACCAACTGGGACTTGCAACTGGCAGTTCAAGTAGGGAAGCAGTTTTGTGCAACTGAGCCCTTAACCCTTGGGTCTATGCTAGCACCAGGCAGTTAGTGTCAGTATTGAATTAAATTGTAGGACACCCACTTGGTGACCAGAGTTGGAGAATCAATTGTTGGCATGAGAAAGAAATCCACACATTTGGTGTCAGAATCGCTGAGAATAAAAACAGTTTGTAGACCTTCTGATGATAAGGCTAAATTCAATAACAAATTGAAAACTTATGCATAGAGAAGTGGCCTTGTTAAATCTGAACAGTTAATCTCCAGCCTATTAATGTCCTCCATTCTGATGCAGCCCTGAAAATCAAAATGTGTAACAGAATTGTACTTGTTATTAAATGTGAGAATTGTTATTAAGAGACAAATGTTTCCGAATACATTATGTTTTAAGTTTAGAGAGACTCAGACACATCCTTGCCCTGGCTTTCTGCAACTGTAGGTTAGTTGGGAAAATGTGGTCAAATTGTCCCTGGACTGCTTCCATGCCAGGGCTGGCCCTGCCGTGGCACGGTCCAGGACATTTCACATGACATGTGACCTCCAGGTTCATGATTCATGCAGAAAATATTTAAAGGAGAAGTGTAAGTTTATTAAAGCTTGGGACAGTGAGGCAAAGGAAGTGTTTCTGGAGAAGGATCAAGGGGTCAGCCCAGGATGAGCTGCTGCTGCCCATTGCTCTCCTGCGAGCAAATTAGATGCCTGAGGTGCTGTGACATTCACGGTGGGGTTCAGGATTTGAAGGAGGGGCCGACACACAAATCAAAATGCTATACAAGAAATATGAATTTAGAAGGCATTGGGGGCCATGAGGTGTCGCTTTTGTGACACTGACCTCAGGCCCGGTCAATTTTTATTTACTTGAATACACATTTGCCCTTTAGCAATGCATACAGGCATATCAAAGGTAAAGTTTGGTAAACAATAAAAGTGTTATCAGGTTAGGGATTGTCTTGAGCCACCACTATCTCAACACTTGGTGCTTAGTGTCAGCCCTGCTAATGCCCAAGGTCCATCAGCCTTCTGCATTCCTTGGTGCACTGACAGTATTAGCAAGCAGTGGCTACCTGCACTGAGGAAAGGGGGTTGAGAGTATACCCAAAAAATGATTTTATTTATTTTCTATAGGTGGGAATTTTAGGGAGGTCCCAGGGGAGGATCTCAACAGAATATTCACTACATTTCTGTCTTACATGTTTCTCTCCACATCCTGCATGGTTCAGGGTTCAGGATCTGGAAGAGGAACCGCACACAAATAAAAGAGAAAAGACACGAGATAATTTTGGAATATTGGGGACCAGGCAGGTAAGTCCAACTTAGGAGGAAGGACTTCCACTGGTGCTCAGGCCCCACCAACCTTTTATAGTCAGAGGTAAACAAGGTAGTGGTTACCATAGTTACACAGTTCTTGTGAGTTTCACTTGTTTTGGCAATAGTTACACTTCTTGCACTTCCCTCAGCCCATTAGCTTCCCAGATAAGATCTGGGGAGTGTTATAAGGTCAAGCCTAATTATGCTAAGAGGACTGTGCCCTCTAAGCTGGGACTTCTTTGTGACTTTGCCAACAGGTCAGTCCGAGGCTTAACCCTATATCGGTTCCCCACACATTTCCAGGTGTGTTTTTTAGCATGCTGATGTATTAAAATGAGCATATAATGGGGCCTAGGGTCATTTTCTGATTTTATCTTTATCTTGGATTAGTCTGGCTCTAATTGGCTTTTTGTTATTTATCTCCCTAAAGTGATTTAAACCACCTACGGTTAGATATTTTTGGTGAGGGAGTACACATTTAGACCACCTGCACTTAGGTATCTATGTTTAGGCAGAATCCAGTCTTGTGATTTATCAGCTGTCTGTTAATTGCTCAGCCTTTTTGGCCATTTGTTCAACCATTTGTCTCAGTTTCTTCATCCCACTTGCCAAGGAATCTTCCTAATTTCTCACTAACCTGCCTCAAAATCTTTCAAATGACCACGAGTATTTAGAGGAGCTGTTAGAGAGGATGCTCTCCGTCAGTGGAGCCTATTGGAATCCCCAACTTTTCATATAATTTCCAGTAGCAGTGTGGTGGGTATGATGAGGAATAAGGCAGATGCTGAGATACAGCAGAGTTGAAGGGCTACATAGTTCATATCCAGAGGGATTGAAACAGGAAATCTGACTACTTCTGGGATATCAATAAACATGTGAATGGAGCTATTGAACTAAATCCTGGAGTAAGATAAATACTCTAGAAGGAACAGATGTCAACTTGGACAGTAATGGTGAGAGTGTGATTTGGTAATTGAAAAGAGACAGCAAAGACAGACTCTGAAACGTGCATTCAGGTCCTGTGACAATGTTGTTATTGGACTCAATTATGTTACATTACTGATATATAACTGAGTAAGTTTTATCATGAGGGATGACTCATCTAAGCACATGTCAGTTAGTAAGGAAATGCAGAGTTTTGTTAACTATAAATTAAGACTTAATGAGAATCTGTAAACAATATTTGATCCCAGGAACACAGCTTTCTATTTTCTTAAGGAAGACTAATAGCATAAAACAGCATCCTGCCTCACTGGTTAAACAACAGAATGAGAAGACAGGGACTGTGAATTCTAATTTTGAATAATGATTTATCTCACACTAGGTAAAGCAATTAACTTTGGTTTCCTTGGGTATAAAATGAAACAAATAATACTCAATTACCTTGTGGAAATATTATAATGAGAAACTCAAGGTGCATACTGATAAATAACCTCAAAAGTATAAAGTTCTAGATAACATAAATAATATTTCAAAATTCATCAGTCACATGCAAAACATGTTGCTAGTTTTATGCAACATTGTTGTGCTACTAACATAAATGGTTTGTGAATGTGGTAAAGGTGTCTTTACATTTCTGGATAAAATGACTGAGGCAAAATTAAATTTATTCAAAGAATTTTAAAGTTACAAAAATTAAGACTCAATGGCATTGGCCTATAGAAAAACTGACCATTGGAACAGAAAAGATTGCAGCAAGAGAGCCACACATACAGGGTGGGGCAGAAGTAGGTTTACAGTTGTTCTTGTGGAAAATAATACAATAATTAATAAATAATAATACAAAAATAAATTCTGTATTTTGTGTACTCACTACTATAAGCCTACTTTTGTCCTACGCTGTATACAGTGACTGAATGTGTCAAAATAATTACTTTACGCAGTGAAAAAATAATTGTCTTTTTTATTTTAGAAACTGTTTATTTTCCATCAACCTTATTTACATGTTGTTTATGAGGTTGCTGAAGAACAGCTGAAGACCACTCAGTGGTAGTTTCTACCCACTCGGTGGCCTGAGCAGTGGGGGCTGCAGACCTGTTTTCAGGGGCTTGCTGAGCACTCCAGTCTTCGGCAGGAACCTCCTGGGCAGCCACAGAGGGCACCTGCGCCTTCAGACCAGTCTGCGACCTCGGGCTGAGCACAGTGAACTCAGGAGCTGGAACTCCGTTCACCCTGAAATTCCTCCCTGTCCACAGCCTTTTCGGCAGCGGTCTGCTCTTTCTTTTTAACCTCTTCAGGATCTCTGTAGAAGCAGAGATCAGGCACGACCTCCATGGGTGTTCCAGGGAGTGGTACCATGCATGCGCAGAATTTCCTGGGCCAGTATCCACTGTATGAGACCCACTGCGTAAGCGCCCTCGTCGTTGCCAGGGATGGTAATGTGTACATAGTGCAGAGACAAGTCTGTGTTATACCGGGCAATGGTAGCCAGGTTAACAGAAGACTCCTCTGTGAGAGGCTACTGGTCAGATCTGGGATCAGTAACCAGCGGAGGTCTCGGGACCCAGAAGTCTCTTGGGATCTGATTAGTGAAGCTTCCAGGAGGGAGGTGGTCAGCAACAGGGGTGGCTCCAGGGCCAGCAGCAAATTTCAGCGCAGCTGTTTGGCGGATATCCCTGGAGGATAGGACACGGACATCACCTGGGTTTTCAATTGGCAACAATGGCATTAGCGGACAGCGAGAAGCTTCTCCCAGGTTTTCGTCAGATTTATGAGGTAGATGCCATGGCTTTTCCTTTTGCAGAGGTACCGTTCCATTCGGATCGGGGGCCAGGGTGGTGCCGCTCAAGTGGGTTCCTGCAGTAAGGAATTTGAGGACACCCTCCTCACTCATTTGCAGAGCATCAAGGTCTCTCTGTAAGTTATGTGAGAACCCAGAACAAGGTCAGGTGGGTCCCTCTCTCGATAGCATGAATAGGCGAATGAATGGTCTTTTTAATAACTGGTGCTGGGCTACATTAAAATGGAAAACTTCCATTGTTGAAAGATTCTACATATAGAAGGAAAGGTAAGCCACAAACTGATGAAAATACTTTCAAATCAGATCTCACAAAGGATTCACGTCTAGAAAACATTTATTTTAAAACTCCTAAAATCTATGAAAAAGACAATAGAAAAACTGGCAAAGCAATTAATCCCCTACTTCACAAAACAGGTTACCTAAGGGACTGACAAATAATTACTTATTTGTTTGTTTTGAATCATTTTAATTGACTTTTAGAGAGAGAAGAAGGGAGAGGAAGAGAGAGAAATATCGATGTGAGAGTGATACATTGCTCTGCTGCCTCCTGCAAGCCTCTACTGTGGATTGAACCATTAACCCAGGCATGTTCCCTGACTGGGGATCACACTGGCAACATTTTGGTGCCTGGGATGACATCTAACC
>NW_006283768.1:1473137-1475235 GCF_000327345.1 Myotis davidii | reverse complement strand
ACACCTTTGCCAAAATAATTTTCTGCTGTGTAAGCAAATCAGTCTCTAGTATTTGGTTACGGTTGCCCTAGCATACTAATACAATGACAATACCAGTGGGTTGGGGTATAAGCTGGAATAATCACTCCAGAAAACTTGTTTGGTGGTATCCGCTAAACCTGAAACAGTCTACTATCTAGCTGTCTTACTCCCAGGGTTGTGGCTATGTTCACCAAAGGACATATACAATAATATCCATAACATAACTAGTCTTAATAGCCCAAATGGGTAACAACCCAAATCTCCATCAACAGTAGAAAGGATATATTATGAGCTGGGGTACTTTTTACTCTGTATCTTTTTGGAACAATTAGACATAAAAGATAATTATTACATACAAAAAGCATGGATAACTATTGCAAACATAGTGCTAAGCAAAATGCCAGATATGAGAAAGGAGGAAATAACTGCAAGTAGCATTGGGGCAGTGGTTGTTCTGCATTACCTAACTGTTTTCTTGTCTTTTTTTTTTTGTGTGTGTGTTTTTTGTGTGTGTGTGTGTGTGTGTTTAGTTTAAAAAAGAATATACAGAAAGTACATCAACTCTTCATTCAAAATACCCTAAAGGCTCAGCCTCTCATTCAGAGAACAGGTTGAAAACCTTGCTTGGCTTACACCCTTCATAACTCTGCTGCTTCTCGCATATTGCATCACCTTTGCTCACATTGGCCTCCTGGCCGTTCCTCTAACACTCCAAGCTTACTTTCACTTCAGGGCCTTTTAATAACCCCATGGCTTGCTTCCCCACTTACAACAGATCTCTAACCGAATACTAATTTCTTGTGAGGTCTTCCCTGACCTCCCTATCTAACATATTAACACAGTACAGATTACATAACTAAATTTTATTTAAAATAATAACATTGTTTAAGCAATGTAATTTGAGGTCAGTTACTCAAATAAAATTATAGATCAATATCCCTGATAATCATAGATGCTAAAATCTACAACAAAATATTAGCAAATCGGATTCAGCAATACATTAAAAAGGTCATACACCATGACCAAATGGGATTTATTCTGGGGATGTTAGGCTGGTACAATATTCACAAATCAATAAATGTGAGATGAAGAAAAAGTGAAAGGCATGAAAATTGAAAAGGAAGAAGTAAAAGAGTCATTATTCACAGATGACATGATATTGTACACATAAAAACCTAAAGACAACCAAGAAACATGCTAGATTTAATAAATGAATTCTGTAAAGCAGCAGGATGCAATATTAACAACACCTAGGAATCTATGGCATTTTTATACACCAATAATGAATTCTCAGAAAGAGAAATTTTACAAAAAATCCCATATATCATTACAACAGAAAATGAGATACCTAGAATAAACTTAACCAAGGAGATAAAAGACCTGTACTTGGACCCTAACTGGTTTGGCTCAGTGGATAGAGCATCAGCCTGCAGACTGAAGGGTCCCAGGGTTGATTTCGGTCAAGGGCATGTACCTTGGTTGCGGGCATATCCCTAGTAGGGGGTGTGCAGGAGGCAGCTGATCAATGTTTCTCTCTCATCGATGTTTCTAACTCTCTATCCCTCTCCCTTCCTCTCTGTAAAAAAATCAATAATATGTATTTTAAAAAAAGACCTGTACTTGGAAAATTATAGGACATTGGGAAAAAAAATAGAGGAAGATACAAACAAGGGAAAACATAAAACATTGCCCTGGATTGGAAGAATTAACATCATTAAAATATCCATATCTCACAGATCTAGAACAAATACTCCAAAAATTTTATGGAACCAAAAATGATCCCAAATAGCTATAGCAATCTTGAGAAAGAAGAACAAAGTTGGAAGTATCACAATGCCAGATATCTATATATATAAAAACCTAAGCAACCGTCCGACCCTTCAACTGTTTGACTGTTTGACTGGTAGCCATGATGCTCACTGACCACCAGGGGACAGATGCTCAATACACAGGCATGGGAACATGGAACAAACTGATGAATCTCAGCGGAAGGCGGGGAGAAGGGAGGGTGGGAAGAGATTAACTAAAGATCTTATATGCATACTAGAGGCCTGGTGGGGGACCCTGGGCAGGCCCG
>NW_006283768.1:1452844-1472725 GCF_000327345.1 Myotis davidii | reverse complement strand
ATCCTAGAAGAAAACATAGGCTGTAAAATGTCAGACATTTCACTTAGCAGAATCTTCACCAGCACATCTCCAGGGGAAGAGGAAAACAGGAAAAAATAAACAAATGAGTCTATATCAAACTAAAAAGCTTCAGAACAACAACAAAAACCATCATCAAAATGAAAAGGGAACCAACTTAATGGGAGAACATATTTGCCAATGATGCATATATTAAGGGGTTAATTTTCAAAACATAAATAACTCATACAACTCAACAAAGGAAAACAAACAATCCAATTAAAAAAAATAGGCAGAGGGACAGAATTTACATTTTTCCAAAGAAAACATACAATGGCCAACAGGTACATGGGAAGATGCTCAGCACTGCTAATCACCAGAGAAATGTAAATTAAAACCAGAATGAGATATCAACTTATACCTGTTAGAATGGCTATCATCAAAAAGACAACTGATAACAACTGTTGGTGAAAACATTTGAGAAAAGGGAAACTGTGCACTGTTGGTAGGGGTGTAAATTGGAGCAGCAACTATAAACAGTATGAAGTATCCTCAAAAATTAAAAAAAAAAAAAAATGGAACTACTGTTAGACCCAAAGATCCAACTTTTGTGAATATATCCTAAGACTCCTGAAACACCAATTAGAAAGAATATGTGCACCCTTATGTTCATAGCAGCGTTATTTATAATAGCTAATATCTAGAAACAGCCCAAGTTCCCATCAGTAGATAGGTGGATAAAAAACAGTGGTGCATTTATACAATTGAATACTATGCAGCTATACAAAGAGGCCTCTCTTAGCCTATGAAACAGTATGGATAGAGCTGGAGAATCCAAAAATATAACGATAGTGTAAGAAGCCTCTGGGGTACTTTAAGCATACCAACATTTGCATCACGGGGGTGCTGGAGGAAGAGGAGAGGGAACAAGAAATTGAAGACTTATTTGAAGAAATGACAGAAAACTTCCCCTACCTGGTGAAAGAAATAGACATACATATCCAGGAAGAGCAGAGAATCCTAAACAAGAGGAGCCCAAAGAGGCTCACCCTAAGAAACATAATAATTAAAATGCCAAGGGTTAAAGACAAAGAGAGAATCTGAAAAGCAGCAAAAGAAAAGCAGTTAATTGCCTAAAACAGAATGCCCATATGATTGTCAACTGGTTTCCCAACAGAAACTTTGCAGACCAGATGGGAGTAGCAAAAGAGAGAATCTGAAAAGCAGCAAAAGAAAAGCAATTAATTGCCTAAAACGAATGCCCATATGACTTTCAACTGGTTTCCCAACAGAAACTTTACAGACCAGAAGGGAGTAGCAAGAAATATTCAAATTAATGAAAAGGAAGGGCCTATAACCAAGATTATTCTACCCAGCACAGCTATCATATAAAATTGAAGGTCAGATAAAGAACTTCACAGACAAAAAAAAAGCTAACGGCATTCATCACCACCAAACCAATATTACATGAAATGTTGAAGGGTATTCTTAAAGAAGTGGGAGAAGAAGAAGAGATAAAAAAATATGAACAATAAAATGGCAATCCTATCTAATAAAAGAGAAACATGGTAATTAGCCATACCTCCACTACCCTTCCCATTGGCTAATCAGGGCGATATGCAAATTAACTGCCAGCCAAGATGGTGGTCAGCAGCCAGGCAGCTTGAAGCTAACATGAGGCTTGCTGCCTTCAGTGACAGAGGAAACCAACGTTCCCCACCTGCCTTGCCGGCCTCTGAGCTTGCAGTTTGAAACATTGTTACAAATATAGAAACTAAACAAAACCCCAGAAACCTGCTTTCAGACAGCCGGAATCTCAGAGCTGGAGTTGATACAGTGTTTTGATTATAGAACCCAAACAAACCAGATACCTGCTTTCAGCAGCAGAGGCCTCAGAGCTGGAGCCAGAGCTAAAGCTGGCCCAGAATAAAGAAAAAAGAAAAAAAGGAGCAGTTGGGAGCTTCAGTCACCCGCCAGCCTGAAAACAGCCCTCAGCCCTGGACCCAGACTGGCCAGGCACCCCAGTGGGGACCCCCACCCTGATCCAGGACACCCTTCAGGGCAAACCAGCCGGCCCCCACTCATGCACCAGGCCTCTATTCTATATAGTAAAAGGGTAATATGCCTCCCGGCACCAGGATCAGCGTGACAGGGGGCAGCGCCCAAACCCCCTGTTTACCCTGCGGCTCTGTGTGTTACAGGGGGAGGGGCCATAACCTCCCTATCCTCCCTGCTCTGTTCGTGACAGGGTACGGAGCCCCAATCCCCCTGATGGGCCCTGCTCTGAGCCCGACCAGGGGCTGCACCTAGGGATTGGGCCTGCCCTCTGCCACCTGGGAGCAGGCCTAAGCCAGCAGGTCTTTATCTCCTGAGGGGTCCCAGACTGCGAGAGGGCACAGGCTGGGCTGAGGGACGCCCTCCTCCCCGTGAGTGCACAAATTTTTGTGCACCGGGCCTCTAGTAAATATATATTTATCAACAATTGTATCTAAAACTCAAAATAAACAAATAAGGGATCTAATGAACAAAATAGACTGACTAATAAAATAGGTCCAGAGGCATGGATGCGTGGAACAGACTGACTGATCTCAGAGGGGAGGGTTGTGGGGTCTAAAAGAGATTAGCCATAGAACTCATATGCATATATGTATAGCCCACGGACACAGAGAGTAGTGTGGTGAAGTCCTTGGGTATGGAGGGCGCTGGGTGGATGAGGTAAAAGAGGGGAAAATGGGGGACATCTGTAATACTAATAATAAAAAAATAAATTTAAAAAATCCAATATAATCAAAGGGACATATAAATCAGTGGAATAAAGTGGTGCTTAACTTTGGCCTTCTGCCAAGTACAAGTGTTTTGTTTCACCACATGTATGAATTGTATAATTATTCAGTATGAATTAGGTACTATTTCCTCTTTGTAGTCAAGTATGGGTTGCATTGTTTGATAGAAAATTGCTTTCTTCAATTCTACATATTTTCTCCTAAAGAAGTCTTGTTCCTTGTGCAACTCTATCTGATTTGTCTTTTAAATATATTATCCATTGTCTTATTAACACAGACACAAATAATGATATCTAAGTTGAAATTAGAATTTCCCTTTTCTAAAGAATCCTATTAAAATGCTCTAACCTCACCATTTGCTTCATGAGTTACTGTCCACAGGTAATTCTTATTCATAGCTGGCCGACTTGCCTCTTCATTATGAATGCCCCACCATCAGCACCCAGGCTGCCCTTTTCCCCTTGATCAGAATTGGTCCACAACCGGCTTGCAAGCATTTCTATGGCGTTAGAGATAAACACATCAAGTCACCTTCCACTGATTTATTATTTTTATTAGGATTGAAATCATTACCACGGAAGAGTGCCCACCAGGCTGTTTTGTTAAATCATGATCAAGACCTAACTCAGTAAGACATTCTTATCTGGTTGCCAACTTGCTAAACTTTTGTCATTTTCATCTGTTTGGTTTCTTTTGCACTTAAATCTCTAGCTCTAGGCTTCTTATCTAATTTTTCTCTGTCCTTTGAACATTCTGCCAACTTGTCGTACTTCTGTGACTAGATCCTTTTACTTATATTGTCTTCTAAATTTTGTTACTGTGGTTGGTCTTTCAGAGTATAAATGGAAATACTCCAGAAATGTTGCATATTTCCATGCTTCTATGTCAAGTTTGTGAATCACAATGTATTAACAGACCAGAGGACTAAGAGACCATGATTTTAAGCTGCTAGTATCATATGTTTAGCATATGTGTCTCTTCTAGACTGTGATCATTATGTGAACATGATTGTCTCTATCTTGTTGATATGTCAGTGACTACAGATAATTCTCAAAGAATTAATAATGACAATGGAGAGAATTATGAAGGAAAAAGGTAAGTTAAAACAAAACTGTGAAAATTATTTTGTTCAGATGAATATGTAAAAAAATCGCTTGCAAATATAAAAGCTGTGGCACTGAAAAGAGCAGCATCTTTCCTCATTAACCTATAATGAAATCATGCTTGCAAGAACCAAACTATCCATGGCTTGTCAAATAGAACTCGTATGTTCTATTGGGAAAGTTAAGCAAGAACGAAACTTAGGTTAAAAAAAAGATAGAGAATTTTAATATGTTTTGACAGTTCTGGGGTAAGATGCATAAACAATAAGAACTAGTTTTCTTCTTTAAGGAATGCATTTCAACACAAGAGAAATAAAGCATGCAATAAAGAGCTTCAGAGGATTTCCACTCATTTTGCCCTTTTTAGTTAATTAAGTGACCCCAATAAAGTGGAAGGCATCCATTTTTTGAATCTCAGGATCTCATAATAGTAGATTATATCTGCAAATCAAAACCCAATGCTCATCTCTGCTATAAGGGAAAGGGCAAATTCATGGGTGGATTAATTTAGTTTTGGTTTCATCTATTTTTTCATTAAGCTTTTATCTTCCCACCACTTAATGCTTAAGTTTTCAGTTCTAATGAGGAGAGAGAGAGAGAGAGAGAGAGAGAGAGAGAGAGAGAGAGAGAGAAAAGAGCGAGAAAAGAGAGATTAAATTTTTGGCTAAAATTAAGTTTTTGAATTGTCTCTTTTGTTTTTACTAGAGGCCTGATGCATGAAATTCGTGTACTGGTAGGGTCCCTAAGCCTGGCCTACGATCAGGGCCAATTGGGGTCTAATGGCTGCTGGCCAGGGCCTTCCTTCATTCTGCGCCACCCTCTGGTGGCCAGTGCAAGTCATAGCGAACGATTGAACTCCCAGTCTCTGGTCAAACTCCCAAGGGAACAATTTGCATTTTAGGCTTTTATATATATAGATGTTTCTCTCCTAATTGACTATTAGACTACAAAATCAATTATTTTAGTATTAAAAATTGTGAAATGATATGAGATTATTTAAAAAATAAAAAGGAAAGTTTTTATTGTTTTGTTTTAAAATGGAAAAGCAGGTGTCTGGCTAGCCACACCTAAAAGATGGGTCAAAACCCTGACTTTCAAGGAGGCCTGTGCTGCTGCATCACAGGGCTGCCAAGAGTGGCTCCCAGCTGGGGAAAGTTCCAGCTGGTGCCAGGGAGAGAACCTGTCTCCAGGTCTACAGAGATGTGAAACCTCTTTCTTCAGAGCCTACATGAAGAAAGTTTGCTGAAATCTAAGATTAAAGAGAAAGATAAGATTAGAGGAACTGAATAGGGACATAAAGCATGAAAAGGTTTGCCATGTGACAAGCTGGTGCAAAGATTGGTTTAGTAAAACATCCATAAATCCAACTTTCTCACAAGGCTGCATCCTATGGTCCCTATGGGTATGTTTTTAAAAAAAGCGTGTTCTATTATTACTATGTGAAAGGTTTTGTCATATTTAACTTTACGTTGTCTTTAGTGCCTACAGAGTTTAGTAAATAAGTACTCAATTAATTAAATTAAATTATAGGTAGAAACTCTAAGTAGCCATGGATCAAGTCAGGGATATAATTTTATTAGATTTTTTACTTTAGCATTACACTGACAATTTATTTTCTTAGGAGATGGATTTACATAAATAGCAAATACATTTATTTAACCACATAGTTAAATATAAAAATAATGGTAAACCGTTACAAATATAATTTTTTTAATTTTTAAACACTTTTTTTGCTTAGTTAATTCTGTTACTTAACTAATTTAATTAGGTTAATTTTGATTGACACTGATAAAAATAATATTCATATATTAAAAAGGAAACTTTACTTTTAGATAAAATATTATCAGACTTAAAAAATAGTTCTGACATAATTGTTTGTTTACTCAGAAACAAAGAATGGTGTTCTGTACTAATCATGGATATCTAAAAGATAATATTGTATGCTAATATGAATGTCTCCAAGCTAGGGTGTTTAAAAGACAATTTTATAATACTCTATCATAAAAGTTTACTTGGCAGTAATGTAAATATTTAGCATAATTTTTCTGCTTAGAAACATATTATTGATTCATCATGCCATTTTTGAAGATAGTTTTTAAAAAGACTGTTCAGAGTGATGACAAAATAGTTATTTCTCTACATTACACATAAAACACTGCTCTTTTGTAAACATCCTGATATTGTCAATCTTCAGTTTTACTTACATTCCTCTTTTACCATAATCTAGCCCAATGCATAAAATATTATTTATCAGATAGCTACCACATAATTAGACTATTTTATTGAAATACAGTAATATTGTAAACCTAATATAAAACCAAACATCATACAAAAAATAAAAATGTCATAAAAATTTTTGCAAAAGCTAACTTATGATTGAATTATTTTCCAAAACTTAAGGAATATGCATATATTGACTATTCTTGAGAAACCTAGTACAATTCATCATCCAGAAAGGTGAGCATTGACTGAGAAGAATGTTACATTTGGTTTACATTTTGTCCTAGAGTCACAACTCGTATTCGGAATAAAACAATGATGTGCATTAAATAGTTAAGGTTAACTATTTAATCTAATGCACACCATTGTTTTGTTCATAATAAGTAAAATGCTCTCCATTGGATCTAGACTTGATTGATGTCCGCAGGTTGTAGAGATATAAGAATCTGTAATCTTTTTGACATAAACAATTGACCTTTATTTGATTTCTCAATATTGAGTGCAGAATTCCCTCCTCCTGTCTTGGAAGAAGACAAAACAGTTTGTTTCTAATAAAAAGACCTCCCTAACTAAAGAGATAATGAGAGAGATGGGGACACAGAGACTATTTTTAGTGTGATTTGATCTATAAGTTAATTTCCTTTTCTTTACAAATAAAGGGTTAATTTGAGAGTGGGACAGAAAAGACTATGGGATCCAAAAGGTCAGAAACAACTGAGCTCAGGGAGCCAATATAGTGTAGGGTGGCCACGAAGGGCGGCCTCAGAGACATACCAGAGAGAAGCAGTGCTAGAGCCAGGAGTGCAGGGACTTCACATCGCCACCTGCTGACCTCTCTCACACCCACAGTGGTAGGAGAGGCAGTAGATCCACAGTACAAGGCTGCTTTCTTCATACTTCCATTATCTGTGAAAAGGCATTCCAGCATACACCCCTTCCCAAGCACTCGTTTCTGCATAAAATGATTGTTGTGTGAGCCGTATGTGTGAAGTGAAATCTTGTGCGACTATGACCACAGTTAATCACATCGAGATAAAGTGTCTAACCAAACTGCAGTTATAGTTCCAGCTGAATGTGAAAATTGTTAACTGATGGTAACAATTTGTCTCAGTTAACTAAACTCTCCTGTGTAGTGTGAATGCTGGATGCACACAGGTAGACTGGGTCCTTTAAACTCAGGTCATCTCTCAATGACTGAGCTCCATGTCTGGCTCTCTATCTGGATTGCTTTGCATCCCAACTTGGATCTCATCTGATCACCTTGCCATATTGCTAAGAAGGAGGTGATAGACAAATATTTGGATCTTCAATGCCAGCTATGGCAGGCCAAGTCTTTATCAAGATGGCATATCTCTTTTTCTGACTCTTCTGCTTTCCTCTTCCCACTGTAAGGGCTTCTCTGATCACATTAAGCTCACCTGGATGATCCAGAATATGCTCTTTGTTTCAAGGTCAGGTGATTAGCAACTTTAACTTCACCTGTAACCTTAATTCCCCTTTTCCATGCAACATAACACATTTACAACCTCTAGGGCTTAAGATGTTGACATCTTAGAGAACCATTATTTTGCTTACCATAAAAGTCTGTTTATGGCAACTGAGATAACATTTCCCATTCATAAGAGGGGTTGTCATTTGTATGGTACACAGATAACCAACATCAGCTGTGCAAAATACCTAGTTTTTAAGCCAGTAAGACTAATTCTGGATTCAATCATGCTATTGTGGATGTTTCTGTGGCTCTAGGATTGGATGAGGTTTGAACTTCAGGGAAACAGCTTATTGGTTTACAGCTAGAATCATGGAATACCACTTTCTCATTAATAAATAGAAAATATATTGCTACCAATTTTATTTATCTTTTTTGCTAAACAAATGCATACTATTACTTTCTTATGGTTTTGCTTTTCTCTTAGAGCTTATTCCATTACTTTTAGAGCAGTGGTTCTCACCCTTGGCTGCACATTAGAATCACCTGGGAATCTTTTCAAGATCCTGATTTCTGGGCCTCATCCTCTGGAAATTCTGTTTCTTTGTTACTAATGTTGTGGCCCCAGCCCATAACAAAGAAACAGAATTTCAGGAGGATGAGGCCCAGAAATCAGGATTTTAAAAAGATTCCCAAGTGATTCTAATGTGCAGCCAAGGTTGATAACCACTGTTTTAGAGGTATAGCTCAGAATCCAGGTGATCTTGACTACTACTTGATTTAAAGTAGAGCAGGTTGAAGGAGAAAGGAGACTGATATGTGGACCAGGGCAATAATTCTAAATGGAATGCTATGTTCTCTTATTATGTTTCTAAATGATTTTGGGGGAGTGAGAACTTTTGCCACAAGAATTAGTAGATACTTCTGGCATTTTTATGGACAAAGATCAGGAAGATTAGGATATCTATAATGCCCAGAGCAGCAAATAATGTATTTTCCTATATCCTGTACATCTGTTCATAAACATTGTTTGTAACCCTCATAATAACTTGCCTAGGTAAGTATTATAAACCTCTTCTACGTGTTGAGAAACTGAGGCTCAAAGAGTATAAATGAACCCTCCAAAATTCACACTGAGGTCATTCTGGCCTTTCATCTTATCTACTAGAGCCTCCACTCTGTCACACTGCCTCAGTGTGCAGGCACAAAGTCTACTTATCTTTTCTAAAAGTATTTACATATTTATATATTTACATATTTATATATTTACATATGCCTAAGTGACCATTACTACTGGAATGACCAGAACAACTGGTCAACCAGTTGCTATGACACCCACTCACCACCAGGGGCAGACGCTCAATGCAAGAGCTTCCCCCTTGCCCCCTGGTGGTCAGTGCACTCCCACAGGCAACCTCCTGCACTCCCCCCCACCCCCCGCCAGCCACCCTCCTGATAGGCCTCAATCCCGTGCATGAATTTATGCACCGGTCTCTAGTATATTATTTAAGACCTTTTATGTTCATTTTAGCCACATAGATGGCTACCACTGACATGCTACCCTCCCACCTTTTTGTAACTAATTGTGCCACATATAGATAAAATCTTTTATTTTTATACTTGTATTAAAACTTATAAATAATTAATTCAAAAAATCTCTCTGCTTTAAAATAAAAACTAGTTTCCAAATGTAGTACTAATGATTCACCATATAGTAGATATGGCACTGATAAAATTTTCACATGAATTTTTCCCTTTAATTCCTAGAGAACTAAAATTTTATTATTTCACTTCCTAAATCTTTAGAGGGTGATCATCTGAGCAGAAATATTCCACAACATTTCAAGTATATGTACTCTTACATTCAAGACTTTTTTATAAATACTATAAATGCACACCTCCTTCCAATATTTCTATGCTAAACTATATCATTAGATATTATTCACCTTTAGTCTCACAATTAAAAATTCTGGACAGTTACCATAACATGATTGGTTCTGGTGAACATCAGAGTTTTCTACATTGTAAAATTTAGGTTTATTCGATACAACAGTGAACACGATATAAAATTATTCAATTTACTTCCCTTTTGAAAATGATCTGGTATGAAAACCTCCAAGTTCATTGCATTTTTAAGGCTGATGTAGTTTGACACAATCACTAAATAATGTTAATGCTTTAGATATGTAGAGAGATACATTACACAGGGAAATATGAGAAACTAAATAAGTGAGCACTGCTACAGCACTCTTCAGGCTCCTCAACGGGCCTCTAAGGATATGCGTTCTTTCCCTTCCCTCCCTCCCTCCCTCCCTCCCTTCCTTCCTTCCTTCCTTCCCTCCCTCCCTTCTCTCTTTTGCCCTATTTGACGAGCAGTTATCAAGATGGATGTCTAATGATGATGGCACTCTGGGATTCATGCCCAACAAGAAAAACATATTTATATCTACCTGTGGACTCATCAATTACAGTTGATTTTCTTCTTTGGTTCTCTCCCTGCCCCACCTCAGCTTTATTTGCTACATTGCTGACAAGCCAGTGCCACTTCCACTGGCAGCACTGTAAGTGGTATTTATACTTGCTCATGAGTGTTCAGCAGTGACCTTCATGCCAGAACATTTTCATCTTTTCCTAAATTTTCTTTGTTTCTGTGTTAAAGGCCTCCCCATAGCTATACCACCTGCAGCTGATGTTATTTGATAATTTGTTTCTGAATTTATCTTCTTGTATTTTGTTCTATCTCTTGCAGACTGAGAGCTGAAAGAATGTTTATTTTATTTCTGATATGAATGCAAACCATAAAATCTAAACGCTGGCTAGGGTGGAATGCTAAAGAAGAAAGGTGCTTAGTAAGTCCATCCTTATAATGAGATTTGCTCACCATTGGTTTTATTTCTACCTTTGCGATTGACTTTCATTAAGACATTAAACATCCACAAAACCTGTGTTAAAAACTCATTTATTCTTTTTTAAAGCAGAAATAATACTCAACAAGTAATCTACCTCACTGCAGTTTAGTGTAATATAAAGTGTTTCATGCATTGCATGAATTTTTTTTTTTATCATAGTGACTGTTCTTCTCACACAGCTCTATTTTATTTCTTAGGGTGAAATAGTTCCATTTAAATATTTTCAGAAATACAAAGGAGCCCGTCACTAAAATAGGTATGAATACATTTTCTTCCTTATCACATATACATGTTGCCATGATGTACCTACTGTGCAAAGCCACATACCTACTATGTGAGAATGTGAAGTATATAGGAGCAAAGTCTAATAACCTTACTTGTTTCTTATTATTTTGTCCCAGTGCCTAAAATATGGATAATAGTAGCTAGCATTACTGCATGATGACAATGTACTATGTATCATCATAAGCCTTTCATATACACTAACTTTTTATTCTTCACAAAAATCCTAAGAAGTTAGTATTTTATGATTAATAAACTAAGTACTAGAATTCTCACAGACTCATTATCTAAGGTCTACTAGATTCTCAATATCTCATTTTATTGAAACTCAAGTTGACGTGATCCCAAAGCCTGTGTTTTAAATAGGCTTTAGTTCCTCAACTTCCTAAAATCAGTGCTTATCATCCAAGAATTGGGTGTCATCTTTCAATACTAGGAAATAACCTTGCCAGAGCCAAGGAGAACTGAAAATCCTTAAATGAATTAATCAGTGATTCCTATCAGGCCACTCTCTCTTGGCTAGTCATATTCTAACACATAATTATTTTCTAGTTCCTTGTAACACAGCACTCAAAAGTCATGCACATCATTTTCATGGTCCAAATTTGAAACTTGTTTCAAGTGCATAGCACCCTCCCTGGCACTTTTTAGAACTCATGTTTACTGCAGTCTCATTCCTACTCTCCAGTTCCAAGGCCCAGTCTCTCTGTAGATTGATAAATCCTTCTAATCTCACTAAACCATCTTCCTAGATCGCTGCCTAATTCAGGCTCTCTGGCTCTCATGAGTCTTCTGGTTTAGATCCTCGTATATTTAGTTCACTCATAAAATTGGGTCCTCTCAGACTTCAAAACCAAATGGATTTTTCAAATCTCTGGATACTAAGCTTTCTACTGGGGTCTAT
The DNA here is from genome assembly GCF_000327345.1 of Myotis davidii. Classification (NCBI taxonomy): domain Eukaryota; kingdom Metazoa; phylum Chordata; class Mammalia; order Chiroptera; family Vespertilionidae; genus Myotis; species Myotis davidii. The sequence continues at coordinate 1,461,098 of NW_006283768.1, read as the reverse complement.
TTTTAATACTTGCTTAAGTTTCACAAATATTTATTATATGATAGGAACCAGTTAGGTGTTAGGGATATAATGGGAAATGAGACAACCAGCAGCTGTTCCCTTGTGGGGAAAAATAATCTAGTGAGGGAGCAGAAGAGAAACATAAGAAATAAGAAAATAAAATTATTAGAAGTTAACACAAGTGCTATTAAAAATTAAACAAGCAGAAATTCTTATGGGGAAAATGTGGATTAAGTGAGTATTGATTCAATAGTGTGGTTAGGAAAGGCCTTTTTAAGGAAGTGAAATTTAAATTGTAGCATAGAAACATCTAATATATATCAATATACATATATATTGAAAGGAAGAATATTGCAGAGATTACCTTATGCGTAAGGACACATGGGTAGCAGAGAACTCATCATGTTCAGGGAGCGGAAAGGAGACTCGCACAGTGAAGTGGTGAGGAGACTTAGATGAGGTGAGAAAGGTAAATGAAAACCAGATCAGGGACATACCAGATCAGGGTAACAAAAAATAAGTGAGGTTATATTTGTTTAAAGCAGGATATGGACAAAAGTTGTTTTGCATTTAAAATAATTTTCTAGCCGAATCCGGTTTGGCTCAGTGGATAGAGCGTCGGCCTGCGGACTGAAAGGTCCCAGGTTCGATTCCGGTGAAGGGCATGTACCTGGGTTGCGGGCACATCCCCAGTAGGGGATGTGCAGGAGGCAGCTGATCGATGTCTCTCTCTCATCGATGTTTCTAACTTTCTATCTCTCTCCCTTCCTCTCTGTAAAAAAATCAATAAAAATATAAAAAAATAAATAAATAATTTTCTAGCTTCATTGTTGAAAATAGATTAGAAATGACAAGTATGGACACGCAGTGGCCATTAGAAAACTGTTCCAGTTTTGTAGGCAATGAAAGGTGGTGGCTTGGGCTTGGTGATATATACTTCTCTGACAGAAATTTAAAAAGCTCAACAAGGGTGGGGTAATAAGATAAAGGATGATAAATATCAAGATTTCCTACTTGAGTAACCAGGTAGTCAGTAACGCCATTTCATTAAATGGAAAACGTGAGCGAGGGGGGATGGACTTGGGAAGTAAAACCAATAGTTCAAATTTACACAAATTCAGTTTAATATGTGCGTGTTAACCTCCAGGTAACAATTCCATATGTAAGTTTGTAGTTCAGAGGAGAGGTCTAAGCAGTAGGTAGAAATTTGAGAAATCCAGCACATTCCATGAGAATGAATGACAACGTAGCAGTATGAAAGGGAAGGAAGGAGGACCTGAGACAGAATTCTGATTAATTCCAATGTTCAAAGTGGAGGAGAAACTACAAAAGAAAATGCAAAAGTGGCCAGAGAAGTAAAAGAATATCCGAATGTATCTGAATCCAGACATGATTATAGAGATGGGATCAACAGCCTTGAACGCTGTTAAGAGCTAGAGTGAAAGGACGATGTTGTTAATTTCTAGTTCTGACAACCTAAATATTCCAATGTTGAATCAATATTAAAGTTTTTAAAAAACTCAGTAAATAATTATGAGTGTGTCCAGGTCCCAGAGAAATTTTCATGGGGCAGATGGATAAACTAAGTTAATATAGCCCAGTTAGTGTGGCTCAGTGGTTGAGCGTGGACCTATGAACCAGGAGATCTCTATTCGATTCCTGGTCTGAGCACCAGCTCAGGTTGTGTGCTTGATCCCCAGTGTAGGGCGTGTAGGAGGCAGCCAATCAGTGCTTCTCTCTCATCATTGATGTTTCTATCTCTCTCTCTCCCTCTCTGAAGTCAATAAATATATATATTTTTAAAAATATGATTATCACTCTATCCAGTTTGGCTCAGTGGATAGAGCATTAGCCTATGGGCTGAAGGGTCCCGAGTTTGATTCTGGTCAAGGGCACATTCCTCAGGTTGTGGGCTCGATCCCCAGTTGGGGGCATGCAGGAAGCAGCTAATCAATGATTCTATTAATTGATGTTTCTATCTATCTCTCCCTCTCTTTCCTTACTTTCTGAAATCAATAAAAATATATTTAAAAAAATATGGTTATCAAGCATGGCTATTTAATCTGGGAGTATTCCTGAGCTTTGAAGGTAATATATGGGATGGTAGGGGACGGGGCAAAAGTACGTTTACAGCTCCTCATATGGAAAATAATACAGTAATCAATATATAATAATACAAGAATAAAATCTGTCTTTCATGTACTCACAACTGTAAACCCACTTTGCCCCACCCTGTATGATCAAATTCTTTTGCTGAGCTGCTTCCTACATTGTTTCCATTAAAAAATAACAACAACAACAAAAAACCACAAAACAATTAAAATAGGGTCAGATTAAAAATAGTTGTTTTGGGTTTTTTTTTTGTGTTAAAACAATGTTTCTAACATATCAATTCTGGCAACCTATCTAGATTTTATTACACTCATTGAATTCTGGCATATTGATTATCCCCTTTTTTTTTTTTTTACTATTTGGCTTTTCTGTCATATTTTACTACTATCAGAAATAATTATTTAAAAGATTTTAGATTGTCATGATATCGTAGTTTTTATTTGGATTTGCTGCTTGCTTGTTTATTGGGCTGGGATATCTCCCAACTGAAAAACATATTCTTTGTTACAGTAATAATTATCATTAAATCTGTTATTTGATATTGTGAATAATATTTAAGCAAATATCATATAATCACTTTAAGAAATAGACATGATCTTGAAATTCACATTATAAAGTAAAAAGGATATAAAACTCTTTTTTCTTTATTAAAAGATAATTTTTTGCTTTATTAAGAACATCTTTATTGTTGAAAGTATTACATGTACCCTTTGTTCCCCATTGAACCCTTCTAGCCTGCCCCCACCATAAGCCATAGACCTTCACCATACTAATGTCTCTACCCATGGGTTTTGCATATATGCATACAAGTTCTTTGATTGGTATCTTCCCACCCATCCATCACTGCTGTCCTTCTGAGATTCAACAGTCTGTTCCATGCTTCTATGTCTCTGGATCTATTTTTTTATCACTTTATTTTGTTCGTTAGATACCATATATGAGTAAGATCATGTGATACTTTTCTTTCTTTGACTGGCTTATTTCACTTAGCATAATATCCTCCAGATCCCTCCATGCTGTCTCAAAGAGTAAGAGATCCTTCTTTTTTAAAAATATATATTTAATTGGTTTCAGAGAGGAAGGAAGAGGGAGAGAGAGATAGAAACATCCATGATGAAAGAGGATCATGGATAGGCTGCCTCCTGTAAGTCCCCCTGGGGATTGAGCCCATACTCAGGCATGTGCCCTTGACCGAAATCAAACCTGGAACCTTTCTGTTCACAGGCCAACACTCTATCCACTGAGCCAAACTGGCCAGGGCAGGATCCTTCTTTTTTATTGCTGCATAGTATTCCATGTACCACAGCTTTTCTTGTTTTAAAATATATTTTATTGATTTTTTTACAGAGAGGAAGGGAGAGGGATAGAGAGTTAGAAACATCAATGAGAGAGAAACATTGATCAACTGCCTCCTGCATACCCCCTACTGGGGATGTGCCTGCAACCAAGGTACATGCCTTTGACCAGAATCGAACCTGGGACCCTTCAGTCCACAGGCTGACACTCTATCCACTGAGCCAAACCGGTTAGGGCTACCATAGCTTTTCTATCCACTCAACTAATATAATTCAATTCAAGTTTTGCTTTATCAAATAAATCACAATAACAGAAAATCCTTGGTGAATAAGGGTTAAAAAATATGTTCAACTATAGTACAGTTTACTCTTTAAAGTATATCTTCAATTCTATTGACATATTCAATGTTCTTTCTATACATGAACTCCAAAGGTAGGTTCCATATCTGTTATTTCCTGAAGTATCACTGCGCCTGCTACATAGAAGCCCTCAGTAAATATTTGCGAATAAGTGAGATAAAAATTAAATATAAAATTTGGTTCCCTGATTCTAATATGCCATTTACGATTTAATTTTGTACTACTTGCATATCAGTCCTAAGAAGTTGGTTATATTAAGCCATCCTTAGAAATTTCTCATTAATAAAGTAAAAAATATTTACACATGCCAAAGAAAGAAAGGAAGGAAACAAGGAAGAGAAGGTGAGAGGGAGAGAGGGGAAGAGTGAAGGAAAAATAAAATAACACCAAATTTTGGCATATTACTGGTAGAAATGTAAAGTGGTACAGCCACCCTGGAAAACATTTTGGCTATTTCTTATAAAACTAGACATGTTAAGCATTATATGATGCAGCAATTTCACTCTTGAGCATTTGTCCCCAAAAAGTAGAAACTTAATTTCACACAAAAATCTATATACAAATGTTCACAACAGCTATATTCCTCATAGCCAAAAGCTAGAAATGATCAGGTGCTCCTCAAAAGGCAAATGTTTCAACAAACTATGCATATCTGTACATGAAATACTACTAAGTGATAAAAAGAATGAGGTATTGAAACACCCAACAATTTGGATGAATCTCCAGAGAATTATGCTCTGTGAAAAAGGACACTCCTAAAAATAGTATACCGTGAAATTTACATCTTTAATTTAAAAAGCAACAATAAATGTGATCTTCTCTTGTAATAAGATATAGGATATAAGAAAACTCTACATTTAATTAGCTAAATTACCAGGAATTAAAAATAAGTATATATTAATTGTGCCGGGCCAGCTCAGCCAAGGGTTCAGTGAGCCTGCCCGGGGAGGCGGTGAAGAATGTTGAAAAGACCGACAAAGAGAATAAGCAGTGTCTAGGTGGATCTCCTGTGCCTGGCTGAGGCCACAGAGAGAGACACAAACAGCAAGCTGAGCCTTTATTTTATAGCCAGAGGTAAACAAGGTAGTGGTCACCATAGTTACATTGTTCTTGTGAGTTTCACCTGTTTTGCTGCACCTCCCTCAGTCCATTAGCTACACAGATAAGATCTAGGGAGCATCCTAAGGTCAAGCCTAATTATGCTAAGAGGACTGTGCCCTCTAAGCTGGGACTTGTTTGTGGCTTTGCCAACAGGCCAGTCCAAGGCTTGACCCTATAGCCCCTCCCTACAACTAATAAAACTTGTAGTGTAAAATATTAACAGTTTCATGTTTAAGCATATAACAGGCAGTAGCAGTCCTAGTGTCTCTTTGGGCTGGCCTCAACCACAGGAGGATAGTGGAGAAGTAGATGGCTGTCCAGGCCTACAACATCCTGTCCCCAGAAATAAAACCTGCCAAGAGAAAAAAATCACCAGATGCTGACACACACAAAAGAGAGCATTGAAACCACCTGAGAGCTGGAATATAAACCTGCACATGGCCAGAATTCCTTAGTTCCCCTCTTTCCATGATCCCCCCATAAAAAAAGCCCTTTGCCTCGCCTAAGATATTGAGATGGGCTTTGGAAAAGAGTACCCCATCTTCTCAGGTTACTAGAACTTGAATAAACCTTTTTTCTTTTTTCTTACCTGCACCTGTTTCATGAGTTTGATTTTCATGGCGGCAGGCAGCCAAACCTTGATTCTGATTACATTCTTACTACCATTATACGCTAGGTAGGGTATTGAAAAACCAAGTCAAGTAATAATTCTGAAGTTTTGTGTTTTTATTTTTAGTTTTTTAGAATAGAGCTTTATGAAACTCTCACTAGATTGTTCTTATTTTTCTCCTTTTGATAAGCCCAATACTAATTCATATATAGGTTTTGGATACTGTGGAGTTGGAATAACACATTATCTAGAAATTCTAAAAGCCAACAAACAATTCGTCCAAGCCTAAAAATACTGAGTATATAAGTACCAAAATGATATTAATCTTGGCTTTATCTTTCACTATGTATAGAGATTGAAGACTGTCTCCCTAAGTCTATTCTCCCCACTACTCTACCTAGCCCAGTGATGGCAAACCTATGACACGCGTGTCAGAGGTGACACACGAACTCATTTATTTTTGTTGATTTTTCTTTGTTAAATGGCATATATAAAATAAATATCAAAAATATAAATCTTTGTTTTACTATGGTTGCAAATATAAAAAAAAAAATTCTATATGTGACATGGCACCAGAGTTAACTTAGGGTTTTTCAGAATGCTGACACACCGAGCTCAAAAGGACCTAGCCTTACCCTCCCCACTTTTTCTTTTTCTTTTTCTTTTTTTTCTTCTCTTTTTCCCCCCTCCTTATAACACTTATCCACTTCCCTCACTCCTTCTTCCTATTTCTCCTTTTTATCTTCTTCTTTCTCCTTCAGCAAGAAAAACACTGGTTTGGGGCTGAGCAGAAGACCACATGCATCCTAGTGATAGATGTGTCGTATAACTAAATTCTGAACAGTGAGATTGAAGTGGAAGTCATGTGTGCAGCCTTGTAAATGTCCTTAAAGAGATAGTTGTAATCTTCCATTACCCTACCTTCTTTCTTGCTGATTAGAAGGCAGGCATCACAACAGAGGCGAGAGAAACCATGTTGGACAATGAGCCACATTTTAGATGATGGATTTCTAAAATAGAGTGACCTTAACCTTCAATGACCACAGAGTAGCCATTCCAATTCGAATTCCTTGCACTCATATAATCTAGAAGTAAACTATGTACATATTGCTTAAGATTCTGCCATTATTTACCAATAAAGCTAAAACAAACACAATATGGTTCAAATGCTTTACTAGTACTTTGAGTTTATTCAAAATTAGGAACATTGCACCTCTCTTATGCATTACAAACAAATGTAGTAAACTATTAAGTAATATCCTCTCTATTAATATATGTGTATTTTGGAACATTCCTATGTATACTGTGATCATAAAAGTATTCTTATAACATAGCTATCCTCTACATTTATAACTTATGTAATATATACATAATTGATTTTTTATAATCTTGAAAGCAAATGAAAGGCAATATGTACAGCAGGAAGAAAGTTAGATATATGTTGCTATCTACCATATACTGTTAAAAATATATTTTATTGATTTTTTACAGAGAGGAAGAGAGAGGGATAGAGAGCTAGAAACATCGATGAGAGAGAAACATCTATCAGCTGCATCCTGCACACCTCCTACTGGGGATGTTCCTGCAACCAAGGTACATGCCCTTGACTGGAATTGAACCTGGGACCCTTCAGTCCGCAGGCCGACACTCTATCCACTGAGCCAAAAGAGTTAGGGCATCTATCATATAATTGTATGTTTCTTCAGGTATATTTTTTTAGCTGTCAATTCATATAAGCATAAGCATGACATAATGCACATTAATAGGTATAACATATGATAGAACACAGACGGTGCCCTGAGAGGGATGCCATGGGAACTGCCATGGAACTATTTTTCCTTTTGGAGAGAAGCAGTGGTGGTTTGGGGACAGGTGAGCTCATTACTGACAGGCAACTCAAGACCTTGCAGACATGTGAGGCAGGAGCAATCCTAGCGGAAATAGCCTCAAAGGCCTTTCGGCAGTTTAGATGAAGCTGTTTAGAAGATGAATAGGAGGGTTTAAGGCCAGATAAGGAAAATGTGCCTAGCCAGCTATTTTAATGGAAAAGAAGACCTTCAGAGAATTCCTTCAAGAGTGAAATTCCTGTGAATTTTGTGTATCTACTTAACAAGTGATTATTCAGAAATTGACTTTTTTCATTAATGTGTTCAAAAGTGGAAGAGAAAGTGTTTTTTTACATAATAAGGGGATTTTATACTTTTCAGAAATGAAATAGTGACAATGGGAGGTGCTGTGATCCAGTTAAAATTGAATTATGATGCATTTTCAGCTCCAGAAAAGTTAGCAGAGGGGATCTGTCGGATAGACACCATGGCCACAAGGGAAAAGGGTAATTACCACTGGGTCGCATCACTGTGACTGAGCATTTTCCAGACCATTCCATAGATACACCTTGGGAAGCTGAGTATAAAAAGTTAGGAAAGCCCGACCAGTGTGCCTCAGTGGTTGAGCATCGACCCATGACCAAGAGATCACTGGTTCGATTCTCGGTCAGGGCACATGTCCAGGATGTGGCCTTGATCCCAAGTAAGGGAGTGTGCACTAGGAAACTGATTGATGTTTCTCTCTCAGCAATGTTTCTATCTCTCCCTTCCTCTCTCTCTAAAAATCAATAAAACATATCCTCAGGTGAGGATTAAACACCAACAAAAAGACTATGTACTACCACCAACTGTGTGCTGGGAACAAGTTTGAATGATTTGTAACTGTTATATATTCACTCTGGAAATAAACAAATATAGTCACCCTACATACGTCAGGGGCTGGCTGTACT
>NW_006283768.1:1449184-1452379 GCF_000327345.1 Myotis davidii | reverse complement strand
CAGCAGTCCCAGATTAGAGTGGGTGCAGGCTGGGTTGAGGGACACACACCACCCCTCCCATGCACAAATTTCATGCACTAGGCTTCTAGTTTTAAAATAAAGAAATATGACAAGTATGGATGGAGAAGAAAAGTTCAGATCATTAAAAATCAAATCAATATTAAAAACTTTGAAGAAAACAGGTATGTATAGTAATAAAAGTATAGTATACACATTGACTGAATGGCTGAACAGCAGAATGACTGTCTGGATGACCACACTATGACACGCATTGGCACCAGGCCAGCCAAGGCAGGTGCAATGCGATTGGTCAGGGCCCCCCACTATTGCCCCATGATCGCCCCAAAAAGGGATGCCCAGGCCATTGGTCAGCTGTCTGCGGTGGGTGGGCAGGGCCTCCCTCTGCAGAGTGATCGATCACGGGGCTCCCAGACTTCAAGAGGGCACAGGCCAGGCTGAGGGACCCCCTCCCCAGTGCATAAATTTTGCACACTGGGCCTCTAGTAATAATAATAACAGGTAACATCTGTATGATGCTTACTCTGTGCCAAGGAGTGTTCTGAGTAATTTATACATATGAACATATTCATCCCTACAATAATGCTAGGAAGTGGACACTCTCATTTAATACACGAAGAAAACTGAAAAACAGAAAAAGTTGCAAATAAAAACTGAAATTCCAAACTAGGCAGTCCAGCTCCACTACGTTCTTAACCATTAAGAATGGAATGGAAGAAAATTTGAATTTGGGTGGTAAACACACAATGCATAGATAGATGAATACAGATGATGTATCATAGAATTGTACACTTGAAACCTATACAATTTTATTAATAATTTCAGAAAAGAAAAAATACTAAAAAAAGAAAATTGCTTTTAACCACAATGAAACACCACTTCTCACTCATTAGGAAGGCTTTCATAAAATAACAATAAAAATAACAACAATAACCCTTGGGCACTGCTAGCAGGAAGGACAATAGTGCAGACATTGTGGATGACAGTATGGAGGGTCCTCAAAAATTTAAACATAGACTTACCATAAGATCCACAATTGTGTATGTCCATGTTCAAAAGAATTGAAAGTAGGAACTCAAATAGGTATTGCATACCCCTGTCCATAGCAAAAGTATTCTTAACAGCCAAATGTAGAAACAACCCATGTATCCACTTACCAATGAAAGGAAGAAAATTCTAACACTTACTAGAAAATGGATAAAACTTGAAGACTTTATGCTAATTAAAATAAACCAGTTGCAAGAGGAAAATAATATTGTATGATGCCATTTATATGTTACCTAGTGTAGGCAAATTCATAGATGGAAAGTAGAAAGGTGGTTACAGAGGACTTGGGGGAGGAGGGAATGAGAACTTAATGTTTAATGGATACAAATGTACTTAATGTCAGAGCTATGCATTTAAAAAATGGCTAAAATGGTAAGTTTGATATATATTTTAGACACAATTTAAAAAAGAATACTGCCTTTCTCTGAATTTAAATGAGTGCTGTTAGAACTTAAAGGCTTAAAGACCAAAGAGAATAGACAAAAACATGATGACCAAAAACAAAGAAATTTGGGTAATCTGTACATATGGTAATCATATATATGTTGTTTCCAACTTCATTTTTAGTCTGCTACTAGGTTATTAAGAATAACAAATACTGAGTAAATGATTTTTAAAGTAAATTTGGCAGAAATAAGTAGAATAAATGTCTGTAAAACCTTTTAAAAGATGGTGCAATTACTATAAACTGGTATACAGGGAGCTCTCCTGAAATTGATGTTCTTAAATAAATATAAGTATTTGTTGTCTTTCAGTTATCTCCGTATTCTCATTAAGTATTAACTGAGACCTGAGTAACAATGACACCTCATTTTCAGCCATCTTGTAATCACCATGTAGCATATTATTTAAATTTTATTTTCATTATCTTTTGTCAATAAAGTTAAGGTAGAAGATACCACAAAGAAACTGAAAACTATGTAGAATTTTTCCCCAAATCTGAATATATGACAGAGGTCAGAAAAACAGGATAAACTATTCTAACGTTTATTCTACTTCCCCATCCCCATTGGGCCTTATAACTGAAATTTTGGAACATCTCTATTGCCTTTTAACACTTTATTTTTGCTGTTATATTTATTTATGGTATAAGAAATGAGAATTGGTGTGAAAATGCAAATCTTATTGGTTAAGGTTTCAACTATTTTGATATTCAACTGTAGGAAACAAATTCAATTTTCTGCTTTAGAAATGACCACTATAAGCATGGTCATTTGGGCAGCTTCACCAGGAAGCTGCAATGTCACACTCCCCAGGGAAGCACCAGTCCATTCCCTGCAGATCACCAGCAGAAAGGACTGGACAAAGAGGAGATGGGCACACGAACAATAAAGTCAGGGTAAAGCCAGGAAGGGGCCTTTCAGTCTAACCAGGGGAGGACAGTTGGGGGGAACCTAGGCCTGCAGAGGAGGGCAATTGGGGGGGACCAGGCCAGCAGGGGAGGGCAGTTAGGGGCAATCGGGCCAGCAGAGGAGCAGTTGGGTGTTGATCAGGCTGGCAGGGGAGTGGTTAAGGGCAATCAGACTGGCAGGCAGGCGAGTGGTTGGAAGCCAGCAGTCCTGAATTGTGAGAGGGATGTCCGACTGCCCATTTAGGCCCCACAGGGATCGGGCCTAATGGGCAGTCGGACATCCCTCGAGGGGTCCCAGGTTGGAGTGGGTGCAGGCTGGGCTGAAGGACACCCCACCATGTTCTGGACAAAGTTAATTGGCTAGATGGTATTGGAGTGGGTGCAGGCTGGGCTGAGGGACACTACCCCCCACCGTATTCTGGACAAAGTTAATTGGCTAGATGTGTGGAACCACTGTGAGCCCACAAACATTTGGGAATACATAATCCCCCAGAAAAAGGAGCTTGCTCTCTTATTCCTCTAGCTTTGCTCCTACCTGTGTTCCCTCCATAGCCATGTGGCCCACGGCCATGTGGACCCCCACATACAATGGACTAATGGACTACAGCTGGGAACACATACTAAGGTAGCCTGATACTGGATTGGGCTGTGCAAGCACGGAGTGGAAACTCTGGGCAGCAGCTTTAAACCTAGCTCTGCTGAAGGCACAGCTGGACCTCTTCCATGATGGAATGGAGGGAGAGGGGGCCTGGAAACTCAGCGGTGTCATTCCCAAAAAA
>NW_006283768.1:1439914-1448399 GCF_000327345.1 Myotis davidii | reverse complement strand
CGCGGAAGTGCATAAGCAGGCTGCAGCAGTGAGGCCAGCTTGCCCAGAAACCAGAGCATTTGAAAAGTAAGCAGTGCCACGGGGTGACTGTCTGCTGACAGCATCCTTGGCTATCTGATTCAAAGAGGCCTATCTGCCCTTTGAGAGAAGTAAAGGGGTCTGTTTCACTGTGGCAACATGCATTTCTAACAGCAAATTCTTTCCCGAGGTGCTACAGAGCTGTAATCTCAGATATGTTTCATGAGGCAGTGGTTGAACTTAAAAAAAAATATATATATATATAATGTACTTGAATTTCTTAAATTTGTCTGGTACTATGCTGTTCCTTAAGAAGAGTATTCAGATAAAAATAAGTGGAGCCTTAACTGGTTTGGCTCAGTGGATAAAGTGTCGGTCTGCGAACAAAGGGTCCCAGGTTCGATTCCGGTCAAGGGCATGTACCTTGGTCACAGGCACATCCCCAGTAGGGAGTGTGCAGGAGGCAGCTGATAGATGTTTCTCTCTCATCAATATATCTTTCTATTTCCTTTTCTCTCTGTAAAAAATCAATAAGATATATTTTTTAAAAAGTGTAGCGGTTTGAACCTTATTTCATAAACAAACTGATACAAGAAACATTATATTTATCTATTTTAAAAGTCAAATTAGGTTGTTGCTGTTAATCTTCACCCAAGGATATTATTCCCATTCATTTTTAGAGAAAGTGGAAGGCAGTGGGAGAGATAGAAACATGGATGTGAGAGACACATAGATTGGTTGCCTCCTGCTCATGCTCTGACCGGGGCTGAGGAGAGAGAGAGAGAGAGAGAGAGAGAGAATTTAGTTGCCTCCCCCACCCACCCCACCTGGTATTTAATCAAATTAAAGTCAATTTTTGAGGTACCTGTCTCCTAGTTTGTCAGGGAATTCAACATTCACCAGGGTCTCTCTCTACTGTTCAACTGTCACCCCAGGTCACACAAGAGTACAAGAGGTTTAGTGAAAGGTGTAGGGATTGTTGCTCATGCTCAGTCCATCACGGCAACTGCTGAAGACCTCATTCTCTCACATCATTTGATTCCCTGTGGCCTCTGTGCCAAGCTTGGGCCACAAGACTTTCTAGTTCCCTCATGTTTAAAGCTCTGGGACCTAGGGTCCTATCATGAGGCCATTCCTCTCTGGGTTTTGCCATCTGTCGTGAGTGATGTCATGGAGCGAGTGCATCCCTGGATGCCACGGACTGGGTGTTAGGACTGGTTCGTACCCTGGAGAACCTTCTCATGTATGTCTCTGTTCAGAACTCTCTCTTTCCCCCTTAGGACACTGACATCCTTTCATTAATAACCTTAGACTTTCACAAAGAAAGAACAAGGGGAGAAATGAGCCACCTGAAGAATCTTCTGCTCTGGGCCAGGAAACAAGAAGCCAGAGAGGCTCTGGCTACTTGCCTGAATGAAGGGAAGCGGGCACTGCAGACAAATAAAAATGAAATAAATCCTTGGTAACTCATTCTGTCACCAAAATTAAACACACTTCTTTCCTACAGCACTTCTCAGAGTATTGAACCTCTGCCAATGCATCATCAATCTAAGCCAGGGGAATATTATGTAGTGTTTTCTAAACATCTTTGTCTTTAAAAAACTCTTCTTCTCTGGTGATCATCCTTGAAAAACTAGTTTGGAAAATGTTCTCACTGTCGAACCTCAAAGATTCTCGACATTTGGGTTTCCTATATTTCACAGTTTCTCACTCCTCAGCTCCCAGAGAGCATAGGAGAGGATAGCTTGTAATATGATGCCTCACAAAGTGTATTTCTATGTTGTTTTAATTCTAAAAGGAGTTGGAAATGTTATAAAGACAGTGAATGTGCACTCTTTTTGAAATTCCTTTGGAGATAATGACAGATTTCCTCAAAGTCCTGCTTTTTCAGAAATGGGCTCTGTGTCTTTTCAGGATGAACAAAGCAACAGGTGACAGGAGAGGCACTGTTTAATGGCTCTGCCAGGCTTCGTCTATGGGATGATGAAACCCAGCGCTTACAAGCTCCCTATCCTGAATCACTGGGTGGATTGGGAGCTAAACAAAAGGGAACAGAGAAACATTTCTTTCTGTATACTCTAAGGAAAATAAAACTCAAAAAAGAAAAAGCACAGAAGACTTAGGGATGTATTGAAATGTTAGATAATTTATTGTCTAAAATGCTAAATTTCCTGTGCTTTCTAACTTGATTCAGAAGTGTATTTTTTCATTTATTTCCTTTGAGTGGCAATATTGTTTCAAAAGAGAAGAATTATATAAACTGTTGATAGCAGTGATGGCGAACCTATGATACGTGTGTCAGAGGTGACATGCGAACTCACTTTTTGGTTGATTTTTCTTTGTTAAATGGTATTTAAATATATAAAATAAATATCAAAAATATAAATCTTTGTTTTACTATGGTTGCAAATATCAAAAAATTTCTATATGTGACACGGCACCAGAGTTAAGTTAGGGTTTTTCAAAATGCTGACACGCCGAGCTCAAAAGGTTCGCCATCACTGGTTTATAGTATGACTTTGGCCAATTAGTAAGGTTTATTAAATTGCTTGCAAAAGAAAAAATGAAAAGATAAAAATATGACTGACCTAGTGACCTTTTAGTCAGACAATGAATAAACTATCTATTGGGGCTGAAAGCCTTCTTAGCAGCATAGCGAGCCCAGTGTTATTCAAACAGATAACTGGTTAGACCTTCCTGTATCTCACAGCCTTATTTAAGGAAGGCAGACTTTATAAACAGAGAATAAATTATTCTAGAGGATAAAGTGGTATGACAATATAAAGTGTGGTATAAGTAAAATAAAATAAAATATGGTCTTACCTTAGTTTTGAGGAAAACTAAACCAAGATTAAAAAGAAAGGGAAGTCAAAGACAGGGATGATATTTCATACTGATTTTGGAGGAAAAAGCCAAACCTTACATGTGTGCCACAAGATATACAGAGCACATTTGTTTCTCTCTCTATTCAATTTGTTCTGGCAAAGAATAAATAAAAGTAAGAGTTACTGGTCTATAGATTTTTTGTTTTCATACTGTTCTCCACGAAATTTTGCCACTCACCATCATTTTTCCTAATCAGTATGTTTTAGGGTGGATTTATGGTTTATTTTTCAAATGTGAGGCACAGGTAAAATAAAAATAGATTGTGAAAGTGGTTTTTACCAAGGAAAATTAGATATTTTCTATTGTGCAATATCTCAACAGTGCATTTTTCCTTCCTTCCATCTAAATCCATACTCACCAATGGCATTTGAACATAGTCTGGGGTGGAGGTATTGTGTAAATAAATCAAATAGCAGTTTTGTTTAATCACTAGCCTATCAAATATTTGACCTTGGTACTCTAAGTTCCTAGACATCTACCTGATAGCATCCACATCTCAGTCCTCCAACCCTCTGAGCTCCCAAGAAATAGCTCCCTTGGTTATGATTATCAACAACCAACACAGTTCTACAGTGTGAAACAATTCAGGCTTTCTAAAGCTGGACAAAGAAGCTTTCCAAGTCCCTTATATTTCAAGTGTCTTCATTATTATCAATTCTAAGAGATGCACCTGCTTTCTTTCCTTCTTAGTAGCTACTACAACAGACTGGCTTTGGGGATTCTAGTCCCTAATTCAGACTGTGGAATAGAATGCCATCTTCCCAAACCCATCATCCCCACCCCATCAAGGATGGTCCTGAAAACAAGCACACAAACACTGTCATATATTACAGTTTCCCTCACCACTTGTCATATCTTTTAACTATATCTTTTATTCAATGTGTTTCCTTGTGTGTCTTTTTTCTGTTTTCCTCATGAAAATCTAAGTTTGGTGAGATTAAGAGTTCTATCTGCTTTGTTAACCTCGGAGTCTCCAGAATTTTGCACTCAGTAAGTATTCAATAATTTTTTGTTCAATAAATTAATAAAGGAAAGGGTATTTATCCCTTCTCCCTTATCCCACTACTTACTATGCCATACTTCTTTCCTAAATCCTATGTAATAAAAGCCCAGTGACCATAACGGCAGAACGACCAGAACGACCGCTCAACCAGTCACTAAGAGGTGCACTGATCACCTCTCGATCCCTTTCCCTGGCTGGCAGGCTTCAATTGCCAGGACCTGGGGGTGGGTGGCAGGGGATGCAGGTAGAGCCAGGCCAAGGTTCCTGCCCTGCAGGTCGCCCCCCACACACAGAGGGTGAACTGCCAAGGAGTGGGGCCAGTGAAAGGGTGGGAACGGCTGACCTCTTGGTCCCTTCCCCCAGCCGTCAGGCTCCAATCGCCTGATGGCAAACTGGGAACCTGGGTGGGTGTCAGTGGGGGTGGGGCTGGCTGCCATCAGCAGGGGAAGATGGCCCTGATCACAGGCTAGGCCTAGGGACCATACCCACACACAAATTTTGTGCGCCGGACCTCTAGTGTTTAAATAAAATGTCAAGTGTATTGATGGAAATTCCAACCACAAAACAAATTGAAAATAAACATAGGGAACTTCAAAATGCTCTAAGGTTTTACAAAGTTGCAACAAGTTATTTTTTTTTCTTTCCTTTTCTTTTTCTAAATACATAACTCAAGTCTCTGCAGACTTCTCTTTATGAGATTTGGGATCACTTATATTTTATACTTTATTTTTAGGGACCTCTTTTCTCTTCTCCTTTCTCAGAATTTAATTAAGAAAGTACAATTTGGGCCTCTAAACTTAAATGTGCAATCAGCATTATTTTCTGTCTCAACTTCATTTCCTAACTCCGTGCGCATATACAGACTCGTCCCTTTCCCAATTCTCCCAGAAAAGCAGTGGGAAGTCTTTCTTGCGGGCTGTTTCCTGCCTCCTCGGGTGACTACCATTAGGGGCATCTTGGTGTCAGCGCCTTGTAGTGAAAGTTCCAGCAGCCCCATGGGGGTTTAGGCAATCATCCGGAGGATCTGAGATGATTGCTCTTGGCAATGTATGGGAGAGAAATAATAGCTCTATCAGTCCCATCTCATCAATATTTAGTCACTGGATTTATTTGTCGTATAAGAGCCCAAGGCATTATTGCTGTCAGAATAATAGGAAGGAAATGTTGTACTGAACTGAATTAACTGGGAAACTTTCCTCATTACTGCTGGTCAATCCCTCCCCTTAAAATGGTTTTCATTTATATCAGATCTCAGTACCTAAGGTGCTAGCAAACAAAAATGATCAAATCATTAATTCCATGTTGAAACAGTATGAGTTGTGCTGGTAATACTGACAACAGGACCTGAGACACACCCACCTAGGAGTCTAAGCATGTTTTCTTTAATTTTCTCAAATAATTAACCTGATAGAATACAATAAGGTTGGCACATCCTTCCTTAACAATTTCCTGATCTCTGGGAAAATGTAAAATACAGGGAAGAAATTCTCACACCTACTTATATTAGTGAATATAAGGTATGTAAAACAATATTAATTATATTATTAGCATAGCAAGTTGACTGTCGTCTGGAAGAATTTGTAGCCCAAGCAAACAATATTGAGAGATATGTCGACATCTCAAGTAGGCTTTTTTCACGCTATGTCTTTCTATTGCTATCCTGCAAGTCATGCATTTCTATTGTACTGATGGAGACTCTCATCTTCAGAGGGCTCCCAGTAAACTACTGACTGCCTCAGCTGTTTGTAGATGGGCATCATCACTTTTTAACCTGTGACTCACCTTCTTAATTGTATAAGACATAAAGCATAAATTAGTTTTTGTTTTTATTGACTGTAGTTTTCTCTCTTCATTCCTGGAAATCTCTGATCCAATTACCATTGGTATATCATTTTTAATTTCTTCTGGTGGCGGTTCTGCATAACCAATCCACGGAGTCCATCCCTTCTGCTATATCCTATAAGAATTCACTGCTATGATGGCTTTTGCTTTTAAGTTTTGGTTTGTTAGTTTTTGCTGTTTCAATGATGTTGATTCTTTGCTTTGTATAACTTGTTCTTGATGATTCTTAATGAGTGAGGTTTTGTGCCAGGACTTAAAGATGCTTTTTGTTGTTGGGAACCTATACTAATGGTAAAGTTTATTGGCTTAATAAGTTCATTTTCCAATCCTTTTGGGGAACAATAAACAATAAATTATATTTGTACACATTTTGGGATTACTGTTTGTTATTGTTTCTCATTATTTATTAAATAATGTAGAATCATTGGAAATGATCATATTGTCATGAAAATAGATAATTTGCTGTTTTGAGATTTTATATTTAGATTTGAATGGTTGAAAAATATAGTGCTGAAATTAGATGGTCAAAAGTATTGGCAATAAAAATTAAGTATATCAGAAATAATATCTTAACAGAGAAAAAGCTAATGACTGGCAGAGAGGAGGTGTTGAGGGACTAGCAGAAAGGGTGAAGGATTAAGAAGCACAAATTGGTAGTTAGAAAAGAGTCACAATAAAGTACAGCAAAGGGAATATAGTCAATAATATTGTAATAACTATGTCTGGTACCAGATAGGTAGTGGAAATATCAGGGGGAACATTTTTTGAAGTCTATGATTGTCTGACCACTGTGCTGTATACCTGAAACTAATATAAAACAACATTAAATGGAAACTGTAATTTACT
Source organism: Myotis davidii (assembly GCF_000327345.1). Taxonomy (NCBI): domain Eukaryota; kingdom Metazoa; phylum Chordata; class Mammalia; order Chiroptera; family Vespertilionidae; genus Myotis; species Myotis davidii. The sequence continues at coordinate 1,441,804 of NW_006283768.1, read as the reverse complement.
TTAAAAATATAGGAAGTAATAGAATGCAAAAAAATAAAATCTTCTGTACTATTTTTTCTAATATTTTAGCAAGATTTTTTAACTCATAATTGGTACATAAATATTTATATTATACACTTGAATAACTTTGTGAATTTAAGAAAATACGTAATTAAAATATCTTAATTTATTTCTCAAAACATTTGAATAAATAAGTAATGATAATTAAGTTAACAGGTCATGTATAGAGTGGAAATAATTATTTGCCACAACTAGGTTATTAAAAATTTTTTCCCCTTAAGAATATAGTTTTTATTGACTTTAATGGTCATGTTTCTTTTAGAGAAGGACAGGACTATGTTTATAAAAATCCTCAGAAATAACAATACACTACTATTTCTCTGTAACTGACAGCAATATATTAAATACTTTGGATCCTCTTGCATTATCTGAAAGCGCTTGTATTAGGCCATATGGGGGCTACAAAGTTGTCCAAGGCATGATCCCAGGCCTCAGGAAACTTGTAATTTAGCAGAAGAAACAAGCTGTGTATCATCAACTCAGAGAAGAGTGTACTGATGCTATGAGAGCTGTCTGGGGCTCAGAACTGGCAGATGTTACTTCTCATGTGGGAATTCAAGAAGGCTGCATGGAGGGAATGGCCCTTGAGTTGGGCTTTTCAGTTTAGGTGAATGAAGCTTGTGCAGAATGAGGACACTGATGGTTCATGTGGTTGGAGATTTGGACAGAGGCTCATGAACCAAAAACCTTGTTTGGTATTAGGGAGTAATGAGCAGCTGACTGTTGTTGGATTAAGGTGTCTGTGGATGAGAATGAAGGTGGAGATAGCGGTCAGGACCAAGTGGTTGAAGAGTTGTGAATGCCACAACTTAGCTATGAAGGGGTTGGCCTGCTTTCTGTTCCTGTGATCTCAGAGGAGGGGTAAGTCAAGTTCTGCTACAGGGTCCGGGACTGGCCTTATGCACAAGCAGACTATGTGGCCAGGTTTTCAGGAGAATACACATCTCAGTGGGACTATGGACTAATTTTGAGTTGAGACGTGGCATTGAAAACAGATCCTTTCTCCTCTAAGTGAACTGGCCTTTAACAAGGATGCAAACATGGTGAGTGGGGAAAAGTACAAGAAAGGGTTTTGATGCTTCTAGCCCTCACCTCCCTGCTCCCCCAGGCTTTCAGCACACTGTTCTCTGTGTCCATATATGCATTCAAGTTCTTTGGTTCATCTCTTCCAAACCACCCACCCACACTGAAAAATAAGCCAAGTTTAGGACACTAAAATGTTATCACATTTCCCTCACTTTATTAGTTGTATTCTGCATTGTTTAGTTTTCAGGACAATATTACAATATTACATATAAATATTGTTTATATCACATGTATTATACCTTAGGTCTGAACTTTCTACTCAACTCAGATGGATTCCAATCTTTTCAGAAAGAATTTGGCTTGTATAAACAGAGTGAAAGTTACAATACTCATAGCTATGAACATGGATTTCCTTATAGAGCAAATTAGAACTCTTATTTTTTTCAGACGTTTATTGTTTCATAGTTAAAATCATTGGAATTTCTTTTCTGATTGTTGTATAACACCTTGAAATGCAAAAAAAAAATGAAATTTCATATACACTGAGTGGCCAGATTATTATGACCACCTGACGTTTGTAGGCAAATTAGCCGTACACTGCATCCTATGGGATATGGAAGCCGAAGGCCTGTTCGAACACCTTTGCTGTCTGCAGTTACCAAGATAAAACATCTCCAATTCGCACAGGAACACAAGGATTGGACAGTTGAGCATTGGAAAAAAGTCATGTGGTCCGATGAATCATGTTTCCAGGTGCATCATGCAGATGGCAGAGTGAGAATTTGGTGGAAACAACATGAAGGC
>NW_006283768.1:1424646-1439900 GCF_000327345.1 Myotis davidii | reverse complement strand
TATTGTGCAGGAGTGGTTTCAAGAACATGAGGGAGACTTTACCTTGCTTAGGTGGCCCCCACAATCACCAGATCTTAATCCAATTGAGCATTTGTGGGATGAAGTTAAAAGAGCCATCGGGCAGCTGGTTCCACAACCATCAGATCTCACAGGACTGGACAGTGCTATTCATCAGGCATGGTGTCAGATTCCTCGCATCACCTTTCAACATCTCGTGGAGTCAATACCAAGAAGAATCGCCACAGTATTGAAGGCAAAAGGTGGCCCAACGAAGTACTGATAGGGTGGTCATAATAATTTGGCCACTCAGTGTATACTTGAAATGTAAAATTCTTAATACCTTGGGGGAAATAATGAAAAAAAGTATATCTTTCATTCTTCAGAGTTTGACAAATTCATGTAACTATGATAATGTTTAGGTGAAACCTCCCTCCATTAGAGAATGGTCTTTGTCCCATTTAGTCTACTAAAACTGTACTTTTCAAACATTTTTGCTTATGTACCACCTACAAAGCTTCAGAAATGATATACGCTCTCATAGGTTTTCATGTTGGCTAATATTTTATACTTAAATAATTGCCAGGATAGAATTCTCCGAGTGTTATGTATTATTTCTATGCTTTAAACATATTTTCACCAAAGTCTTTGAAATATAAATTTAGCACATTCAATTTAAGAAAAAAATATCTGGCAATTTTTTGTCTTTGATACACAAAGCAGCTAAATGGCACCATTCTGTGTGGAAATGCATGCCTTTATTTTACCGTTTGAATTCAGGTGCTGATAAGCATAACTGAGAGAATCTTTTCTCTTGAATGCTAATTCTAAGACAGAGACTACTTATGTATATAAATAGAATGTTGTTCTAAATTTATAGCATGTAAAACTTAATGCTTACTCCTTTCCAATTTGGTTAGAAGTCTTATTAGCTTTGCTCTCACAGAACTCACACCAGTTGCAATATATTCTTAAAACACCCTTGCTTGGTTTCTTTGGAGCTAGATAAAAAAACATTCTGCCCACATTGTAGAAAATAGATGACAGTGAAGATAAAGACCAGAGCTAGCAAAACAGTCAGATGGTTGTTGCAACGATGATGTAAAAGTGGAAATTGTGATGCTCTAGATTTGAATAGGGTAGTAAAGATGGACAGACATGGAGACACTTGAGAGATATATACTAATGATGATCAACGGGATATATTGATTGGATTAGTCAAATTTAGTTCTCAGAGTTCTTCCTTCAGAAACTAACTGGTTGATGGTGACATTTACCAAATCAGGAAAAAACTGATAACACTTGGCCCAGCCAGCAAGAAGGAGAGACAATGATGTCATTTTGAGAAATATTCTTGAGGTCCTCTGTGACATCCAAGTGGAGATCTAAATAGACAGGCATATAGGCCTGAACCTTAAATATGTCAGAGGAGAGAGGTAAATATTTCCTCCCTTTCTGTCAAGGAGTTTTAAAAATATGTTATTCATTATTTTTCCTTGATTGATTATAAAAATAGTGACATTGGTTCTAAGTACAAATATTATACAATTTCTCCTTCACCTACTATTGTATATATTGAATATCACTGTCTATTATACATCAAAGTAAAATTCATTCATTTAGTCTTTAATTCTTCTTTAATAAACCTACACACACACATACATACACACACACACACACAGAATTACTCAACCACCTATCTAATAAAAGGGTAATATGCAAATTAACCATCACTCCATCACAAAGATGTCAGTGCCCATAGCCACAAGTCCTTTCAGCACCCAGTCCTCTCAGTCCCGCCGGAGTCCCCCAGTCCCAGGGGGACAGCTGCTGAGAGTGGGCAGTGTGAGTGGCCTTGCAGAATGCTTGGTTCATCACCATAGCAATGAGGCAAGCGTTCCAACCCGGCCACGGAGGGCCTCTGGGCAGCGGGCATGGAGCTGTGGTGGTACTGGGGAAGAACGCTTGCGTCGTCACTCTGGCAACAAGTCAGTGTTCCATGCCCTGCTGCACATGGGCCTCTGGCCAGGCCAGGGCACAGAACACTTGCATCTTCCACACTCAGCCGTGGATGGGCTTCTGGGCCACAGAGAGCCTCTGAGCAGTGGGCGCAGGAGCGGCCAGGCCTTGCAGAGAGCTACTGGTGCACGGATTCATGTGCAGGGCTACTAGTGTAGATATAATTCAATGAATTTCCACAACCGTAATACATCTATGTAACCACCACCCAGAGCAAGGAATACAATACTACCAATAATGCAAGAGTCCAGTCACATCTCCTCCCAATCACTTTCTTTTCTTTAATAAAATTAGCCACTATCCTGAGTCCTGACTTTATAAATTTTTCTGTTGTTATTGTTTTTAACTTAATATTGTGGGAACTCACTTGGAACCTCAGAGTTAGTATTAAATATTATTTTAAGCCCAAGACATTTGAGATTCAACAGATACAGGAAGTACCCTTCTTAGAGCTTCCCTTATCTGACTAAAAGCAGTAACTTCTGAGAAATGAAGCTCTTATAAATCTATTCTCCTGGGAGGTTTCAGGGCCATGAAAAATATCAAAACCACTCACACCTGCATAAACAAACATTATAATAAACTTTCTTATCTCCCATTAGTTCTCCTAAAAACCCATTATTCTTTGCTAAAGAATCCTATTTGTTCTTCTCATAAAAGACTTTTCTGCCCCCTTGCTTTTTCCTAGTATATTAGGTATATAAACCTCTAATTTCAACCATTTGGTGAACTAGCTACTTCTTTGCTAGCTCCTATGTTCATACAAAGAAACCTTTCTTGTTTATCTGTATTTTATCAGTTTAATTCCCAGGCCCCCAGGAAATGAACACAAGAAAGTAGGGAAAAAGTTTCTCTTTCCCAATAATATGAAAAGAATTATATATCATGTTCATTTATGTGTCTGGAGTTTTTGCTCAAAATTATATTTGTATGATTATCCTCATTGCTGAATAATATTTATTTGTATGAAAGTATAATTTATCCATTCTGCTACTGAAACAGTTTGGGGTTGTTTTACTTTATCTATTCAGGTATCAAAATGTATGACATATATTTATTAATATTTATTATGTACCAAGTTAGCATCAGACATGTGCTAAGTAAGGATTAAAATATAGATAACATATAATTTATGCACTCAAGAGACTTACACTCTAATAACAATAATAAAAAATGAACAAATGTAACCAATGCAAGTGACAGGAGATTATATTAATAAGATAGAGTACACTGGGGCAAAGAATATAATTAATTTTGCTCCAAATATAAGGCTAAGAAATAATTGAGGAGCAGGAAACCTTTGATATAGAAGCCAGAGCAGGTAGAGGATAGAGGGAACTGCATGTGTAAATAAATTTAGAAAAGATAAAAAGATGACAGCTTTAGAAAGAGTAATTCCAAATGTATATAATTTTTTAGAGTGCGGTTATAGGGATAAGTGATTATTTTGCAAATGAAGGCTAGGGCCGTATAATTAAGTTATATGTATTTTCTAGTCAGATTTTTGTTTTTGAAAGGATACCTGTCACTGCAGATAGAAATGATGGACACAAGGGGAAAACAAAGAAAACTAAGGAAAGAGACCCATCCAAAGATGAAGGTAAAAGCAGAGGCATTAACTTGTGGAGAGAATGGGATTCGGCTCTTAACTGATGAAGGAGTCTAAGGTGGCATTTCAATTTCTTAGCTAATAATTTTGATCTCAGTATCCAGGCTAAAGATGGAATAAAATAAAAAATAACACATGGAGTTCAGGTTGGTACTTGTTGAGTTTGAGATGAGAAAATTATCTAGTAAGCAGTGAGTTTTTCATGGAGTTTGGGAAGTTAAATGACCAGGTTTAGTGAATTCTATGGCAGGAATGAAATCAAGCAAAAGTGGGGTTAAAAAATTGTGAGAATAAAATTAAAGATTAGTTCTGGGAAATATGAGAATTTAAGACAAAGAGAGGAAGAAGAAATGTGTGTATTCCTTTAAATGTGTACTTTTTCATAGTCTGCTTTGGTTATATTTCTTTATTATTTATTGCTTGCATGAAATTCATGCAAGGGGCTCGGCCCTCACAGCCCTGGCCAACTCTCACACCCTCATAGCCCCTTGCAGCCCAGGCTTTGTCCGGAAGGTCGTTCAGATGGCCCTTCAGCTGTTTAGTCTAATTAGCATTTAGCTCTTTATTATATAGGATGGATTATGTAATTTTGTAAAACAAAGCTATGAACAATAATTATCTCCATAATAAACTTAGCACCACACTATACATGGGGTAGGGCAAAAGTAGGCTTACAATTGTGAGCATATGAAATAATTTATTAATTATTGTGTTATTTTCTATATGAACAACTGTAAATCTACTTTTGCTTCACCTTATAGTACACCTATGCAGCCTATATATATTTATTCTCAAGATAAGTAGATAATCTTTTTTTCTTTCTTTCTGAGTGTAAACGAAGAGGTGTGAGTCCATCATTCTTCACGGCATCTGAAAAAATATTGGCTTATCAGTACTTGGAAATATTTCAAAATGCATCTCCTTTTTTAAAACCTTTATTTCCATTCATTCTTTTTACTGTTGCAATCATTTTGGCTTTATGTCTATGTGTTTTTGTTTTTTTTTTGGGGGGGGGGTGGTGTTGCCCCAAAGTGGATAGTGTCTAAATTAAATTAAATGGTTTCTCTATCAATGACATTTTTTAAGATCTATTCATGTCGTTTGGATATCCAGTTCATTACTTCAAATTGTTATATAGTACACTGAGTACATCCTCCATAGTTTCCCATCCACTTCCCCAATTATGGACAACTTTCAACACACTGCCTCAGAGGAATCAGAAGCTGTGTGAAATTCTGTGGGGCAGGATCAGAGTTGCTACATTATGGGAAAGGCCTGCACTTACCATGGCTAAATGTTGCCATGCTGTTTTCCAGAATCTCTGAACCAATCTACTAGTACAGACCTGCCGGGAATATTAAAGAAGTGATGAAACCAAGGGCCTTCTTCAAGAAAAAAGAACAAGTACAAAATAGAGACTCAAAATGAATATGCATTTCAAGCAATAAAAGAAATCACAACCAATTTTAATTTGGGAATAATAGACAAAGATAAAAATATCATGTTATCTAGAAAAAAACACTTTTTATTTTACTTGACCACTTAATATTTTCATAAAATACTCTTTCCATAATTTTTAACATATTATTCTTTAATTTCACCTTCCTAAGGAATAGTGTGGAAGTAACACTTCCTGTTGATAATGGGAAGATCATTTAGCCTTCCTTTATTGTGGTTGTGAAATAATAGCTGAGATGCATAAAGCATAAATGTATAAAACCTTTTAATACTTGCACAGAATGTTTTCTGAAATTCAGATTAATTTTATTTCATGTAATTCTTATCACAAATGAAAAACATATGCATGACAAGTTTATGATAGGAAAAGCTACATTATAACATATTTTTGCAGGAAAGAACTCTGATAAAGAGTAAATGATTATAAAAATATTATTTTACTCATTTAATGATTGGAAACATTTTTTATAGAGCTACTGCTGGCTCATAGCCTTAAACTTTGGTTTCTTCTTCATACACTCGTGTTTTCAGTGCTTTATGCCAATGATTTTCAACCTTTTTTTATCTCATGGCACATACAAACTACTAAAATTCTGAGGCACACCATAAAATATATTACATTTTTGCCAATCTGATAAAATAAATAGGTATAATTTTTTATTAATTTACACCAGGCAACTATTTTTGTGTGAGCTGTTGTCACTTTTTAATTTAACAATCTAAGAGAAAAGAAGTCAGTGCTCCTGACAAAATAGTCAGGCACTGCGTGTTTTAAAAATGCTTGCTGCACATCAGTGTGCTGTGGTACTCTGGTTGAAAATCGCTGCTTTATGCTTTAGGACACATTCACATTGTTCTAAACTTCAGCTCGCATCTTCATGTCATGATACAAGGTGGATGGTATGATATTTCTGGAGTCTTTCCTACATTGAAATGGATATCAATAATTTATCTATATAATAAGTTACGTTTCTTGGCTGTATAGTCATTGATCACCTCTTCATGTGGCAATAATTTGTAATATCATTCTCTGTAGAGGATATGTTATAAATCCAAAATATTCAAATAAATCCAAAGTACATGTACCTGAAATTTAACTTCTTACTCAAATGCCAAATATACCTGCAGCTGCTCCAATAGTACTTGACACAGGAAAAATATGATAGTAAATGTCCTACTTATAGTTTCAAAATTTAAATTTAAAAAATCTGTTATGAAAATAAATCATAGCCAATATAATCAAGACCTAAAACAGTTATGGTAAGACTATTAAGAATTAGTTTACTGCCTAACTAAGAAACATTGAACATCTTACCTGGGTAAGGTTGATATTGTAAATCCTATAATATGATCAACAATGAAGATATAATTGATTTTTTTTGCAATAATAACAGAATATTAATGTATATTTGGTGTAGAACCATATCTAACACAAAACAATGTTCTTACTATATTAAAAAAACTTATGAAGATATAGAATTGATAGTAGTTATGATGCTCATTATCATTTAACTGCATTTTAAGGAATTGCATTCTTTCCATAGTTGAAATAAAAGCTAAAGTTGTAACAATATACAAATATACTTATTGTATTTCAAAAGTTATAGCTATTTTAGGACTTATTTTTGACCCTCAAATGTGCCCTGGCTGCGATGATGTAAATAATATGAACACATTAGCCAACGAATAATAAGCAATTAGTAAACAAAGCAAAATACTGAAATCTGTGGTCCTCATGATGATCCACTAAAAATTTATGTACCATTATCTTATGGCACTTCTAGTCACTCTCAATTTGTTTCAGATTTTCAAGGGTGACTTTGGGGTGAAAGATGCCATCTCCTATAGTCTCTAATGCAGTTAACTACCCCACACATTGGAACAACAATTTTTATTGGGGAACATTAAATCAGCTTTCCCTTTGGCACAAAACGTGAACCTCTGCTCCCATGCTAGTCGTACTCATGAATGCCTCAGCCCCTCAGAATGAATGATTGCTCTACGTGATAGCAGATACATGTTTCACAACTTACACAGGGAATTCCTGACCTGTTTGTTATTTTAAAAATTATAAAATCTGTAATGCAGTTATAAAGATAAGCTGTAGTCAATATATCAAAGATCTGAAGAAAATGAGGACGAGGCTATTACAATTTGGGCCACAGCCAAGCAAAGAAATGTAACAAACTCAATTTTCATTACTTAGTTGTTTTATGCATCTGTGGAGTGTCTCTTAGACTAAAAGCTTTAAGCAAAGAAATATTGGGCAAAATGCAGGCAAAATTCACCTTCTAGATGGTGACGTAGACAATGATTTTTTTAGTATTTTGCAAGGCAAAAGTAGTTTGAAAACTTGTTACACAATTATTTTCTGAGTTGAAGTTGATACCCAAAGTTACTTAATGGTTTCCCACTTGAAGATTGAGGTAGGGAATATAGAAACATGGAGAAATAATGAAGATAAAGCACAAAATATAGGTAATAAAGGGAGAGAACTGATAATCGGTTAAAATGTTGTTTGATATGATGTTGAAACCTCTACTGAAATTCAGGTTGACTTCAATGACTCCAACATTGTGTATGAACCTGTTTTGTGGACTCCCTTCTCTAACCGTTAAGGCAGTGATGGCAAACCTTTTGAGCTCAGCGTGTCAGCATTTTCAAAAACCCTAACTTAACTTTGGTGCCGTGTCACATATAGAAATTTTTTGCTATTTGCAACCATAGTAAAACAAAGATTTATATTTTTGATATTTATTTTATATATTTAAATGCCATTTAACAAAGAAAAATCAACCAAAAAAATGAGTTCGCATGTCACCACTGACACGCATGTCATAGGTTCGCCATCACTGCATTAGGGTATTCTGCCCACTGAAGGTTTTATTGACCACAGAAAGAGTAGCTACACCACCTCTGGTCAATGAGAATATAAGCTTGACAACTTTAGATGATTTGTAAAAAGCACCTCTTTAAAATATAGCAACAGCTTGAAGAGGTATAATCTAATGCAAATGGATTCTAAGTCCTCCACTTCTCCTTGTGCATGGGCAGTTAGTCCTGGTGTAGCTGGAAATGTCTGTGTTACAGGAGCTAATTTAACAGAATACCTAGCAATGCTTTACTTATTATGGAAAGATTATAACGTCTCCCTTTCAGGGATTAAACAGTGAATTGTGGCTCTGAGCAATGGTAAATTCAAAAGTGTTAATAGTTTTAAATCTTTTATAGGTTATTTAGAGGAGCCAACTCCTGCATGTGTGTGTGCGTGTGTATGTGTGTGTGTGTGTAGTAAATGATAAATTAGAGACTGATCAGAATAGGTTTTAAGTAGCTTTGGTAATGTAAATATGACAGGAAGTCTGAGAGAAGAATTTAATTAAGATCCCTTTTAAAGGGACATAAGATTTTGAATAGTTGACAAATTATGCATGAGGTTACATTTCCTCCTCCTGACACTGTGGAGTCACCTAGACAGAGTCATCCAGTGTACCAGCTGTCCAGGAACAAAGCTTACTGCTTTCACAGTGCATCCTGCAGACAGAGTATCAGGTATGTAGTTTTAATATACATATATTGAGCACTTTATATATGTCAAATATTATTCTTTGTATTTTACATAAAAAAACTCATCTAATTTTCACTGTGAAGTCATAATATAGACACTATTATTCCCACCCACCCCCAATTTACACATGAAGAAACTTAGACACAGTCACTATAAATATTACTTGCTCAAGGTCATGGAGTTTGTAAACAATAGGGTCAGAATTTGAATCCACAGAATCTCACTAAAGAGATATGTAAATACTTGGTATGTAATTACCAAGTTTGCTCATTGCACCTACAACTTGTGAAATTGAATAAGCAATTACTAGGCAACATAATTACTTTAAAAAAGTACAGACTAAATTACAGGAACACAAAGGAAAACATTTAATGTAGACCTTTGGGCCCAAGGTTTAAATACTCTGTATATATAAATTATATATAAATTGAGTGTGTGTGTGTGGAGAGAGAGAGAGAGAGAGAGAGAGAGAGAGAGAGAGATTATATGTATATACTATATAGTATTGAATACATACATTATACACATACTATATCAGTTCTTATAGGTGGTTTTAGTCTTCAATTTGATTCTAGTTTTTGTATAATAGCATTTAATTCACTTAAAAATAAATTTTAAAAAATCACTGCTTTGTTAGCCTTATCATCTTATCATTGACATTTTCCAACTGAATTCCTTGAAAAAATTTTAAGTTTAGATTGTTTTACAGTATAAAAATAAATATTATTCTAAAATGTATAAAAATTAAATTCTTCTAAAATGGATATCATCATCATTTGCTTACATATAAAAATATATTGCACACACTCATGTATCCTTTGAGTTAATATTGTCTAAATTATTACAAAAAAATCCAAAAGTTATGATAACCATATTCGTCTTTTAGCAATATAATTTTAAAATTTGCAAATGGCTTGCAAAAGTAACACTCTGAATATGTAACAATTGTACTTATTTTTTCAAGTTTGAAAGCTTCTACGGTGCTTCAAAGTGTTTGGCATATTGGTCATCTGTGAGAAGGCCCACAATTTCACACTCAACCTCTCTAGCATTTCCAAATTCAGTGTTCATTGAACTCATTGCCTATCTCTATACAGACATGAATAAATTACCCCACCAAGAGGTAATCTTCATTATTTATTCATTGTTTGTGTATTAATCACTGACAATATAATAATAGTTACACCAGCAGGAAATCCAGAGTCGTAGAGAAAATGATACCTTGATTTTGTTTAATCCTTTTCAGATGAAAAATACAACAGCCTAAGTCTGAACCTCGGTGTCTTCCCAAATGCACCTGCAGGGAAAAGCCTGATGTGCAGAGAAAAGCTGATGTGAAGAGTGAGCCGTATCTATGGGCCATTAAAACACAGCTCTGAGCCAGGCTGCTGCATGGCACCACTGCTGGTGGCACAGCCACATGGACAGGTAGGGAAGTAGCGCTCCCTGGCGCTGTGCAGGTCACAGCACGCTGAACCCACACCTGGCAGTCCTGACCAGGACTCCACGTTATGATGCAAAACACTTCCAATGAGTTCATTTTGGAAACATGAAAACATCTAACAAACAAAGGCTGTTCCTCTTAGTTTCAGAAGCCGCTGATTTTCAAGATAATAGAAAAAGCACATCATAATGAAATTCAACATTTACATTACAGATCATTAGTGATTAGTTTAAGAGATTTTTCTAAGTAACCATACTTGCTTGGGGACATGAAGCCAAACTTCTGTGAATGATCTGATCCTGCTCTCCAGTAAAGCTTTAATTATGGCTGCTTTCTAAAGTGCATTACATTAATTAGCCATTTGCTCAACAGGCTGCTTCACAAGGCTTCGTCTTCAGTTCCCTTGACTCCGTGGAAGGACCTGGCAGTCGCTACAGCAAGAGTTCAGATGTTTGGAAACAGAATTCAGTGATCTTTTGCCAACATGAAGAAGATAGATACGAGCATAAGAAAACGAATGCGTTGCTCTGCAAAAACGCTGCTTCATTTCTCAAAAACAGAGAGAGGGCAGAAGAAAATAAATTTTTCTCAGGCTTAGAATAGAGGTTTACCAAGCAGTTTCTTTCTTTTTTTTTTTTTTTTTTTTTTGGTACGATACATCATTACTTTAACATTATTTGGATAGGAAACTGATTTAACTCAATTACCCTTAACTGAACTCAGGGCATGTTAGTCATGCAAACAGGAAAGGAAGAGTGGAGTAGCATGAGAGTTATTAGGGTTGAGACAGAGAGGAAATGTTCCACCCACCCAGCTGCTCCCTAGCGCCATTTCTTTCTCTATCCATAATTACATCGCGTCCACAATTTCATACTCTTCACGGAGACACATAATCTGACTTTGGGCGTTGTCTTTCTAAACGCATAACCCATTAGGGAAGCCTCACATTTTCAAAAGTCCTATTGGAAATGCTGGACCATCCTCCCCCGAACTGTTGCCTCCTGAATATGAGCTCAATCCCCAAATTAGGACCCTAAAGTCTTTGTTTGCAAATATTTTCAGTGGTATCCTCCTTACATTGCACAAGCATGAATTTGTTATTTTAAAAAGACCAACAGAAACAGAACAAACAGCACATGGAAAGACTAGAACCTAGGAAGGTCAGACTGTTGCAGGGGCCTAATTTGATGTCAATTAGCAGTAGGTGGTAAAGCAAAGTTTAGCATCTGCCTTGTGCAGTTCCTGGCAACATCCACTACTGTCAACTTCTGTCTTTTTATCTTCCTGTCCTATTCTCCCTGCTCCAGCAAGACAATATTTCTAATCAGGGCATAACACAGCTATCTTATTCAAGATAAAATATTCACATTTCCTGGCTGTGTAGTGTGCAGTTATCCCAGGTAATGCATCTCTTTATAATGTTGGCTACTCAAGCCTTGAATGCGTTAAGCACTGATTTGATTTGGATATCACCCATAGAATTCTGCACGGAATGGGTATAACTCAGAGGGGACATCTTATGCTTGTTTTTTTTATATATATATAAATATATGATCTATTGAAAAGATGAGAAAAAAATTATATATCAAGTACTTTCCCTTTTGCCAAATATTTTCCATTAGCTTAAAATGTCAACATTGATGACAGCTTTTCTGGAAAAAAAGCTTTCTCAATTTGAGACTGTTTCAACATTTTAAGCATAGATTTGAGAAATGGACTGTGTGAATGACCCTGCTCGGAGATAGAGGCAGAGGAGACAAATGGGCTGTGGGTCTGTGGAAAGCTCTTCCAAGCTGGCTCTGGGGCTCAGTGTTCCCAGGAAGGGAAGGCTTGTGCACAGCCCACTGGTGACTTCCTCTCGTGTCAGCACTCAGAGCCCTTGAATAGGGACTAATACTCTAATCTTCAGATGGACATGGTTTCTCCTACCTGTTTTGCTGAGAGAGAAATGAGGGTGTTGCAGGCCTTTTACCCATCCAGTCTCTATTCTAAGCAGGAACATCCTATCTAATAAAAAGGTAAAAAGGAAATTAACCGTCACTCTGTCACAAAGATGGTGGCACCCATAGCCACAAGATGGCAGTGCCCAGTCCCCTCAGCCCCACCAGAGTCCCCCACTGAGAGTGGGCAGCATGAGCGGCCTGGTGGAATGCTTGCTTCATTGCTGCAGCGACGAGGCAAGCGTTCCACCCTGGCCGTGGAGGGCCTCTGGGCAGTGGGCGTGCTTGTGGAGCATCCCGCCCTGACCATGGAGAGCCTCTGGGCAGCGGGCGTGGAGCGGCCAGGCCCTGCAGAGAGCAGAGAACCACAGGGAGTGGGCGTAAGCCATCAGGGCTCCCAGATTAGAGAGGGCTCCCCTGAGGGCTCCCTGACTGGAGAGGGTGCAGGTTGGGCTGAGGGACCCACCCTCCCTGCATGAATTTCATGCACTGGGCCTCTAGTAGGTAATAAGAAGATAATGCCTTGTATGTGAAAAGTGACACATAGTTTACAAAGGACTTATTACTCATGATCATCATTTGCCCCAATCTTCCAATCAGTGTGTTAAGAAAAAAATTATGAACTCAAATTTTAAAAAGAAAAAACTGAGGCTCAAAGAAGCTAAAAGGTTTCCTCTGGATGACACAACACATCAATGGTAGAGTGGACACTCAAATGCAAGTATTATATTTCTAAATTCAGTGTTCATTGAATTCATTGCCTATCTCCATACAGACATGAAACTGAAAATAATTTTATTTGATCAGAAATAATTTCCTAGTGACCTAAAATAAAAGAAAAAATAGATATTCCAAAAACTAACATGATTTCTCTGTTTTTGTGGGGAGCTCTCTTTCATTTCACAGAAACCAGGGAACAGGGCACAGAGGACAATTCCCTGAAATCAAAGACTAGAATTAGGCTAATTTGTTTTTAGCACACCCCAATCTAAACTGTGAGTAAAGTGGCTGCTGAGCTGAGATTGTATTTATGGTGGTGACATACATACACAGGCACACACAAATGGTATAGCACACAATAGCAAGTGTTTGTGGCCATAAGAGTATGGGGGGCAGTGAAGGTGACTCGGAAAATTGTGACTTGGTTTCTTTCCAGATTTCTCTACCTTTCAGATTCCTTAATGCTTTTTGACTCTATGGTAATTTAAAAAGTATTTAGCTTCATTTAGAGATGTCTATTATTATTTTGACTTAAAATAGTCTATAAAAGATGTTATTGGATTTTCTTTACCCTTAAATGATCATTATGCACAAGATATTCCTTTATAACATATTTCCACTTTGCAAAAAAAATATTTATTTCAAACAACCAACCTTTAAATTCCAATGCTTTACATTTTAAATTCCAATGTTTTACAAGGGGATTTTACTAAATATAAGTTAATATCCACTGTGTCCTCTCTAATGGCTTTTTATTTTACCTATTCTCTGATTTCTTTTTGGATGTTGCTTTATAACTGTCTTCTCTCTATCCTAAAACTTCCCCTAGGTTTGCAAAAATATACAATCTTAAAAATACAAAATTGACAAAAGAGAAATTTAAACCTCCTCTTCACTGCTGTATTCCTCAAACTACCACTCTCTCTTTCACTATCCCCCCCTTTTTTTTGAAATATACTGAAAGTGCAGTTTCCATTTTTCCTCAGTGTTTCACCTTCCATTCTGGTAAGAGTGACATTGATGTCTGTGGAATCTGGTGTCCATGGGTAATCTTTCATTTAGCACTGATTTCTGCTCCTACAAGCTCCCTCTCTAAGATCTCAACTGGCACCTGGGACAATGACTCCTAGATCTATGTCTTCAATGCTCACCTCCTTCCTGCCCACTTCTTTCTCATACATCCTGGTCATTAACTTACCTCTAGAATATTTCACAACACTGCTCACATTGACCTGCTTTCCTGGCACCCTCAATATTTCTTACTTGAAGGGTACCAGTCACATATTTAGTGTTTCTATTTCTTTCATTATAAAGATAGGACCTATCACTCTAAAATTAAATATAAATATGATACTCTTTTATTGAAATTCCTCAATAATATCTGAAAAAGAAATTTTAAATATAAAAACGTTTATAAGGTGATATTAAATAAAAGAGTGAAAATACTATATGCAGCGTTAAAATAATTCGGTAAACGTTACGCACGCCTGTATGCAGCAAACTTTGAAACAGTTATGTATTATTGTGAAGGATACAAAAATGTACTTTAATGTTATTTTTCTGTCAATTTTAAGTACAATTTTAAAATTAAATAATGAAATATGTATTCAATAGCTGTGTTGCCTAACATACTTAGTCTAACTGCATCAATACAAAGTCAAATTCAACTTAACTTTTTCCAAAAAAACAAAAACAAAAGTGAACTGTATCCAGGTATATAATGCTCTTCAACCTTTGAAAACTATATCTTGTTGCCCTGACCAGTGTGGCTCAGTTGGTTAAAGGGTCATTTCATGACTGAAAAGGTTGCCGGCTTGATTCCCTATCAGGGCACATGCCTGGGTTGTGGGCTCAATCCCCCGTAGGTGGCATGTGGGAGGCAGCTGATCAATGTTTCTCTCTCCTCAATGTTTCCATCACTCTATCCCTCTCCCTTCCTCTCTCCAAACTCAAAAATATATTTTAAAAAATAAAATATCAGATGCCAGAAATCTGGGAAAGTGATGAATAAACCTTAACATCCATTTCCCCCTTCAGCTTTTAGAAGTAAGCTTATCTAGGAAAATCGGGGGCGGGGGGGGAGGAAATGTAGATAGGGAGCACAAAAGGGGTTCTAGGGATGTGTGGTCTTGATTCCTTGTTGATGTCTTGGGTCTTGATGAATGTCTTCATCAGTGGATCCCAGAACAGGATGGTCAGCGTTCTGCAGCCGGTCAAGCAGTGATCGGGTGTGCATCTGAGCCCTAATCAATCAGCCTTCACATTCCTAGTAGACAGTCATTTAAATTCATGGCTGGATTAAAAATCTTTGTTCTTGCCTGGCCAACTGAGAATTGCAACAAGATCATAGCCAAAACATAAAGTAAATATGTACATTTGATTAATTAATTACACATGCTGTCAATAAAAGGAAGGGAAAGAAAAGAAAAAAAGAAAATATAAAAGTTGTATTTTTATTCTGCCTTTGTACCCCTATCACAATGAAGACATAGGAAAGCA
>NW_006283768.1:1407638-1423317 GCF_000327345.1 Myotis davidii | reverse complement strand
TGTATCTTACTTCTCCATCTGTAAGAGAAGGCAAATGCACTCTGCCACCTACTTACAAGTACACAGAATCAATGAAGTGTGTTTAGATCTCTATAAACTCGGGTAGCATTATCATTTTAGAGCATGTCCCTTCACACAGAATCTCTCAGTAAGTGTTAAGTTATTGCTGATACACACACTTCTATAGCTACACTCATTTCATCTCCTCAGTCTCTCTTTGCTTTTCCTTTTCAAGCACTGAGTTAACCTCACTCATTTTCACATAGTTTAAGGCAGCACTAAACTCTTACTTTCTCCATTCCCGGGTGTTGTGATACTTCAACAGCATCATCAGCATCACATATTGTGTGCCTACTCTGTAAAGGGCACTTCCAAAAGACAGAATAAAGAGGGTTTGAGGGAGAAATCTACTTTTCTCCGGCAAGTTCAGAAGCATGAGTAAGGGCCCCTCATAAAATAGTGTTTAATCATGACAACGCTCAGAAAATCCTCATAGAAATGAGCCCATTAGTAAAAAAGAAATGTTACACGGCAGACCTCCCTTTCCTATGACCAAGTACTTCTTCTTCCCCACTGCAAGCAGATGAATATGTTTGTGCCTACTTGCAAGCCACACGTCACACACCTTTTAATTAATGGCAATTCTATGCACCTATATATCCTGGTGCACTTTTTCTCCCTCCCACTTGCCTCTAAGGTGGAGGGACATTTCTCATTTTAATTACATTGCTCTCTCTGGTTCACAAGAGCTTTTTGACACAGGCTTTACAAGCTGGGAAGAAAGTGCACAGTGTTATTTTAACAAAGTTCATTCCTTCAGGCAGCAGCAAAAGGACTGGGAGGGCAATTTGTTCCAATCTCTTTACCAGATGCCTTTCACACTTTAATAGATAACCCACTTTTTCATGAACAATAGCTGTTCTTCAGACGTACACCACATGAACTTTTAAGAGATCTCTTCTCCACAAGCCATTCAGAGAGTGCATTGTGGAGTATCAAGACATTTGAATTTATATGCATAACCCATTGAGACAGACAGCAATGTGGTGATGGCCAAAGGGAAGGAATAGTGTAAATAATAAAAATAATGGGATAAAAAGATGTTTGAATTTGACCCACTGACTACCTGATACTTTTAAACATTCTTGTCTTAGGTGTGATCTGGCTGGCAGGCAGGGGCAGTCAGAGGCGATCAGGCAGGCAGGTGAGCAGACTGTGGTCCCAGATTGTGAGAGGGATGTCCGACTGCCAGTTTAGGCCCAATCCCACATACCCCAAAGGGTCCCCAATTGGAGAGAGTGCAGGCTGGGCTGAGGGAACCCCCTTTCCGTGCACAAATTTCGTGCACCGGGCCTTTAGTATTAAATATAATTATTTTATTGACTTATTTTAAAGGCAGTTGAAAGCATATTTATTTATAAGTACCTAAGTAACTGAAAATATGTTGAACTCAATATACTTATTTAGGTATGTTCTAAAATAAAGCAACAGAATTTCATAACATCTGACACAGATAATGGATAATATCCACCTTCAGAAACCCTGTGAGGTTTCTGAAACATGGTGTTAACTTAGTACAAACTTCAGCATAATCATATTGTGAGAAAACTGAGGCTTTGAATTCACACTAAATCATTAGTTAAGCCATTGTAGAACTCTGTTACTTTGAACGGTTTCAAATACACTTGTTGCATTTACTTGCTCTGGGCAATATAAGTTTATCTTTTTCATAGTATGTTAATATCAGTCCTTTGTGGTAGGGGTATTGAGTGTCTAAAAATTTCACTATTTTCAATATTTATAAATACCTAGGAGGTGTGAGAAAAAAAAAGTCTCACACAGCTATACTTTTCTTAACACTTTTAAATAGCTTCTGAAAACTTAGCTTGTGCAATTAGATCAGTGAGAATAAGGAAGGGAGATGTTTAAAGAGTGGCTCAATTCCAGGGAAGTGGAAGATTGCATTTTGTTGCTTTGAGTTAGGTAGGCTATTACCTGAATATGTATGCACATATTTATTTCTATGTTTAATAATTTGAAGTTCTTCACTTCTCTTTTACTTCACTTCTCTATAGGAAAGCCCCTTATTGAAATAAGTTGGTATTTTAGTTTCATTTCTTTAATCCCTAAACAGCATTTCTCACAGAGTGAGGTTTCCCCCATCTCATTTTAATACCATTTAGTATTTATGAAAGGTACCCATTTGTGAACCTCAGTGTATTAGTCATGCTCCACAGTGAGTATTCTGTATAAGCCTTCTGGAAGCATTGAAACTGAACTAGATAACACCAACTCAAATAAACACAGGATTGATGTGCATGCTGTCAGATAGCGATGTGAAACAGATGATTCCATTTTGAGTATTTATGTATCTTCATGCCAAACCATGGTGCTCTGTAGAGCGTGGTGTTTAACCTGGAGTCCACAGATCCATGAACTGATTGATATAGGAATCCATAAAGTAGCTGAAATTAGGTGCAAGATGTGTGTTTATATATGCATGTGTATATTTCTTGAAAGAAAAGTTGTTGCTTTCAGGAGATTCTCAAAGGGGCTAAAAGCCCCCAGACAATATTAAGAAACACTGTCTTAAACCAAGAGATACCTAGATGAGCATGCAGATGTGCATTTAGATTAGCCCTAAAGATCTTTAAGAGGACAGGAAATACTAGCATTTGTTGAGTTACTACTAAGAGTCAGGGGCTGTCACTCTTTTTATACCTCATTCAGTCTTGGCTACAATCCTGTGAGATAATTTTCCTTTACTTCATTTCACAATTGAAAATTTTGAGGGTCAGAAAATTAAATACTTAGCAATTAGACTTCAACATTTATTGATGTAATTATCTATGCTATTTCATGTATTATTTCATTTAACCCTCACAACAACCCTATGAGAAAAGTGTTCTTATTTAATAGATGAGTAAACTGAAATTTACAAATTGATGTAGCTTACTCAGAATTACATATTTAGGGGAGGGAAGAACCAAAATAAAATAAAACAATATATGAAACAAACGTTTTGCCTGTAATCACTATTTTATACCAGATATAACTCAAAAATGTATACTATTTGATTAAAGTGCAACTCCTAAGAAAGTAATAATGCTAATTCATATTTGTATTTTACTAAAATAATTGTACATCTTAAAGAGGATTAACAGTAGGAGAGAAATAATTTTGTTGGAAGACCTATAAGAATTAGGCCAAACTCTAAAAATAAAAGATGAGTTTGAAAAATTCTTATATGCTTATAACTTTAGGGTTGAATAGAAAGTCTTCATATATTAAAGTCTAACCATCCTCTGATGTTGAGTCTCCTTACCCTATCTCCAAGTCAGCATCCAGCAATTATTTAAAACGTTCAATGGGTAAGAAACTCATAACATTTTTAATTTTTATAATGATAAATGTTATGCAGGTAATAAATTATTTTCTGAACTAAAATATAATTCTGCGAGGTTGGGCAACGCAAGCCTAAAGTCATTCACAACAACTAGATGTCCTCTAGTCATTTTCACTTCCCTTGAGCATCCATCCTCTCTTACTTAGGTTTAGTATATCATCTTTGCTTTAAGATATTTATTGACAAAAAACATAGGTGCAAATTGTCAAAGATTTCTATTCTTTGTCATTGACTGCCAGCAGCAAGGCTATTCTTTCTTTGATTTTCTTTTACCATATATGACTTTTAAAACTTTTTCTTTGGAGGAACTTGACATTATGTGTGCATAATTCTTCACCAAGCATTTATTAAGTTCTCTAATTTATAACAAGGTGAAGAAGACATAAAACATATTCTCTTCCCTCCAGATGGCCACAGTCTAATAGAGACGACCAGTGGGCCTATGTCAGTGGACATCATGCATCTCTACAGAGTGCAGGAGAATGTCACAGGCTGTAGTTCTCAACAAGAAGAGGCTTCTAGAATGCTTATTTGAGGCGTCGTCCTTCCTAACACCATTCTCACTTACCATGTCAGTCTTCTGCATTTGCCTTGAGTTATATGCTATATGTGTCTTTTGCCCTTTTAAAATCCAAGTTTATCTAGCTACTTGTGCAGACAAGTGGCTTTGTTTGGGAAACCCTTCTCTTACTCATCAGAATCATTTGTGATTGCAGAGTTAGTATAATAATCTGGCTCCATCTACTACTTTTTAAAAAATAATTGAAAGAACTTTCATGACTATTACACCATCCCCAAAACATGGAGGTATAGGTTTTTATGGTCACCAATTTTTCACTTGTAACATTCCTATAGAATTCTTATTTCTAAACTAGGTAATTGTCTTCATAATCATAACCAAAAGTGATATAGTATTTTGCTTTTATCTTTTCTTTCTTTCATATATGTTGTTTTGCCAGTATCATCTGTCTTTTATAATTCCCAGATAGAACTGTCACCATATTGTTCACATTCTTACACAGGAAACAATCTTTTTTTGGAGGATTAACTTTCAGCTCTCTCATTTTTCCCATAATCAATTTTGAGCTATATCATCCAGAAAAAGTCACCGAATGATATAAAATAATTTGTTTGTGATAGGTTGATTATATTAAAATTAATAATAAAATATTTTCTATGCACTTCTTAAATTTAAAAACATAATTTAGATTTTTTTTATACCTCAAAGGGAATACAAAATCAACTGTCCCTTTGTCTTGGTCCAGTCCCTTGGACAGCTTCTCCTCACCCTTAAATGTAGTAAACATACATGTGATATCTGGAAAAGAGTGATTTTCTATCCACCTTCCTTCCACCACAGGGTCCAGCTAAGGTGCGTAGACTTCACTTCCTAAGTACATTCTGGGATGTCGTCACCTAAGTCAGAAAAAGGAAGTTCTCGTCTGAGTGTGGAAACTTATAACTTTTCTAAATCTCATTAGAATGTATTCTGTTTGAGAACAGGTGAAGACGTATTGAAAAAAAATGGCAAAATAAGCTCCAAAAGGAGGCAGGAAAGCAAGCAATCGGGGTCATTATGTGAGAGCTGTCAGGAATGTGGCTTGTAATAACAACAGATAGAGCTTTGCTCAAAGCCTGAACTCAAAGCTTCCAGAGTAAGCAGGGGAATGACATTCACATTGAGATGAAAATTGCAGCCAAGGACACTGTCACTAGTGTAAGAAGAGTGTATTCTGGTGTTTAGAAACATAAATTGAAATCCTGCATTTTCTCTTAGAAAGACTCACTGTGTAGAAAGTAAAACTTAAGCTTGTCCCTGACACAAAAGGAAAATGCAAAGGGAATCTAAATTAGTAAGATTATTTCTAAGTTTTCTTGGAAAGACCTTTGTTTGTGAGGCAATGGAAAGTCTATAAAACAGTAAAGCCTTCCACACAGAAATATGCAGACACTTCTCCCTTATCCCTGAACATTAGGTAAACAGTTTCACGACTGTGTACTCTAGAGACAAGTGATGCCTTTTATAGAAATAAAAGACTGAAAGAGAATGTAAATTGCCAATAAATTTCAATTCTTCTCTCCTGGTACAAACAGGTTATGGGTTTATATTTTCCATACAATTCTAGAATATTCTAGAATATTTCCAAAATATTCTAGAGAATATTTTTTTAATCCTTGTGCTATTGTATTAAAAGAATCACAACCTTTAACAGAAGAATGTTTTGAAGACCAACCCTAACCCTAACTCCTTCTATTTGGAAACCCAAAACAATGGAGTTACAATACCCTGTACATTTGTATTTACCCCTACCATAAATCTCTGGAGAATTCTATCATAGCTCTAATCACATTGGACAAAATTTACCTCTCTCTCTCTCTCTCTCTCTCTCTCTCTCTCTCTCTGTATTGGGCACTCTGATGGCAGATATCATGTCTTCCTAGTGCCTACTTAGCTCAGTATCTGGAACAGAGCAGGCATTAAACAAAGGTTGAATTGCTATGTTATCTTTTTTCGGTTATGCTATGTACACTATATTTAAGTTAAATACTTTCAAGCACTTCAGGTTTTAAGAGGATTTATTTCTCAAACTCTTTCTGGAATTCAGCCACATGTAGTAGCAAGAATACTCCAATAAATGTTTTATGATTATGATAATAATGCCAAATATAGTTTGTGAGTTGTTTTGCCATTATTTTCAAGACCCATCAAGTCATCATGTCCTATTTTATAGCACAGTTTTTGTGACTGGCTGGTACATAGTCTATGATTGAAATCATTTGGGGAAGAAGTAAGTTTTGCTTGCTACACACCATACTATTTGTGTGATTCCACCTCAGCCTCCTAGACAACTCTATTTAATAATAATAAAAAAAGACAAATATTAGTAAGCACATTAGTTAATTAAAGAAGACAGAGATAATGTCATGGGTATTTCCCAGAGTATTCTCATTGCCTTAGAGATCTTAGCAATTCTCCCACCGCTCCATTGCCTTTCCAACTTTAGCACTACAATGGCTTGGACAAACCTCATGCTAGCTGGCTGAGTGAGAGTATTCCAAAATCACATGAACTCTCAACTACCACTCCACCATTGTCCGTATGTTTATTCATTTAACTAATAGTTCTAAAATCTTTGTATATATCAGACATTTGTCTGGACATGACTATTGATTTAAAAGACAAATTCTTTACCATGTAGTTTACATGTAATATCAACAGACAGACAATAAATATATTTGGAATAAATGTACATTATATTAGATGGGGATAAGTATTATGAAGGAAAATAAACAGGCCGAGGTGACCATATAAATTACTATGCAAAATGGGAAGGTTTTGAACATAAAAGGAAGAAGCATTTATAACAACACCAGAAGGCATAAGCCAGAGTTGTCCCAGGTATCTACGGCATGAAGTCACTCTGAGGGAGGTAAGAAATGTATTGGGGTACAAGAAAATGCCTGAATTTCTAGGATCTAGACATCTGACAATTAAGGTATTGAGTAGAAGGGAATGTTTAGAGTACATTCACGTGATAGCTTATGGAATCATTATTATAACATTGTGATGTAGGTGCTATTATTATTTCATTTTGGTGGGTCAGGAAGACATGCATAGGTACTTGCTGCAGGATTTTCCTAGGGTCTCTGCTCTAATGACTGTGTGATTCTCTGGCCTCATCTTGATCCTTTTCTCCATTGGTTTAAAGTACCTTTTTCTCTCTCAAGGAGGCCTATGCATGTGATTCATACTTGAATACATCCCTATGGTAAGTTAAAATAAAGATGCTGGATTCTGGCTAGAATGACTGTGCAGTGAAGCTGGAGGAATACCCTTTACATGGGTCTCCTGTGGCGATTCGGGTTTCTGGATAGAGTCTCTGTGCATTGACCACAGAACTATGTTTTGTTTACCCCCATATCCCTCCGTATTGATGTTTCCTGTATTGGCTTTAATATTATATGTATTATATATATTTTTTCATTTTTATATATACATACAAAGAAAACAAATACAGTCAGTTGTCAGACAGGCTTAGTTATATCATCACGTCTGTGCCTTTTTTTGCTAGTGGTATTGGCTAGCAGAAGTGTACCTTGGAATATTTTCTCTAAGTGTGAGTTATTTTAAAAATATATTTCACTATTTAATGGTCAGAAGTAAACATATGCTTTTCACATATGAGTCAGTAGATATCAGCTTATTCACTATAAAGAAATCAATAAACACTAGCAAGCTGATAATGAGATATTGGATTATTTATATTGCACAAAAATAATAAGTATCTTTATAATACTTTTTATTGCAAGAGTATTATCACATAAGCACAGACATATATTTTTGGCAGCATATAGCTCGTTATACTCCTTTTCAAAAGCAATATGGCAGCACCTAGATACACAAAAATTTATCTTAAGAAAAATAAACAAACAATAATTAATTCTATTGGCATAAATAAGCAAAAGGTGAATAAAACTTAATGTTCTAAAATAAGGGGATGAATTAAGTCATTGAAACATCAACTCTATAGAATATTTTATAGAAATTAAAAATGATATGTTGCAAGGCTGTGTACCATCAAGGTAAACTGGTCTGATGTAGAATTACTAACCTGAAAAAGGAGAAAAGACAGTTTTATGTGTTCTATAAATATCTTTGGGTAAACCATGGATATATTTTTAGGAATTAGAAGAAAACATAGCAAAATAAAATTAAAGTAGGTTTATTAGAATTATGGGACTGTGAGTAATTTTAATAAGTTTTCGCTATTATTGGAATATTGTATAATATATAGATTTTATATTTAATTGGCGAGCACAAGGCTTATTCATGACTTAGAGTCACTAGAAAGGCAATTTATAGCTCTTAATTTTCTAAAGGCCATGCCAACTAAATTGTAGTCTTTTAATATTATAGTTTTATTGACTTAAGGACTTATCATTTACCATTTCTAACTTACAGAAAATAAATTGGAGAAGAACACATTACATAGAAAAACTGCTAAAGAGCTTTGATGACATCTGTAACATGTTATAGATTCTGATAAAGTGGTTTAACAGAAACATATTTCAAGTAAAATTCTATGGTTTGACATCCAGTACATTTATGCATTTTGAGGGATGTCTAGAGAATGTGTTGGTGCTCTGCAGAGAGATGGATAAATGTCTGAGAGAATGAGATAAGTGTCTCTGATAGTTCTTTACTGGTAAAAGTTGAAGTTTACTTGTGTCCTTCAGCTCAGTTTTAAATTAATCACTCTGAATCTATGGTAGCCTTTCTATAAGTCCTGAACTTGAAACTATATAAACAAACATATTTAAAATTGCTAGTTCTTTGCAAAAATAAGTATTTAAAAGAACAGGTAAGATTAGAAGATTGAAATAGCTAAAATTTAAATATATTTGCATAAAGACTATAAATTTTGCCATTCAATATTTTTCTACAAAACAGCTCTTTGGCTTTGATGTTTGAAAAACTCTATGTATATGACCTTTATTTTTTTTTAAAAATCTGCCTTATTAATGTATAAGAAATTCACAAAGTACTCTTTGTCACTGTTGCATTCTGGAAGGTAATGAATTAAAGTATATGTTGACCTGTGAATGAAAAAGTCACTTCAAGATATGTGTATGTGGGTTCTTTTGGAAAAGAATAATATTGGATATATTTACATGTAGAAATTAAATATTATTTGGTTCAAAATGCCTATTAAATTTAAATACATGTAATACTAGGCCTTGTGATTTGACCATTAAGTTGTCTTATTTTCCAACTGTCACTGAAGTTAATCATCTTCAGCAAGGAAAATAATGCAAAGCTTCAACAAGATGAACAATGATTAAGCATCCCTCTGCTCCAAATTTCCTCAGGAATACAGTCTGAACCTGGTGTTATTCATCTGGACAATAGTGTGCAGGGGCATTTTCTAAGGGGCTTCTTCAGATAATTTTTGAAGCCAGTTTGTTCTTGATAACTCCCTCCTTATATTAAGAAACTCAACCATAGTCAAGCTCTGATTTCAAATAAGGTTATTGAAACCACATCTACATTTCTTGTCAATCCAGTAAGGGATTCTTTCTATATTCAAAGCCTGGATTTGGAGAATGAAGGGTTGGGGAAGAGGACAAATATCGGTTTCATTTCTATGTTTCATTCTTGGTGAACAGCCTTTTTTTAAAAGTTAGCTGTTTAATTAGGACAATGTTAAAATATCTCTCACACTCAAATCTCAAAAACAATGATCGTTTATTTGGCACTTCTACTAGAATGAAGAGCAGCCTTAGAGTAACCATGGGAATGACCTCCTTCGAAAGTGGCTAGAGGGCTATTGTATTCCACTGAACGTATGTGCATTGAAACACATTTTTTTCTATAAAATTAACAGTGAGATGTTTATGGACAATTTTAACTAAATTGGTAGTAAGCAAGTAAAAAAAAAATTTAAGGCAAATCAATATTTTTTGTGTAATAAGGATAAGAGCATTTTGATGCATTTAACCTTAGCCATACTAGCAAGAACATTTGCTTAGTCTTTTCAATTAGGTTCTATGGCTACATTGATTGAGAAACTATAATAAAATCTTATTGAGACTTTATAACCAAATAAAATGTACTGATAAAGCTAGTGTGTAACGAGTGATGGCAAATAATTTTTAAAGACCTCAGCAAATAAATAGACATCTATTTCCTAAACACTGTGCTAGGCACAATTGGCATACTAAAAGATGTAAATATATTTAACACCATCTATAATAGTGAGTTTATGTTATAGAAATATCCCTAGTACCTCAAGGAATTTAAGCAACCCATAATGTTAGAAATAAACAATAGAGGAGTTCATGATATTTGAAAAATAAGGAATGTTTAATGACAAACAGTGTACGTGAGTTAAGCCTTAAAGAAGGATGAAATCAAGAAGCAAAGAGAAAAGGAAGTCATTGGGGGAGACTATGTGCAAAGTCCACAGGTGACATTACTGTAGTCACCTAGGAGGAAATTATTGTAGTTAAAAGAGCAAGACTAATGATTAAACTTAGAATATGCCAGGAACCTTGATGACTGAAAAAGACAAGAAGCCTAATAGGGATAATAATAATCAAAAAGGAAATCCAAGTAAATTAAGATATATTCAACATCATTATAGGAAAAATTAAAACAATACTGAATATCCACTTTGCAATCATTATTTTAGCAAACATTAAACATTCAGAGAATACTAAATATTGGTGAAGATGTTGTTAACCAGGTAAAGTAAGGCATTATTTATGGGAATGTAAACTAACACAGCCACTTGAGGAATCAATGAAATGACACTAGCTAGACCCTATCATCAAGAAATTCACTCCTAGCTTCATACATGGATGCAATGTTAGAATTTTGATGTGGTGGTTGTAGTTATTTTCTGAGACCAGGGAGTTGAGAGTAATTAAGTACCTAAATAAGAAACTTAAATTATGACTGAATAAGTAAAATGTGATGGGAAAGCCACTGAACCATCTGAAATGTTACACAGCCATGCTGATAAATATCCTATATAATAAAGGCCTAGGTAGTATCATGCACGACAAATTTCGAGATGGTCACCACAAGATGGCTGCCACAAGATGGCTATCACAAGATGGCCACCACAAGATGGCCAGCAGGGGAGGGCAGTTGTGGGCAATCAGGCCAGAAGGAGAGGGCAGCTGGGGGTGACAAGACCTGTGGGGGAGGCCAGTTAGGGGTGACCAAGCCTGCAGTGGAGGGCAGTTGGGTGCCATCAGGCCAGCAGGAAAGGGCAGCTGGGGGTGGCCAAGCCAGCTGGGGAGCAGTTAGGGGGCAATCAGGCTGGCAGACAGATGCACTTAGGGGCAATCAGGCAGGCAGGTAGGAGAGCAGTTAGGAGCCAGCAGTCCCAGATTGTGAGAGGGATGTTCCAGATTGGGGAGGATGCAGGCTGAACTAAGGGACACCACCCTGGTGCACGAATTTCATGTACCAGGCCTCTAGTTATATATAATCTACACTAATAAAAGAGAAAGATGCAAATTGACCATACCTTTGCAACACCCACCATCCAGTCAGGAGTGAGTATGCAAATTAACCCAACAAAGATGCCGGTTAATTTGCATATGCAGACGCTGAGCATCCTGGGGCAGGGCTGGATGCTTGCGTTGTCACCATGATGATGATGCAGGCGTTCCACACCTCCCCAGCCGCTCAGGGCCTCTGGGCAGTGTGGGAAGGTGGAAAGGTAGCTCTAGCCAGAGTGAAGGCGGTGCTGGCAGCCAGGGGAATGAAAGTCCATTCTTGCATGAATATTCGTGCAACAGGCCTCTAGTAAAATATAAATATATATTATTAATTTTAAACAAAAGAGAAAAGCCTGGCCAGGTGGTTCAGTTGGTTGATTGGAAAGTTCTCCCATACACAAAATGGTTGTGGTTTCAGTTCTCCATGAGGGTACATACCTAGCTTGCAGGTTCAATTCTTGGTCAGGGCAGGTATGAGAGGCAAGTGATCAATGTTTCTCTCTCTTCCTTTCTCTCTCTAAAAGTCAACAAAAACATATTTTTGGGTGAGAATTTTTTTAAAATATAGTTTTATTGATTTCAGAGAGAAAGGGAGAGGGAAAGATAGAACATCAATGATGTGAGAGAATCATTGATCAGCTGCTTCCAGCATGCCCCCACTGGGGATCGAGCCCACACCCAGGCATGTGCCCTTGGCCAAAATTGTACCTGGGACCCTTCAGTCCACAGGCTGATGCTTTATACACTCAGCCAAAGCAGCTAGGGACGGGTGAGAATTAAAAAAAAAAAATGAAGAAAACACATCAGGTCTATAATACAATCCTATTTGTGTAAATTTAGACTACTTACATATTTTAAACAGTACCATAATGCAATTTCAGGAATACGTACAAATGCTGAGATATAAAGCAAATACAAGGAATAGATACCTATAGTGGGAAGATGGTAAATTGAAGTAGGATTGTAAGATGAAAGAAAAATAAAATTAAGAGAGTAATTTGCAGATATTGAAGATAAATGAAAGAGGCCATCAAGTGAGAAGCACTCAACTTTCAACACCAGGAATCCCCCAAGAGAAAAGCCAAATAGCCACCCTCTATGTTTTCTTGGAATATAGTTATAACTCTATGCAAAAGAAATCACATTTGGTTTGTCATTATACTTTTTAATAATTTCTTTGTAAGACTTTGCCTAGGTCGGAAGAATTATAACCATAGTTGAGACCCTAGAACTTTTATGTTTTTCTTTTTTTTTTAATGCAGATCTGTAAAAAGCAGAAAAACACAAATTAGTTTAGAGCATGCACTGCATAGCAGACAATGGCTCTGGAGCAAAAAATGCTGAGGGTAATAGACCACGCTGAGGAAGAGAGAAATTACTCAACTTCTTCCAGGAATGTGGGTGAAGGCAGGTTGACACAGTAGGAAGGAAAGTGGAGCAGTCCAATCTGCGCCGTTCTAGCTCTTTGCACATGCCCATTGAAAGTTAATGATGAGGATATGTGACTGCCAAGGGAGCATTCATTTTTTATCACTGAGATGCAAATTGTATCATGTCTCATTTAAGGCAACAGTGCAGGCTTCCTCCAGGTTCCTCTCTCCAGGGGTCAGCAAACTGCGGCTCGTAAGCCACATGTGGCTCTTTGGACCCTTGAGTGTGGCTCTTCCACAAAGTACCAACTTCTACGCATGGGCCATGAAGTTTCAATCGCACTGTACGTGCGCACCTGCATGTGGTATTTTGTGGAAGAGCCGCACTCAAGGGGCCAAAGAGCCGCATGTGGCTCGCGAGCCGTGGTTTATCAACCACGGCTCTAACCTACTGGAATAATTGAGGGGAAAAAGAGCTTTCATTTTACCTTTATCTTCTTTAGTAGAAAATAGAGAATGCAAAAAAAGAAAGCCATAAAAAAAGATAAAGGGGTACCTCATGCCTCCCATGGTACCCCCTTTATTTAATCATTCCTTTTTTGCCCAGCTCCTTTGGGTGAGTCTTGAGAAAAGAGGAAGGGAAAGGCCAGACCATAGGAAGTAGTCACCACATGATAATCCCCTTGTAGGAGGCAGGAGAGCTTAAGCTGGTTAAACTCCAAGATGATGATGGAGGCTGCTGTTCCCAGCTTTCCACTGGCTACAAATGATGGGCTGGAGGGATGTAGGGGGTCCATGGGAGAAGAGAACGACATCTGTAATACTTTCAACAATGAAGTTATTTTTTTTAAAAAAAGAATGATGGCCTGATCCCAAGCTGACCAGGGGTATGGTTCCCAAGGGGAATGTGCCTTCACAGGTTCAAGAAGCTGAGGGACTGGCAATGACAGACAGTGTTCCCCAATATTGGCCCCAGTCTGTGAGGCTGTTTCACAAGATCATTTAATAAGTCAGAGGACCCCAGACATTGGTGTCATCAGCACCTTTTAATCTAGTTGCCTCAGATTCTGCTTGCTCTCTGAGTAGTCGCATGAAAACCCACCGCAAATTCTTCCTCCAGCTCCTGTCCTGCTCAAATCTATCCTTAGAGCAATTACCGGGCCGTGTCACTCTCACTTTTAAGTCTCATTCTTGGCTTTATGCAAAATATCATCTTACATGTCAGCCTTCAATGTAATGCCCCCATTCTAAGCATCCTGATTATATTACAATGGGTAATGTCTCATGCTGCTCCCCTGCTTCTGTGATACAAGTCTACCCATTGATCCTCCCTTTAAGCATGTAAGTATTTGGGGAGCTGGGAAAATATCGTCTTGATGTGCTGATGAGGGGCATTAATGGGGAATTAACAGAGAACATCTGAGAGTGTGAGAAGTAAATTTGAATCCTCATTCATTTTCTTCAACACATATGGACTAATAATTGTTCTTATCAGAAAAATGACCAGAATGCCCAACACTGCTTGGATAGCTTCTCGTCATGCCGCTGTGTCAAGGGGGTGTCAGGACGTTGCATGAACTCAGACTGTCACTAAAAAGGATTATGATTATTGACTTTCATGTGAGTTGCTTACAATTTTGTACCTAATTACTATGCTGTACAATAATGATTATGTGGACCATTAAATGTTTCATTAACATTTTATGTCTTTTATTTGATTAGTACAGCAAACTCTACTCATGTGTGCTCAGTGATCATAGTTTATTAAATGTGCAACATGGTGTTCTGTCCATAGAGCTTAATCTCCCCTAGTCTAGACATAAGGAAATTTAAAAATATGTGGTTTTCTAACACTTCCTTTTTTTATCCTTATGACACTCATCAGAATTGTCATATGAATATAATATAATGTAATGTAATATAATGATATAATAGAATAGAATAGAATAAAAACTGACTTAAAATAAGCATTCTGAAAAAAATAAATAATTTGGATATTGTGATAAATGGATTGAGTCACTGGGCATCTTAGTTTGAGGAGTTATTGGCATACAGCATGAGTGCAAATGCCCTAATTCTGGGTTTTTCAATTCAGGTAATTTGAGGTTATGTTCATTGGCAGCATACATTCAGAATGATGACAACAAATGGAAGCATGGCCTTTTAAATAACATAAGGTAATCTGGGCTTGAAAACTTTATACTACTCTATTCAGTCCCCTTATCAAAACTAAAAGATAGAACTCTATTTCACAGGTAAAACACTTCATGTATCTGATGAAAGGTGATTTCATGTCATTGAATTGTGGTGATCAATTAAAATTCAGGACCCAATAGCTAAACCTTTTATTTGTTTTTTTTAATTAGGACCATACCAAAACCTGCCAAATGTAAATAATCTTAAGGTGGTGATTTATATGGAGATTAAATAATTTGTTGCATTGTTAAATTAATAATTTGACCCTCAGCTTGTAAAACCTAGTTCTTGATCATCCTTTCAATTTCCTATGAACCTCAGCAACATGGATTAGTAATCCTCTGCTCAGGTTAGTTGTTCTAAGCCCTATATTAATCAGTTATTTTGCTTTGTTAGGTGGCTGATGTAGTTAGTTTCTCCAAAACAGTTTATAATTTGTAATAATTCCAGAACTCCCATTTCACTGCCCTCATGCACTCTAATTTTTATTAATATCCTACTTAATAATAGACAAACATGGTAATTAACCATAACTTTGCTACCCTTCCCATTGGCTAATCAGTGAGATATGCAAATTAACTGCCAACCAAGATGGTGGCTGAAATATCCATTAAAACAACAGTGAAAATACCAGGAAATGTTAATATCTGAACCTAGTGGAATGGACCACTGAAATGACGGGGGAGTTTGAGAA
>NW_006283768.1:1401314-1407240 GCF_000327345.1 Myotis davidii | reverse complement strand
GCCCCCCCACAAGCCAGTCTGATGACTGCCAGCACAGAGGTGGTGGCGGGAACCTCTCCTGCCTCCTCAGCAGCGCTAAGGATGTCCGACTGCAGTTTAGGCCTGCTCCCTGTTGGCAAGTGGACATCCCCCAAGGGCTGCCAGGCTGCCAGAGGGATGTCTGATTGCCATCTTAGGCCCAATCCTCCAGGGAGCGGGTCTAAGCCAGCAAGTGGCTATCCCCTGAGGTGTCCCAGACTGCGAGAGGGCACAGTCTGGGCTGAGGGAGTCCCCTCCCCCCCCCCAGGTGCACAAATTTTTGTGCACCGGGCCTCTAGTTTAAAATATAGGAGAATTTATTCTCAACACTCTCTGCAGTTTGAGATATGCCACGCCACCCCTACACACACATTTTTGACTAGTCTTCTTGTAGTAATGAAAGGAAGGGTTATTTAATTTATTGCAATCCTAAAACATCTTTTCTTGCTTTATCATTGTCACATATATTGTAATGATGTACATTTCATTTGCTGCAAGAATGCAAGACCAGTTTACAAATGATGAAACATAGCACTTTAATTTTTTAAAAATAATTATAAAAAATATATACACGAGTGCATTTCTGTCAGGTTTGTCATTCCTAAATAAAAATATGGAAACAAACAGACGGTATAATCCAAAGCTTAGAATATATAATCACAAGAAAATAAAAAAATGACAAAAAGAGGCTCCTATGTAACTTTAAGTAGTTATCAGCTTACAAAATAAGAAGGTTTCCTGGCTATCATGTTAATTTTATGTGTCACTTTGGATAGACTATATTAACTAGATGTTTGGCCAAATACTCACCTAGATTCTTCTGTATTTTTAAAAGATGTGATTAACATTTATAATAGGTGACTTTAGGTGAAGCAATTACCTTGCACAATGGGAATGGGCCTCGTCCAATAAGTTGAAGTCCCTAAGGAAAAAGACAGGTTTCCCAAAGAAACAATCTTGCCTCAAGACTGCACATAGAAAGCCTTTCTGAGTGGTCACCCTTGGACTCCAGCTTACATCGTCAATACTCTTGCTGGAATCCCCAAACAGCCAACCTGCATTGTGGACTTTGAACTTGCCACCTGTCAGCCATAACAATTGCATGAGATAATTCCTTAAAATAACTCTATTTTTTTTCTCCATCCTATTTCCTATTGATTCTCTTTAGAACCCTGACTAACACGATAGCCACTCCAGAATTTTATGAATTTTATCATAAAACAAACAGGAGTTGTCCAGATCATAACCAGTAATAATCAAAATATACAACATGTTTTCTTTTGAGGTCTCTCCTCACTTGTGATCAAATCAATTTCTGGGCAAAGATCTCAATTAGAATCATCATTAGCAAAGGTTCATTAAACATGGATATATGTAATTTTACCCTGAAAGTTGTTATACAAACAGAGGAGATAGCTTGTGATGTTTTTCAATCCATGATCTATTTTATTTTTTTAAAAATATGACCCTTCAATCCAATTGAGTTAGACAAACTTCAGTCATGTTTGCACTGTGTGAAATTTAGCTCTGGCCATTGCTTATGGGGCCCAAAATAGGCACCCATGGCAGGCTGCACTCACTATCTTTCTCTTCTAGGAATCTGCAGGTAGGTTTCAATGTCTATAGCCTCTGTAAGTCTTCTCAGGAATGAAGAGAAAGCCAATTTCAAAGAAAAAGAAGACAAGGATAAAGCAAATGTATTAAAAAGCAGGGACAATACTTTCCTGGGATCCATAACAAATAGAGAAAATAAGATCCTAAAACCAGGTAATTTGAATTTAAATTAATAATTACATTTAGTAAAAACAGAATTTATATTAACCAGATTCTGTTCCTGAAATTTGAGTATATATCTTTCTTTAGATTCCATGCAGTATCTCATTAACCTTATACTAAATTACTTTTGCCTTTTCACCCTCTTTTTACATTTTTGTTTTCTTATTCTTTGTGCTAATTTGAGTGGCTTAATCATAAGAGTTGAGATTAAGACCAGCATGTTTTCTTTTTGATAAAATTAACTTATTTTTTTTATCCTTTGTTGCCCTATATTTCAATTCTTAATCAATTTGAAGAGATAAAATCAGCGCCTTTACTTTTAATTCTCTGTCACTTCATGAGGCTCATCATTTTTCCCAAACAGCATTGAATTTATTACCCCCCCCCACACACACACACCTCAGATGATGCAAAAAAACCAAACTGGTTTTGATTATTATTGATTGTTTTAACTAAGAACTTAAGAACAAAGGGTCACAAATAAAACTGTGGAAAATCTGGAATTGATTAGATTTTTAAACAGCTGTAAATAGTCCAAAATGCTAACTGAGAATAATGGTTCAAAGTAATTAGTATAGAAACTTTATCGAAGGAACAACCAAGATGGTGGCATAGGTGAACACAACCACATCAAAACTCCAACTAAAAAACAAAACATTGATTATCCAGAACCACAGGAAAGCTGGCTGAGTGGAAGCTCTATAACTAGAAGGAAAGAAAAAAGCTCATTGAGACTGGTAGGAGGTGCGGAAGTGTGGAGGTACGGAGGCGCATGCAAAACAGGCTGGCAACTGGGTACACTGTTTTGTTTTTTTCAATTGGGAAAGAGATACAAACTCCCAATTGCTCTGAACTCCAGTTCTAGGTGAGACTCTGGGGACCCAGACTCATACAGGAAGAAACTGGACTGTCTGACATCAGACCTGAACACAAGGGCAGCTTTCTCTCAGAGGTGCTCCCAGCAATTATTGTTCCTGCACAGGGCCAAGGGACACAGAGACCTGGGGACCTCTCCAGTGCAGGGATGAATGGCAGCCATTGCTGTTTGCTCTTCCCTGGTGATTCCCTGAGATTCTGCCCCACCCAATTTACAACCCCACCCAAGCTATGCATGGTGGCTTTTGCCTATGAATGGCCTCTCCTTTTGCAACCTAAAACCTAACAAACTGAAGCTATATCAGAGAGCTCCAAAGCTTCCAAAAGAAGGCCTAAGGCCCCTCAGCAGCAGCCTGCATTGCTTCACAGCTGGGCCTCATCTGGGAACTTCCAAACCCAAAACAAAGAGGAGCAATCTGCAGATCTCTCTGTAGCTCCTGCTGGGTGGCCTCAGGCACTGGCTGACTATGCACCTCTTTGGAGATCCAAGAGCCTGTGTACCCAGTGGTCAGAGTGAGACCATACCAGAGTACAACTCTTCATATCCATAAGCGACACACTCAAGAGGCAGAATCAGTGAGCACCAAAGCCCCACTTCAACAAGTCCTGTCCCATAAGGGTGGCTCCAGCACAGCATTTCTCCCATTGTAGACACAGCTGGTCCTCACAGCCCATTGACCTGGAGGTCAATTCCTCCCAGCGATACCTACAACAATCAAGACTTAACTACAACAAGACTGTGCAAACAGCCCACAAAGGGGTGCACCAAGAGTGT
Source organism: Myotis davidii (assembly GCF_000327345.1). Taxonomy (NCBI): domain Eukaryota; kingdom Metazoa; phylum Chordata; class Mammalia; order Chiroptera; family Vespertilionidae; genus Myotis; species Myotis davidii. The sequence goes on along the minus strand of NW_006283768.1, from coordinate 1,403,795 downwards.
CCAACTCAGGTAATTGGGGAGGCTGAGCCACTGGGCCCTATAGGACACCTAGAACACAAAGCCACTCTACCAACACAGGGAAGCATAAAAAATGTGGAGACAAACAGACATGTCACAAATGACAGAGATGGAGGAAAGCAAACGGCTGGATATAGAGTTCAAGGCCACGTTTATAAGGTTTTTCAAGAATTTTATGGAAACTGCCGATAAATTTAATGAGTCCCTCAATAAGTATAGTGAGACCATGGAGGACATGAAAAAGGACCAACTAGAAATTAAGCATACACTGACTGAAATAAAGAATAATTTACAGAGATCCAACAGCAGACAAGAGGATCCCAAGAATTTTTCAAGAGAAGAAAACAGTTACCTATGAGGGAATACCCATACAACTGTCAGCTGATTTCTCAACAGAAACTTTGCAGGCCAGAAGGGAGTGGCAAGAAATATTCAGTGATGACTGCCAAGAACCTACAACCAAGAGTACTTTATCCAGCAAAGCTATCATTCAGAATTGAAGGTCAGATAAAGAGCCTCACAGATAAGAACAAGCTAAAGGAGTTCATCACTGCCAAACCAGTATTATATGAAATGCTGAAAGGTATTCTTTAAGAAGAGAAAGAAGAAGAAAAAGGTAAAGGTAAAAAATATGAACAAAGTGACAACAAATACATATCTATCAACAAATGAATCTAAAAATCAAATGAATAAAATATCTGTTGAACAGAATAAACTGGTGAATATAATAGAATCAGGGACATAGAAAGGAAGTGGACTGACAATTCTCAGGGGGAAGGGGATGTGGGGGATGCAGGAGGAGATTGGACAAAAATCTTACACTTATGGACGAAGACAGGGGCGTGGGGGGTAAGGGCATGGGGTGAGGTAGGAACCAGATGGAAGGGAGCTATGGGGGGGCGGAAAGAGGAATAACTGTAATAATGTGAACAATAAAGATTTATTTGAAAAAGAAAATTTATTGAGGAAGGCAATAAAGTGATTAGAACTTAAATTTGATAGCATTTTAAGTAGGAGCTAGATGTGGTGAATAAGTAAACATTTCTTATCCATTTTCTAGACCTCACTCAATCTTATCCAATCCAAAAAGGACCTTCACTCTGAGCAATGCAAGAACTTAGTAGCAACAAATCAAGAAAGCATAGGGTTACTGCATGGCAACTTTGGAGACCCAAAGCTTTGTGAGATAGGAAGTCAATACCCTGAACAATTACCCAGCTTATCCATTGCTTCAGTTTAATCAAGAAACGGTGTGGATAGTCTACTTGAAAGTGACCAGGGCTTTCTCAAAATAGAGGTTTATATTGGGAATAATCTCTTCTGTTCCTGATACATGGTTTTCTTTTATTACAAAAGTTGAAAAAAAGCGAAATCTTGACTCTTCCCCAGAAAAAGTGTTCCATCTCTGAAGCAGTAGTAACAAAGTGTTTGTAAGATATGCTATATAAGAGATAATGTTTAAGAAGAGCAAAAATGATAACTACCAATTTTACTAGTACAGAAAGGACATGCTATAATCACATTAATATATGAAAAAAATTAGGGATGAATAGTGTTAGGCAGTGAATCTGTTATTTCAGTTTTATGTAACAAAACTTTCAATGAGCCAATCAGATCTAAATGTTTCTGAATAATAATTACACTGACACCAGATATATGTATTTAGCTGATAAGTATATCAAAATTTCTTTAAAATAATTCATAAGTGCCTCACCATTTCACAGGCTGAATCTCTGAAGCATAAATGCAAGTATATTTATTTAAGAAGAATCTTCTAAAGATGTTCTTGAATGCATGACCTTGGCTGCTTGCCTATTATAAAAAGCTTTGTGTTTGTAGGGTTTCAATCATTTACATTTAAATGAAGATGACTATGTAGCACATTCCACTAAATAACAATTTGTCTTTCATGGATATGGCTTTGGTTGTTTATTTGTACTATGGAAACTATGGCATCAAGCATTTCCTGTGCAATTCACAAAAGCTTAGTATGATTTGATTCCAATATCAATCCTATATAATAAAAGGCTAATGTCTAAATTGACTGAACTGCAGAATGACCAGTCGCTATGATGCAAGCTGATCACCAGAGGGAAGATGCTCAATGCAGGAGCTTCCCCTTGGTGGTCAGTGTGCTCCCACGGGGGGAGAACCACCCAGCCAGAAGCCAGGCTCATGGCTGGTGAGTGCAGTGGTGATAGTAGGAGCCTCTCCCACCTCCGTGGCAGCGCTAAGGATGTCTGACTGTGGGGAGTGGGCTTAAGCCATCTGTCGGACATCCCTCGAGGGCTTCCGGACTGCGAGAGTGGCTGGGCTGAGGGACTCCCGAGTGCACTAATTTCATGCACTGGGCCTCTAGTATCTTTATAAATCCTAAATGAAGGAAGTCAGTCTCAAAATCTAGCCCAGTTGCAGTGTTTCATGTTTGAATGAAGGGCAATGTTGAGCACAATTGGCATCCAC
>NW_006283768.1:1386970-1400697 GCF_000327345.1 Myotis davidii | reverse complement strand
GCATAGAAAGCTCCTATAGAAGAAGTTAAGTTATACCCTTAATCAGGACTCATACACATACGCATTTGTCTAGGGGTCTGATCTATAAATGGCAACAATGGTATTTGGAGAGTGCAATGGTGGAACCAGAGCAAGTGGGATGTAATAAAAATCACCTTCAATGAGATAAAATCACCTTTAATCCAAATGTTCCCAGAGCCCATAGGTATGTGGACCTTACATAATGTCAGTTAAACAAATTGTCCTTAGATCTGTTGAGAAGAGCCCCTTTTCATGCCAAGAGAAAGGACCACAATCATATCCATTTGTAAATATCTCTAGAAATGTCTGTGTGGGTGGGTAGGAACAGAGTATTTTCATATAAAATCAGAGCTTATCTTTCTCATCTTTGGCTAAAGCTCTTCCAGGCACTGGTGTTGTTTGGCCCTGGACCTCATAATCTGTGTCAGATACTACGCTAGTCCCTCAGAATCCAGTGGTGATGGAAACACAACAACATCCAAACAAAATACTATTTCTGCCAAGGAACATTGTCTAGTAGAGGAGAAAGACATGAAAACAGACCATTTCTAGCCTAACTGATAAGTACTATTATCAGAAGAAGCATAGAAGACATTAGGAGGAGAGAAAAGTCAACCAGTGTATTATCAAGGAGGGCTTCTCAGAGGAGTTGGCATGGCTGAGACCTATCAAATGAGTAGTACAAGGTTACACGACCAGGCCGAATGGGGAGCCTGTGCGATGGTTGGTACAGCATAGTGTCTTGGAGAAATGCCAGTTGTCCAGTGCTGAGAAGGCAAGGCCAAGGTAGCAAAAAGGTCTAGGCAAGGATTGGGGGATCAAGCCAGGCCACACGGGCGTTGGAAGCTGTGGCAAGAGGCTGCACTTTACTCTGGAAGCACTTGAAATGCTCTAAGAGTTTTAAATTGAGGAGTGATGGCATTAGCTGTGCATTTCAGAATGATGACTATGGCTGTAGAAAGTGAAATATAATAGAGGACTGAAGACTGAATACAACAAGTTTGGAGATGAGGCAGGTAGTGACAATATCACTGGCAGATGGGAGTGGTCTGAATGCCAAGACAGAGAATATGACAAGTTTGTAGAAGAAGTCTCAAGTGCTGCTACGAATTTGTTGATGGATTTGAAGGGATAAGACAGAGGAGAGATATTTGCTTCGGCATCTGGGTGAGCAAGGCTTTTCTGACTGCAGAAGGAGAATCCACAGGGACTGAATGAGGTTGGCCCATGGCTGGAATGTGTGCAATGCAAACCTGCTGCGTGATACGGGCCCAAGGAAGACACCGACAGAAACCTCTGTGGTGCTGAATGGGAAGCCCCTGCCATTCACAATTCTTCCAGATTCAGCTCCAGCCATAATACTGCTCTCTTAAAGACTTAACAGGCAGATTTTCGGGGAGTTTGTGTGCAATTACTCCCACCTACCTCTGCAGCATCAACTTTATTCCCATCATCTGCTTAAGAAAACACACCCCTTTCCCTGAGCACACAACTGCCCTGGTGCTTGCTCTGGTGGCTGCTCTCTGGAGTACTTTTTCACATTTGTGGACACTACTGCAATTGAAGATGGTTTGCGCCCCCCGACCCTTTTTTTAAATTTCATAGAAACACAGACTCAATGGGACAAGGACTAAAACCACTTCCCCATCTATTTGTATCTGGCGCCTCAGATTCAGGCTCTTCTCCTGTCTCAGAAGATGAACCCGTCCACTTCTTCCCTGGATCCAGTGCCTCTTGCTTTCTGCCCCAACTCTGCCTTCCTGTTCTCTGCAAATAATATTTCCATTTATCTAGCTTCTTAGGAAAAATGCCTTTTAGCCCTTGATCCCTTGATTTTGCTTACCGTAAAATCCAATCCAGCAAGCCCTGTGAACTCATCACCAAAATATATCCCCAATCCATCCACTTTTGCCACTTCATCCGCCACCACTCTAGCCCTGCTACCATCACCCACTGCAAACACCCCACTGTGACAGCTTCCTCCCAGGTCTTCCTCGTGCTGGTCGTGACCCCTCGGGCTTGTTTTTCATACAGCGGCAGAGTAATCTTATAAAGTCTGCATCTGAGCACATCAGTCCTCTGCTCAAATCCTCCAATGACCTCCCCTTAGACCCGAATGAAATCTAAATCCCTCTCTATTGCCTGCAAAGCCCTACAAAAACTGGTTCTGTTCTTTCTCTGCATTAACAATATACAACTCTCCCCAAAATCAAACAAACAGAAAACCCCGCAATATACAACCCTCCCATCCATGGGTTCCGGTTAGAAGCAGGCCTTTTTCCCTCTTCTTCAAATTCTCATTTCTGCTCAAGGACTTCCTTACTTCTCTGCATAAAACAATCTGTCTGAGGCCTAAAAAGACGAGTGTCCCCAGTTCACTGAGGACTTCACCTAAAATTTTAACATATCATTTAGAATTCAACCAGAGAAGCAGCAGAAAATAAAAGAAAGAGAGAGAACATATGCAGGAGTGAGGCAAAAGTAGGTTTATAGTTGTTTCTATGGAAAAAGACATGCAGTTTATGATTATAATAATACAAAAATAAACAAACAACGTTTTGTTTACACAGAACTGTAAACCTATTTGGCCCCACTCTGTATATACACACAAAGAGAAAGTATCTATATCTATAGAGAAATATTTTAGAAAGAGAAATATGTCAACATATCAACATTTAGAGTTCTATCAGAAAAGTAGCAGAAAAAATGTGTGTGTGTGTGTGGAGGGAGGGAGAGAGAGAGAGGGGGGGTGGGAGATGGCTTAACAAGTCCAAGTTTGTAGGGCAGCCCATCAGGAGGGAAGATCATGAGTCGACTGGAACTCCACAGGCATGAGACTTGTCCACAAGCAGAATTGCTCCTGTCTTTCAGGGAAACCTTGCCTCTGGTTTTACAGCCTTCCAACCGATTAAGTAAGGCTCATCCAGCATCGTTACTTTTACATGAAGTCAACTGATAAGAGATTTTAATTGTATCTGCACAATTTCTTCACAGGAGAATCTAGATTACTGTTTGACTGAAAAACTGAGGACTGTAGCTTAGCAACATGGATTCATCAAAAAGCCACCACAGTCACCTACTGTAGCTTAGCAACATGGATTCATCAAAAAGCCACCACAGTCACCTACCGGCTCAGAGCGGCCTTCCACTATCATAGTGGCCACATCGGGACCCTGCCAGCTCCTGGTTGCCTATGTCCTAAGCCCGCTTTAATGTTTTCATAGCCCATGTCACAAGCTGACTTTGTTTATTTGCATATTGTATGATTCCTCTAGTAGCTCCAGGAAAGCAGGCTTAGATCTTATATTTATTGTATGCATTCCTCTAATTTGTCTCTGAATTTACCAAGCACAAATTCCCTTTTCCAGAGTTACTTTTTTTTTGCAATTAACTTCAGCTAAATAAATAAATATCACAAACACATTTAAAACATTTATTTTTGCACAGGAACCTTTCACACTATTGTTGATGTGAGAGATTAGGGCATATAAGAATCCAAACCCAAGGCAAAATAAGTAAATAACCAAACTAACAAATTATGAGTCCCGTAGATGAAAAAGCTATGGATATACTGAAAATCAATACTTCATCAACCAGTTTTCTAGGTGAATGAATGTACAAATTATTCCCAGGGAGTGAGCTCTACGTTGGGTCATTGCAAAGGAATAGTCTCCCAGGCCACTCAAGGTCCATTTAGAAAATGTATATAAACTGAGCCAGACAGTCTAGATATCAAAGTGCTTCCTTATCTCACTTAGCAGGAGGATCTGGCAGACTGAGAATTCTTCCAGAAGAAAACATATTAGGCAACAAATATCTCCTGAAATTATACACAGTGTAGGAAATTGGAAATGTTAGAAAAACTCCTTTGAGACTATCAGCATACAAAGATTCTTAGCAGAGCAAATATCAGGTTTCAGAATAAATGGTTCTCAGTGGCCTAACATTTTGCATCAAATTCCTACTAAGAGAATTTCAAAGCTTGCATGATGACTGCCCAAGGCTTGCTAATGTTTCTGCATGGGATGTTCTCAAAATTTTGCTCACTTTCAAATACAGGCATTTTCCTAATGAGCCAACTTTTCATAATGCAAATTTTATATGATTTGATAAATTTATTTTGGAGAATAATAAGTAATATTTATTTGATACAGTGGAATCATAAACTTTGTTCTATTTTGGGGTTTATAATAAGACTCTTGTGCAAAAACAAAGCCATAAAAACAAATAAAGGAAAACTCTTGGGCCAAAAAAATTCCTATTTAAAAAAGCAAAACAAAACAAAAAATAAAGCTAGATGGAATCAAACATTGGGTCTGGCAGTGAGACTTATATTAACTTGCAACATTAAAAATAAAATGATCTCCCTGGCCTGGTGTGGCTCAGTTGGTTGGGCATCATCCCACACACCAAGAAATTGCTGGTTTGATTCCAGTCCGGGCACAGGCTGGCGTTGCAGGCTTCATTCCCGGTAGGGCGAGTGCAGAGGCAGCCGGTCATTGTTTCTCCCTCACATTAATGTTTCTCTCTCTCTAAAAATCAATAAACTATTCTTTAAAAAATAATAATAAGCAAGCAATAAGTTAATAAATTGATTAATTAATTATCATGAAACTTCCTGTGAATCATTGGCCAACCCACATGTGGAAGTGGTATTTTTCTCGATCATTAAGAAAGGAGCACCAGCAAGTTTAAGCCCTTTCTCATTTTATGTGAGATGCACCAGGACAAACACTAATTAACATATTAAATGTTCCTAAACACATAAACATAAAATGTACATTAATTTGTTATACAGGCCTTCCCTGCTATCTGAATTATAAGAGCTGGTATTTATTGAGAACTTACTAACCTTTCCACTCACTGTAATAGAAATTGACTTACATTTACATATTACTTTTTTCATCCATAAATGACTCTATGAAGCAAATATTATGTCATTACCACTTTCTAGATAGAAAAATGATATACAAGGGAATTAGACATTTTCCCATCATCACAAATCTTGGAAGTGGCAGGACACAAGTAGACTTCAGAGGACAGGCTCTTTTTTTTTTTTAAAATATATTTTATTGATATTTTACAGAGAAGAAGGGAGAGGGATAGAGAGTTAGAAACATCGATGAGAGAGATCGATCAGCTGCCTCCTGCACGCCCCCTACTGGGGATGTGCCCGCAACCAAGGTACATGCCCTTGACGGAATCGAACCTGGGACCCTTCAGTCCGCAGGCTGATGCTCTATCCACTGAGCCAAACCGGTTCGGCCAGAGGACAGGCTCTTAATATCACTATATAATATTGCTTTTATGAACTCACTCAGGTGTCTTCATTTTATCCATAGAACACTCCTCATCATTTATAACAGCCATCAAAATTTGTAATTATACGTCTAGGTGTTCTCTTATTGATTTAGTGTATGTCTTTCTCTGTGGTTTGTAACTCCTGGCAGATGGGACCATGTTTATAAAATGTAGTTTCAGGCACTGAGAAAATTATCATAAAATTATTATTCATTTAGTATTGACTACGTGAATGGATGATGAAGAAATGAAGGGAAGGATGAATGAATTCAGGACAAAATAATTTAAAAATTATTTTACCTGATATTATCACCATTTTTCAGTCAAAACACTTACAAATGAAACTTGTCTTTGATAAGTTAACCTAGGAAACTTTGGTCATTTGATGGCCACTTTAGGGTGCACATTTGGAAGGATGTAATGGTACCCACCAATTGCTCTCTTATACCTTGTCATCCTCAGCTCCATTTCACTGTCTAAATACAATCGACTGCCATTTAACAAACACAAGGCAAATTTCTATACATCCCACTAAATGCACACTGCTTCAACAGCTGTTCAAGCTGCAGGACTCAGACCTATTACCTCTTACTCCTGGCAGGTGATTCCCAGAATTACATTCACACTGATTCAGCTGCTGAGTCCATATGAAAAAAAAAAACAGTCATAATAATATTGGCTTCAGTATGAAAAAATATATACTTTAGAAACTCATGAAAGCTCTAAAAAAACTGGTGGTGATATTTAAAAAGAGAAAATATTGGTGGAAGCATAAGAAAGTAAAAACAAGAAAAATATGAGATAAAAACAAGACCTTGAATATATCAAAAGAAAATATTTCCTTATGATCCATTTAAGTTAGTCAGTGAACTTTTTTATTGTTATTAATTACCCAAACCCTCACCTATGTTTTTTTTCTTTTTATTAGACTGCAAACACTTTAATATTCATGGAAGAAACTGTTTTCTTGATGTGTACAGAGGCTTACCTGCTGGGAGAGTATTTAGGTCTCATGAGAAAAGCATACCATATTATGACCACGCCATCAGTATTTCATTGGGCCACCTTTGGCCTTCAATACTGCGGCGATTCTTCTTGGCATTGACTCCACGAGATGTTGAAAGGTGATGCAAGGAATCTGACACCATGCCTGATGAATAGCGCTGTCCAGTTCTGTGAGATTGGATGGTTGTGGAACCAGCTGCCTGATGGCTCTTTTAACTTTGTCCCACAAATGCTCAATTGGATTGAGATCTAGTGATTGTGGGGCCACCTAAGCAAGGTAGAGTCTCCCTCATGTTCTTGACACCACTCCTACACAATATGAGCACCGTGACCTGGCGCATGCTTTCATGCTGTTTCTGCCAAATTCTCACTCTGCCATCTCCATGATGCAACTGGAAACGTGGTTCATCAGACCACATGACTTTTTTCCAATGCTCGACTGTCCGATCCTTGTGTTCCTGTGTGAATTGGAGACGTTTTATCTTGGTAACTGCAGACAGCAAAGGTGTTTGAACAGGCCTTCGGCTTCCATATCCCATACGATGCAGTGTACAGCTAATTTGCCTACAAATGTCAGGTGTTCATAATAATCTAGCCACTCAGTGTGTATATGTTCCTGTACATGGAACAATGTGTGTTCTGTCAAGACCATGGTATACCTGAGCTGCAACTGGAAGACAGAGTTTACAGGGACAGGGAATTTGGATGCATCTTGTTTGCAAGACATATGATAGCTGACTTCTTTGTTCAGTGGGTGAGATAAATTCCCCCTTTTCTCCCCTTCCCCTTCTCCTGTCCAGCAGCGATCTTTCCTTCCTAACATCCCCCAAGTGATACCATCCAAATGCTTTTGGGGTTTTGTTGTTTGTCTCCCAGACTTTATTTGTCCTTGGGTTTAGTTGGCATAAATGGCATGAATTGGGTCTTTGTACTCTATTTTCCTAGGCCATGTGATTTAAGCTGTGTATTTTCTGATTAGGGAGGGGAGGTATAAGCCATTTGCTCTCAATCAAGTGTCCTTGGTTGAGGAAGATAAGGTCTTGTGATTCATAAGCTGTCTTGTTTAATCTTCTTGTTTCAGTTTCTCCATTCCACTTGCCTAGGGATTATCCTAGTTTCTTACTATCCTGCCACAATCCACATACATAGAAGCAACTCCCTCTTTACCCCATGATGTAGTAGTGGATGCAAAAAAATTAAAATTATGTATGTAGATATTGGTGTGCTATGTTGCTTTCTATCATGAATTGATAGTCTTGCTGATTTGTTTCTTTCATTTTGAGGGAAGGAATAGGATTTACCAGGTTACAACAATCATAATAAAGATGTGGCTGAATCCCTGTGAACTCTTAATCTGAGATGAGACTTGCTCCTTCAAAGCCTTGTTACCTGTTGTAAAGTTCCAACATTTGTAAGTGTATGAGCAAGGGAGTCTCCCTGAGAGAGTCACTCACACACATTTGTGTCTCTCCACAATGCCAGGTCTATTAGGGGAGACCTCCCCAATAAACCAAGAGAGTCACATGCAGGTTACACACAGAGAGGGGGAGCTTACACAATAGCAATGAGTAGAACGAGTATTCAGTGTAAAGTCCTGGTCACTGGTGGCATCCAAAGCTGGAGAGGTGGGGATAGGTCTCAAGCCAGGTGGCTGCAGTGGCAGCACATGTCCAGTGGGGTGGAAGTCTAGCAGGGCTCCAAGTGTGCCCCACGGTATAGCCAGGCTCAAGTGTTGGGTGGTCAGAACTCTGAGTTATTATAGCCACCAGGGGTGGAGATCCATGCTTATCAGTGTCCAGATGGATTGTTTAGCTGACTGTCCAGACTTGTGGTTTTGGGTGTTCAGAACCCCTTCTAATGGATGACAGTGACTCCATATTGGATTGTCAAAGGTATCCAAAAACTACGCTCTGCTCTTGCTATAGACAGTAGGTTTGTGAGCAGGAGCAGATTATGAACCGCTGCCAATATACTCCACCTCTTTGCAAATGAGCAAGAGCTGTCTTAGCTGAAAAATGACTAAAACCTATTTATTAGTCAATATATTGAATTATTTTTTTCTCATTTTTGGCTATAGCTTGGGATCATTTAATTATCCTATAAATCAAAGGTCAGCAAGCTATGACCCAGGCTTTCATACCACTTTACTTAAGCTTTAAAAAAATGTTTGTAAGACCATTTAGATAGTGAACCCTTTAAAAGTGGAGACTAATATTCAATTCGTTTCTGTCTAACACTAATGAAGTACTATGAATATTAAGGGATTGCAAAATGATGTGTGCGTTTATTCCAAAATTTGAATTACAATTTTATTTTCTTCCATGAGGAACTTAGCTTTTAGAACACAGAAACGCAGCTCATGCCTCGTCATCTGTTAGATTTGGGAATGAGCATTACTGTGTGTTTATTCTGAAAGTTCAAGAATAGAGAGAATGTAAAACCCAGCATCGCTGGGACCACTGTCATATTTTTCTTTCATATTTCATTTTTATTAATTCCATCTATGCAATTCACTAATGCATTAAAAATATATTCGTAAGGCCCTATTAAATATCAGACATTGTGCTAATTGCATTGAATGCAAAGTTAATAAAATATAACCCTTTCCCATAGCAAGTGCAAAGTTTAATGGAGAAGAGAAACATGTAAATGCATGAAGCAATAGAGATTGCCATGGGGTAGTATTTAAATCAAAGAGGATAATGAAGTGATGAGCACTGCCTCGGGGTACAGATATAACATTTGAGTTGTGTTTTGAGGCTAAGTATGAATTTTTCAAAGAAGCAAAGAAAAGCATTACCATATGAGAAAGAAGACATGCTTGCTGTAAGACACCAAAATAGCACTGGATTCTTGAGGATATAAGCTACTTCTAACTCCTTAACAGACTCAAGCAAACAGGAGTTAATGCAATATTACTTTTCAAATCCTTAGAAAACATTGGGCCAAAATGTGAATATTAGAAATTATAAGGCAGTCATTTCAGTTAGAGAATAATCTAGTGGTGCAGACAGGAAATATACCAACTACATATGAAATCACATTTGAAATTAGATGTTATGACATGTGTAAAGGGGAGAGAGAGATGAAATGGTAAGGAAAAAGATGAGGGTGGTGGGGTTTAGGCAAGTGATAAAGAATGTGGAGGGAGGTCAGTGAAGTGTGCCCAAGTAGGGCTACCATGTTGCACCGTTATGCAGCACAAAAGTCAAATTGAAATTTTGTTCTAGGGAAAACGATTCTCATAGTCTAAAACATGGCCTTCACATTTACTAGTGCCTCCTGAGTTTGTTCAACTCAGAGCAGCACCACGTAGCCGACCCTGACTGAGAGCCTCGCGCCAGGATTTGCAGCTGAGAACACCAAAGCTTGTATAAAGTCTGAGGAGCCACTTTCTTCTTTGAGGTTGGGCTCGGGCCACCTTCACACTGAATCTCAAGAGAGTCCTGAAGGTCACTAGCTTTCGGTGCCTGCCTTCTGCTGACCCAGCACTTAGAATTTCCATTTCTATTTTAAAACCAATAAATCAGCATATCTTGCCAGAGGAGTTTTAACCTCTTAAGATGCAATCAAATGCTTCAGTCAGAATGACTCCTGAAAATTGATCTGGGCATTGCTAAGAATGGAAGAGAACTTGCATGTTTTTAAGGAATATTCATTGCTGATTTATAGGATAATGCTAGCTGGATCCTGCGGGCTTGAGTAATGCTGCCGTAATGAGGAAGAACTGAGGTTATCTATACCAAATAGAACAGAAAGTTGTCCTTCAGTGATACTGACCAGAGCACATACTCAGATAAGCATTGTAATAATGTATTTGCTGATAGATGGCTTTGTAATTGTAGGCATGCTAGTTTGAACATTTAATGTCTTTGATCACTGTTAAAAACCATTAAAACATAACATTAATTTTTAATTTCTGAAGTACCTCTCTTGGTGCTTTATATAACATACCAAATAATTGAAGGTAGCTGTGGGTTGGGTTATTTTGGGCCACATTATTTTAATTTTTTATCCTGACTTTTCTGGTTTTACCCAACAAATTATCAATAGATGTTTTTCACCAAAATTAAGTCTCTGAATGAAACAATTTGTTTTCTAACATATTGATTTTCTCATTCAATGTATATTTCAAAGCAATAACATCAATGAATGTTTTCTTAGGTGATTCTCCCCACCCTCCCCATCCTGTCCTCTTTCTTTAGTCAGGACTGGCTCACCCTCAGAAGCGAATCCTAAAAGATCACTCATGTCTCTGCTTGAACACTGGGGGAGAGTTGGGAAATGACCACCTCTTTTGAGACCTTACTTCCTCTTTTAGTGAAACAGTATCTAATTAGTTTAATCAGACTATCACAAGGATTTGCAAGGTTACATGTCCCAAGTGCCTGTGTTATTTAGAGAAAAGTATTACATGCATAGAGCAACAGCATGATTTATCTAGCATTATTCAGCCCTTAAGCTAACTGAGTGTTTTTCAGCTTCAGTGCTCAGAATCAGTAAGCATGTCAACGTAGTACTCAGATAAAAGAAGACCAAGTGACATGGCAATCACTAAAATCTCTCAGTAAAGTCTGACACCATGACCATGAGGAAGCCGGCTGCTACTGGGACTCTCAGAACAGCATCATTTTTTTTCCTTGCAGAGTTTAGCACTAATTTCTCTTCAACTGTGGGATGTCAAATGAAATATAATCTGTGCATGTCTTGCTAAATTAGCAAGGCATTTAGGATTATTTCTGTCTTTCTAGAAAGGATAGCAGACCTCCCCCATTGTAAGTGGGGTAATTAGGTAAGTATATTGAAACAATCTTTGCCTCTGGAGTTTTTTACTGTTAGAAACAGAAAATAATAATAGTGTTTTTATTATTGTGTTGTTATCACCAACTCATGTTCTGTTTAAAGGCAATGTTCTGTTTAAAATATAAATGGATAAAGGGAATAGAAAAATGAAAGGAGTCATTAAAAGGTGGTGGTGAGCAAGTCTAGTAAGACAGTTGCAATGCATTAAATTGTATTTTAATTGTTTCAAAGTTTTCCTCAGAATGCTTAAGGGAGAATTGCAGGCATATTGGAGAGGAAAGGCCATGCTGTGCTAGGCAGTTGGAATGAAATTATTCTAATCGTCTCTCCTTCCATTATTTTTTCCTTGTGTTTTCTGTAGTCCACAGGGGAAGGAAGGGAAACAGCGGATACCACCCTTATCCCTATGTCCCAGGTCTTGGTTGCAAAAGCTTCAAGAACATACTGTCCCTTGGAGCTTGCTTTGTAATTATGGTGCGGGCTTTTTAATGAAAGGACACATGAAGAAGCCTGAAGAATAATCTTCAAGTATCACTTTGCTGGAAGGTTGTTTTAATACCATCAGAAACGACACAAATTCTTTCTTGGTCCCTCAAGAATTACACAAGCTGAAGTGGATATTAGGGGAAACTGTGCTCTTGTTCACATTTATGAATAATTCTGAACCTGAAAAGCCTATATAGGCAAAGCAAAATATCAGCCGGGGGAGGGGAAAGCTACACTAACTGGTTCCCATGAGTCCATTGTTAAATATTCTGGTGTTTCACAAGCCAGTTGTTAAACCATTAGTGGCTTTCCCTTGAGCTTCACAGGAATATTTACACTGTGGACATTGATAAAAATTATACATCAACCTCCCAGTTTCCCAATTTCCCAGCATGATGGGAGGAAAGGCCCTAGAATAATAGTTACAGCCATCTGTTGTACTTGAGAAAAAACACTTGAGTCTAAGAGGATCCACGAGGACACCTCTCTTAGTCTTGAGATGATCAAACAGTAAATAGCAGGTGATACAGCAGAAGATAATTAAAGAAAAAAATATCTGAAACCTGTTCAAAAACGGTCTTTAAATACCCATGACTGATATTCCTAGATAGGACACGTTGGCTTTAAATACCACCATGTTTGAGTGTCTCTTTTAATTATGGTAAATGTTGTACAAAATTACCTGTAATTTAACCAAATGTTCTCTGACCTACCCAACTCACAAACAACTCTCTTAGTAGTGTTCTACTGCCAAAATTTCAAAAACTCCTTTTAGGTTTTGTTAAATCAAAATCAACCTGAATGTTCAGGGTCACTGCCTTGGGCTTTTGCAGACAGTAGACTCAGCAAATGTGGTTTCGAATTTGTGCTCATGAACGGATAGCTGTATGCCAACTAACTAATACAGATTTGAATTAGAGTTAACAGTTATACTCTGCTTCCCGTGTCCCCCATTTATTGACATACTTCATTCTCACAAGAACTTATGAATAACTATTCACATTTTACAGGTGAAAGCAAAGCCTGAGTTTACATACCTGGCCGAAGATCGCATAGCAGTACATTGGAAGCAAGGCTTTAAATCAAGGAGGTCTGGCTCCAGAGCTAAGAGATTAACCACCAATGCTATTCTCAGAACCATAACATGTGTGGCTGGAATTCAGAAGTGCTACTGACCAAGAATATTCTAATTCACTTCCTCCTTTTACTGGAATGCAATGTGGGTTATATTTTCTCTTTTTAAAATAAAAATGTTAGTTTATATGCAAAGATTTTGACATCTTGATCAGTTGCTATGATTATTAGAGTCGCTTGTATAAATATGAATTTATTCTAATTTGGTTTGCTTGAATAAACAATTAATAACTTACTAGAAACTACACTCTCCTGAAAACAATAAAGAAATGAAGCAGTATCAACAGTAACATGACATCTGCACCAGACATTATTGCAATGTAAGTTGAGAGGTAACACTTAAATCGCTCGGAACATGTGAAGATTAGAACAAGATAATATACAAACTTCTTCCTCTAAGGAAGTTTGTATGAGAGACAATATCAAATGTACGTGAAATTCACTGAGATTCTTGTAGAAAGGACATAAGGCAAAGTAAGTAAATGTTAACAAAATAAATTAGAAATAAAAAGTCACTTTCGTTAACATGCTATTACAGTTATATAAACGTGATTAAAATGAATTATGATGATAAAAGATTTCCTGGGAGAAAGAAGATGGAGGCGATATAGGCAGACTCGTCCCAGGTCGTGTCCCGGAGCAAATGGAGTGAGCAGCTGAAACTAATAACACCCACCCCGAATTGGCGAAAGGGCTCAGCTGGTGAGAGGGTTTGCAGCCCGGAAGGGCAGAACTCCCCTGGAAAGGGAAAAAAAACCCAGGGATTTGGGCAGGAAAGTTTGCCAGACCTCTGAGCCCAGATGTTCGGAGGGAGCCCGCGTGGCAGACAGCCGCGTCCCTTGGGACAGGCTCAGCCCCTGACTGGGGAAAGGAGATCCTCGGGATTCCTGGCGCCGCCGGGGGATTTGAGAGCTGGGTTCTGTGATCATGGAGGACTGAGCCTAAAGGGGAAAGCCTGACCTGACCATGCAGTGCCT
>NW_006283768.1:1367740-1380698 GCF_000327345.1 Myotis davidii | reverse complement strand
ATGCATATAAGCATAACCAATGGACATAAGACACTGGGGAATAGGGGGAGGCTAGGGGACTGTCTAGGGCGAGGGAAAAAATGGACACATATGTAATACCCTTTGTAATAAAAAATAAAATTAAAAAAAAAAGGATTTCCTTAGAAAAGGTAATACTGAGGAAAAAAGAAAAAAATCTAGACCAGATGAGAAATCGAGGAAGCATTATACAAGAATCCTGAATAATTGAAAAAAGAGGTGTGTAATCAAAGAAGAAAGCAGAGCTGTAAGTATGATACAAAACTGAGGACATAAGGGAGAAGTTTAAATTAGAAATCTGAGAGGTGCCAGTATTTTTTTTTTTTCAGGAAGCTGAGGCAACTGGGTTAATAGCATTAACAAATCTCAGAGTAAAGAAGCATGGTTTATATTCACTAAAAAGAAATATTTTACAGTGATACTAATGAAAAAACATTATCTCCACATTGGATTACCTTTGATGATTGCTTTTACTGACTTAACATATATTTGAATTAAAGTAAAAAAATTATTGAATTTAAAGGGTTATAAGATCAGTCTCTTAATTAGTGTCCATGTTAATGGAATGATTGAGTCAACACTAGGCATTTAAAAGATGAAGTGAGGAATCAGGACCCATAGTGTCATTTTGAGAAAGAAATCAACTCAGAAACAAAAATAAATAAATGGATCTAGTATTCCTTCAAGGCATAGAGGTACACATAGAGTAAGACCAGAATAGCATATATGGGAACAAAAACTCTAGAGGATTTAAGCAACTTTAATGATAGGAGTGGATGCGTTTTGAACCCATAAGGACATTTATTGACAAGTTGATAAAAGCAATAATGAAATCCTGAAGCCTATGATAAAATTAATTTTTATTTATTTTTCCATCATAAATGATTAGGCTAATGGTATAATGTATTAATTAGAGTAAGTAACTAACTGTTGCAACAGATAAATCCTGGAATTTCAGAGGCTTAACAAAAATCGATGTCTCACATGTGCAAATGCTAAAATGAGTCAGTCTACCCGCCTTTATCTTTCAGTTGCACCATCTATAATATTTGGCCTGAAGAGTCACTCTAACATGGAAAGTATGACTTGGAGATTTATGCATTCTTTTTAAAAGTCCAGGCCAAGCTCAACCTGTGTGGCTCAGTGGTTGAGCATTGACCTATGAACCAGAAGGTCATGGTTCGATTCCTGGTCAGGGCACATGCCTGGGTTGTGGGCTTGATCCCCAGTGGGGGGCATGCAGGAGATAGCCTGTCAATGATTCTCTCTGATCATTCATGTTTCTATCTATCTCTCCCTCTCTTCCTTCCTTTCTAAAATTTATAAAAATATATTTTTAAAAAGTCCTGGCCAAGAACTAGCACACATAACTGTTCACATCTCATTGGCCAAAATGTAATTTCAGTGACAAAACCAAACAGCAAGGAAATATAATTTTCCTGTGTGCCAAGAAAGAGAATACAGTGAAGTGAAAGATAGCATGGTTTCTGCCAATATGTATTAATAGGCTATATAAAAATCAGGCAGCAAATTTACACTTGGAGCACATCCTGCTTTTCACAGTTCATCACTGGAAAGAAAACCAAGCAAAGAGATAAACTGGAACAATCAATCCCCAGTGCCCTCACTATGAATCTAAAAGATTCCTGAGCAGAACAGAATGTCTGAACAATGGATGATGAGAGTCTTAAAGAGAGGACTACAAATCTATCTATAGTAATGAAAGTTTAATATGCTAATAAACCGGACAGCCGAACAACCTTCTGGACATCATTCCAGATGTCCTTCTGGATGAAGCCACAGCAGCGGGGGCTGAGGCAGAGGCAGTTAGGAGAGATCAGGCAGGCAGGCAGAATAGTTAGGGGCGATCAGGCAGGCAGGCGAGCAGTTAGGGGCGATCAGTCAGGCAGACAGGCAAGTGAGTGGTTAGGAGCCAGCGGTCCCTGATTGCGAGAGGGAAACCCCATGCGAGGAGGTTCCCCCTGGTGGTCAGTGCGCTCCCACTGCCACTCAGCTGAACAACCCATCCGGGTGGCCCACTGGGATCAGGCCTAAACCGGCAGTCGGACATCACCCAAGTTGCCCCGGCTTGTGAGAGGGTACAGGCCGGGCTGAGGGACATCCCCATGCACAAAGTTCCTGCACTGGGCCTCTAATATATATATATATAAAATTTTAAGTGACTGAATGACCAAACATCCTGCTGACTGGTCACTGTGATGTGCACTGACCACCAGGGGGCAGACGCTCAATTCAGGAGGTTCCCCCTGGTGGTCAGTGCGCTCCCACTGCCACTCAGCTGAACAACCCATCCGGGTGGCCCACCAGCCCGGCAGCAGCCACTCACTCTCTCAGTAGTCCTGCAGGTCCAGTCTCCGGAGAATGAGCCAGGCACTGAGGGACCAGCGAGGCAGGCCTCCTAGAAGGTGGCCTTGGGCACCACAGCCACTTCCCCTCCCTAGACACTCCACAAGGAAGAAATGATATAAAAGCGGCCGCCAGGTGGCTCCTGACAACCAGCGGGAAAGTCAGCAGGATGGATCTGGATCCCAGGCCTGCAAGGACATCCCACAGCCCACCCAGAGGGCCAATCGTGTCCAGCCCCTCCCCCCAACCTCCCTCAGGACGGGCACCAGACACAGGGCTCACAGCTGGCGAGCTCCGCTGTGGCAGCACAGCCTCTCTCCATCAGAACTGACTGGGCGTGAGCCTGCGGCAGGTGCAGCGGGGCTGAGATGAGCAGGAGCACCAGGCAGGAGCTGCAGGTGGCATTGGACTTCTGGTTTTGGCCCAGTCCCCACAGGCCATGCCAAGGGACCCCACCCTGGCACAAATTCATGCACCGGGCTTCTACCGATTAATATAAAGAACTTGGCTTATCAAGTATCAACCAGTAAGTATTTGTATATAGTGATTTCAGAGAGAGAGAGAGAGAGAGAGAGAGAAACATCAATGATAAAAGAGAATTATTGATGGGCTGCTTCCTGCATGACCCACACTGGGAATTGATTCCACAACCCTGGGCATGTGCCCCGACCCGGAACCAAACTTCAATCTCTTGATTCCTGGGTTGGGTGGACACCCAACCACTGAGCCACACCTCTCAGGCTACAGTTTCTGCATATACATACTGCAGAACCTCCAGTAGCAGCCTGAAGGATTGGAAACTGGGGCTTTATCCACCAGCCCTGGCTTCCTGCTGTTTGAGTCCCCACACCTCCCCTGCAGGAGCACTCCTACCAGCTTCTTATGCCACCCCTGTCTGTGGGCCAAGAACGCCGTCTTTGCTGCCTAGAGAAAGACCTGAGGCTGAGTTAGGGGGTGCTCAGCATGGCAGTGAAATGCCCCTCAGAGCTGCAACAAAGTGAGAGCTGAATACAAGGACCCAGCACAGGGAACCAACAGTGTTTGCCAGTCATTCCCAAAATTGGCATTAAAGTCACTGTGTTATCATTAGTCCAAGGTTTGATAGGGATTTGGCAACTATGAAGAAAAAGCATAATGAAAAATCTGTATCAGCTCTCACAGAAAATAGGTAACATGGTTTTTCTCCTTATCAATTAAAGTTCAGCACACATCTCTCCAAAACAATTTGCAGTTCCCAAGAGATTCAATTTCTGGCTTGAGTGATAAATAGAATTATTCATAAGCAAAGAATAAAAATGAGGAAGAAAAAGATCAAATTATTATAATGGATATAAATATGTTTCATCTCTGTCTTTAAAAAGAAGTTCTAACAGATATTACCACTATGAATGAGTCATACATCATTGACTAAATTATCTTTGACACTTGCATCAACAGCAAGTTCTTTGGGGCAATAGACAAAGAAAAATATAAATATGTCTCAAGAGAAATATAAGGACTTATTACATTTTTAAAGTATTACATATTATAGATAAAATAAATTGTCTAATGATAAATTTAAAATTTGTACAGAAATCAAGTTTGTATAGCTTCAAAAGATGTGTAGATTATAGAAACTTTTCATTGTATTTAATATATTCTGCTTTCTTTTGTAGCCATAAAAACTTTCATAAGCATCAATACTCTCAAAATAGTTTTAATATTTTTAGAGTCAGGACAAAACAAACTAACAAACAAACTGAGATTCCTAATAGGTAATCCATTTATTAGTAATTAAACATTTTCTAAATGAAGTTGACTATGCCAGTCGCCCAAGCATTCATTCCTTATTGCATTATACTCCCATTGACTTCAGGAGTTAGTACCAAAGATCACATACTAAGAACCAGAAGATTGTTTAGACACCCCTCCCAGGAGAATTTAACTTGAAATACATTAAGCTAAGCAATTTACCTATCACAGGAAATCTTTAAAATGTAGCTAGCACTTTAAAACACTGCAAAGTTTATAATCAAAATATTTGAAAATGAGATTGATTTTATGAATCTTCCCAACTGAATTACAAAATCTTCACCCAGAGATTACAATGCTAGAAATAAGATAATTCAGGGAGTCTCCAATATATTCAGGAATATTCATATAAGCATTATTCATAAATATTTAAAAAATTAAATCAACTTTATTGAGGTATAACTTATATTCAATAAAAACACCCATTTTTCATACATAGTTTGACAAGTTTTGACAAATGTATTCCAGTCACTACTACCACCATCAAAATAAGGAACATCTCAATCACCCAAAAAAGTGCCCTATCTCCTTCAGCAATCGACCTCTCACCACCCCACCACCACTGGCCCCAGGCAACCAATGTTATATATTTTTTTTGTCACTGTACATTACATTTGCCTGTTGAATAGTTGAATGTAAATGGACTCATAAGTATTGTAATATTTTTTGCATGGCTGAAATCAGACCCTAAACATAGAATATAAAATAGGTTGGAAATTATTGTCCTTGTCATTGGAGAATAAGCTAGACTATAGACTCTCCCCTTGGGAACAATCCCTCAGGAGCTCTCGGGGTATTCGGGTGTCAATGGTGATGGATGCTCTCAGTTTTCTTTTGGCAGGTCTCCCTCGCACTTGGAGAGACTCTGTAAAAATAAGAGTCTTTGTAAAATAAGCATTATTAAAAATAATAATGCTTCCACATTATTATAGTTTCTACTTCTTCCTAAAGTCCCCTGTTTTAAAATCTGCCAAAATTCAGACATTACTCCTTCTGAGATTGAAGGAGTAATAATTATTTTGATTCATCTATTTACAGTAAACAAACACTTAAAAGTTTCAACAGGAAAAGCTGATTAAAGGGTATCACATAGCTATTTATTCCCTGTCAGAACTCAGACAACATTCTAATGTTACCCACACAGATTTCAGTTCTCTGCCTGAAGACAGGAGCATACAGTTTTTGCAGGAGATATTATGCTCTGAACAATACTTGCTTGATGATCATGATAAGGAAAAAAGGCAAGAGGAGACTGAATTAAGGGGTAACAAGTGCTAACCTAAACCATTTATGATGTCTTAGGTGAAAAGTTGTAGTTAAATTTGAAACATATTCAGATCAATGTTTATAATATCAGTGTCCTCCTCTATTCCCATAAAAAGAAAAAAAATCAGTATGTGATTAGGATTATGGAATTTCAAGGCACATTTAGAGATGGCCCCCAACTCTTCCAATAATGGTCTATAGGGTCATATAAGGTAAATACTCTGTGTCAATACTTGAGGACCTCTCCAAACTTTCCTTTTCCTAGATTTTATTTTTATGGTTGGCTTTTGGTATTTGCCCAACTTGTTTTTCATGCAATAATTTAAACCTCTGATTCTTAAGAGAATTTGATGGATTCTGTCATTATAACTTTGATGAACTCTGTCCCCATCCATCTTGATCTTGCCTTTCCTTCTGAAAACATCAGTATTTTCCCTGCTTTGCCTTCTTACTCTAATTCCTCTTTTCAATGCAGAACATAGTAATTGAAATCCAATGGGAGTATAGTTAGCCAAAGGAAAAAGTGTAGAAGAGAAAAGAAAAAATGGAATCATTAGCATGTTTTAAGAATAAAAAGACTGCTTATGGAGATTGAGAAGAAATATGATGAAATATAGAGAAAAATAAAATTGGGAAAAAAGCATGTAGGGTAAGTGAAAGATATCTTTAGAGAAGCGGTATTAACTAAGATTGGTGAGGTAGCCTTGGCCAAGTAGCCCAGTTGCTAAGAAAATCATCCCAATATGCCAAGGTTGTGGGTTCAATCCCCAGTTTAGGGCACACACAAGAGTCAACCAATGAAAGAATAAATAAGTGGAAAAAAATTGATCTCTCTCTCTCTCTCTCTCTCTCTCTCTCTCTTTCTCTCACTCTCTCTCTCCTTTCCTCTCTCAATAAAACAAAAAATTAAAAGAAAATGATTGGTGAGGTAGATGGCACCAGGTCTTGGATGTTTGTCACTGTCAAAGATTTAACTGCATATAATGGATTACAATTGAAATTTCACAGGGAGTGAAAAAATACAAAGCTTGGTTTTGGAGATATTAATCTGAAAGGTATTTGTAGCATGTAGTTTTTTCTCTGTCTTTGGAGTTAATATTGCCAAAATATTAAAAGACTGTAAGGAAAACTTAAAACATAGTCATTTAGAAGTAACTGAAGAAGTGGTTGAAAACAGATTACTATAAATGGTTGAACCTATTCAGAGGGTTCTCAATAAATAACAAGTACCCACAGATCCTAAATAGAGTTCTAAACATAATATGAGCTGCCTTGTAAATATCCAGTTGTGAAGGAAACTCCTTAAAACATTAGTCAAGCCCTAACTGGTTTGGCTTAGTGGATAGAGCATCAGCCTGTGGACTGAGGGTCCCAGGTTCGATTCCGGTCAAGGGCATGTACCTTGGTTGCAGGCACATCCCCATTAGAGGGTGTGAAGGAGGCAGCTGATCGATGTTTCTCTCTCATGGATGTTTCTAACTCTCTATCCCTCTCCCTTCCTCTCTGTAAAAGAAATCAATAAAATATATTTAAAATAACATTAGCCAATTTGTATGCAACAAAACAAAGATTATTCCTAAGGAAACTAATAGACAATGCTCTTGAATTGCTAAAAATAAAAATAAAAAACTCAAGATGAATTTATAAAGCCCTTAGAAGTGCTTAAAGTCAGAGGCTGGGGGATTGCAGCCTTATTTACTGTTGTTTGTTTGGTTTTAAGCAATGCCAAAAACAGGCATACTGGTGGTATTCAACAAATCTTGAATAAACTATGTTTGTCTTTTATTTTGTTTTGAAATCATGGCAGAACCTATTTTTAGTGCATTGAGATTTCTATCAGACAATATTGGTTTCATAAAAAAATACTTCTCTCTGGCAGCGTATTTTTGCTCTTCCATTAGTAAAATTTAGAAAGTGAGAACACAAAAACACGAGAAAACAAATACAATAGAGCAGAATAGAGAGCTTTATTATGGCAGAGGCTAACACGTTATGGAGTTGAAGCATGACAGAAAAGCAATAGAATCATAAAGAAGGCAAATAACCTCCAAATTATTAAATCAATCTAATGCAAAGATTCAGAGGCCCTTCATAATCCTAAAGTGTTAACACTGTTCAGATAGTAGCAATGCTACAGAGCAAGGAACTAATGCAATAGTCAAAACGAATAAGCTAGCACTCCGTGTAATCTTAATAATACGTGGCAATGAAATTGTTAAAGGACAAAGAATAGTAAAGAAAAGTGCGGAGTTAAGAGGTAAAGTGAAAGATTTCCAAGAAGGTGAGGGGACTGAAAACATTGTTACTTGTATGGTTTGGGAAATTTGGGAAGGGGAGTGAAAGATAATCATTCACTTCTCAGGAATACTGAAAGGTGGGGCACACATGAGATTTGCAGAGGGTTAGAGTACATTAGGACTTTAAAATGAATGAGTTTTATTTTTTACCTTGTACAATATGTAAAAATTAGAGGCCTGGTGCACGAATGCGTGCACAGCTGGAGTCCCTCAGTCTGGCTGGCGATCGGGGCCAATCGGGTAGTCTCGCCCAGTTCTGATTGGGCCAATCAGAACTGGCTGGCCGGGAAGAGGGACCACAGGAAGTTGGCCAGCCAGGGGAGGTTGGCTGTGGGAGCCCAATGACCACCAGGGGATAGCTCCTGCATTGAGTGTCTGTTCCCTGGTGGTCAGTGTGCATCATAGCTACCGGCTGGTCGTCCAGTTATAATGGTTGCTTAGGCTTTTATATAGAGAGAAATTAATTGCCTATAACCAAAAACAAATGGAATATATAAGTAGCCAGATGTTGGGAGACCAGAATCCAGAACATTTCAACATTATCTTCCCTACCCGATGACAAATGCATCCATAAAATGGCTCGTCATCATACCTTGTATTAGTTTTCTAGGACTGTCTTAACAAATTACAGGCATCTCCTTTTTAAAAAAAAAAAAAATATTTTTTTTCATTTCAGGGAGAAAGGGAGATGAAGAGAGAGATAGAAATGTCAATGATGAGAGATAACCATTGATTGGCTGCCTCCTGCATGCCCCCTATTGGGGACTTAGCCCATAACCCAGGCATGTGCCCTGACCAGGAATAGAACTGTGGCCTCTGGTTCATAGGTCCGTGGTCAACCACTGAGCCACTGGGGCTGGGCACAGGCATGTTCTTTTATTGTACTTACTTAGCTTTATTGCACATCATGGCTGTTGCACATGTCTCACAAATTGAAGGCAATACCCTCCACTGCCAAAAAGGTTACAACTCCCCTTATTGAGATACTCATTTTATTGCTGTGGCCTGGAAGTGAACCTGCGGAGGGATGCCATTACCATGAACTGGGTGACTTCAAACAAGAGACACTTGTTTTATTACAGTCCTGGAGGACAGGAGTGCATAATAAAGGTGATGGCAGGACCACACTCCTTCCAGAGACTTTAGGGAAAAATCTGTTATCTCACCAGCTTCTGATGACTACAGGCATTCCATGGCTTGTGACCACATCACTGCAATCGCTGTCTCCATGCTTGCATTGCATTGCCTCTTTCTCTGCGTTTTCTCAGTGTGTTGGTTTCATTAGATAAACGCGATTGCATTTAGGGACCACCTAGATCACCCAGGATAAGATTCTCTTCTCAAGATGCTTACTTAATCACACTTTTGCAATCCTAAGTGATATTCATTCATTTACCATATTATATGGTACTTATACATTCTGAGAATTAGGACGTATCTGTTGGGGAGACTAATATTCAACCAGGTACCCACCAGCTGTTTTGTTTTTATTTGGGTGGCAAAATTATGCCTAGGGATTGATTTTTGTCTTCCAATATTTTATTAAACACATGTTCACTGTAGGAATTTTATCAGCCAATAGCATATAGGATAATGTTTCTTAATAATCCAATAAACAAATAACTCCAAAAACAATGGTATATTAATTACACTATTGTTCCAGGCAAAGGGAGATGAATGCAATAAAGTCCAAATTTAGATGAGGGATATCGTTTTGTAAGAGGAGGCACTCAGGAGACCAGCTTCAACCAACCTCTAGCTGACTTCCAGTTGCCAGGGCAAAACAAAAGCCCCTTTTAGCTAACGCAGGTTCTAGGGAATGAAGGTGCTGGTGTTGGCAGGAAGGATAATCTTCGCAGGGTCACTGGGCAGTTTTTACCAAGTTGCCTCAACAAGACAGGAGCTAATGTCCCAACAATATCCAGAGAGCTATTCAGATCAGCAAAGTAATATCTTGTCTAGAATAAAATCTCTCAGATTATCCTCATAAACTCTTGGTATTTATAGTCTAAAGTCCCCCTTACCATAGCTGCTTCTCTGCATGTTTCTATAAATAAGTCCCCATCAGTGTACATCATCAACTAGGCTACTGATATAAGATGATGACATCTTGACACAACTTACTTCATACATATATCAAAACTATCAAAACAACTTTGCTTCTAAAACAACTTTTTTTTGTTTTAGTCATAAATAAGTGTATAAAAACTATGTCACTTGTCATAAACAAATGGATATAAAAATAATATCAAGCCAGTACACAACACCAGGTCTCTGGGGGAAAAATGTATACAATTGACCCTTGAACAACACAGGTTTGAACTGTTTAGGTCCACTTATGTACAGATTTTTTTCCATAAATATACAGTGGGTCCTCCTCATCCCCAGATTTTGTCTCTGCAGATTCAACCTACAGCAGATTGAAAAGAGTAAGTTTTATATGAGGTTGGGAATTCATCCATGCAATGGCCCAACTGTGCATTTATCTATACCGTTTTATAGAAAAGACTTGAGCATCCTTGGATTTTTATATCCTCTGGGGCTCTTGGAACTGAGGATGACTGTAGTTATCTTTGGGAGAGTCAGAAGTTACATGTGGGTTTCACACTGTGCAGAGATCAGGCCTCCCAACCCCTGCATTGTTCAAAGGCCAACTGTTTATATAATACTAAAAGAGGATTATCATGATTTATAAATTAAAATAAAATACACAACTCAACTATATTATTAGTTTCTCACAGAATAATTTCATTGATTTTGGCTGAATTCTTATATCTACAGCCAAACTATGGTCTCAATTGGCAAAAAAATTGATTGACTTTTTAGTTTAGAATGATAATTAAGATGAGGGTAAAATAATGAAGACATTGTGGGAACTGTGCTCATTCACGTATGCAGTGAAAAAAAATCTTCTGAATTGACTAATAGTTTTTGTTTAATACTGGAAGAATATTTACTAAAATGTTTTTATGACAGTCACAAAATGGTGGTGTAAATATTTCCACCATGACTGAATTCAAACTAATATGAAATCATTAAATGCAGAGTTGGGAAGAGATATTCAGTATCACATCATTGTATAATATTTTTTCAACTTAGGTACCATAGCCTATATAACCTTAAAAGCACATATAATAGTAACATATACTAAAATAGCTAAAAAATTATAATCTTCTATGTTATTTGCTTTGCTTTCAATATAGTTTTATGCTTTAAGTGTATATAATTTAAATTTCAACAATGGCTATGCTGAACAAATGGCTCGACTATTCCTGAAAATTTAAATTAGCTCTCCTGCATGGAGGGACATGGGAATTTATGCTAAACAAAATACTAGTAAGCCAGTCAGAGCAAGACAAGTATCACATGATTTCACTCATCTGTGGAATCTACAGAACAAAATAAACTGAACAAAATAGATCCAGATATATGGAAGCATGGAACAGATTGTCAAACCTCAGAGGAAGGCTGGAGTGGTGGGTTAGTGGGAAGAGATTAACCAAAGAACTTGTAAGTAAATATGCATAACCTGTGGACAATAGTGAGGTGCAGGCCTGGGGCAGGGGGTGGGGGCAGGCTAGAGGGGTCAATGGGGAAAAAGGGGGAGATATGTAATACGTTCAACAATAAAAACTTTTTAAAAATTGGCTCTCAAATTATTCTGAGCTGGTTCCATCCTATTAGAGGCATACATAACTTTATTGCTCTTTACTTTATTCTGCTTCACAGATGTTGCACTTTTTTTTTTTTTACAAGTCAAAGGCAAGATCCTCCACCATCAAAAAGAACACTACTTGCTTTATTGCAATTCTCGGGTTATTGCAATTCTCAGTTTATTGCAGTAGTATAGAACCAAAGTCATAATATCTCCAAAGGTAGGCCTGAACTGTATAACAGGGCCATCAAGAATCAAAAGAAATATTTGCACTAGTTACACTCAAAACTAATGATAGCTTAGCACTTTAGTTAGAGGAAATGCATTTTAAAATCTTCAATGTTTTCTGGAAACAATGATACAACACCCAGTCAGGGCTGGCTCCTGAGGGAAAAAACAAACAAGTTTTATATTAATGGTCTCAATATAATAAGCAGAACAAAAGGCCAATTTTACTATTCTACATTTTAAAAAGTTTTAGCTATGTCTACTTATGAGTTTCCAGGTTAATTTCATGAAAGAACTTATGGATGAGTTCTAGTTCTGCCCAATTCCATATTCACCAACAAATTCGGTTTTGCTGTGTGACATTAGGCTAGTCACTTCTTTTTCCATGGCAGTTTCTTAACCTACAAAATGTAAATGCCCTACCTCACAAGGGCATAGCAAAGTGTAACAAATTAAAAAATATTACAAATTCAAGATGCAATTGCACCATTAAGAACAGCAATTACAAAAATTAGTAGGAAACGAAGACAACTCCTTTGGAACCGAGCCATTAATTTTAAATAAGAAAAGTAGGAACATAAAGCAGCAGCCTCATCATGATCCGTTATAAGCTCTCTTTTGGGAGAAAGGTATCATGCACCAGTTACTCTCTCATGGAGAAAAATAGAGAGGCATGAGACCCCAGCCTGCTTCTATTATGCTAGCATCTGCAATCATTAGGTTCAAGTGGCATTTTTTTAAAAAATTATTTTCTGCGAAAGAGTCCCAAGGATACAATAATGATCATTTAATGGGATTTACAGTGACACAATAGATATCACTGCTCTTCCCCACCTGGATTCTGAACCAATTGAGGAAGGCAGATGGGGCACAGAAATATCGTCCTTATTACTGACCGTGAAAAATGTGGCTTATAGTGGAGGGTAAGTGGGATTTCTTATAATGAATGCTACAATAAAACTGACTTACCCGTCATAACGATAGCAAAAGGAGATCACTGAATACTTCCATCATAGAGTGCAGCCTTTGATAACTTATAGCATGGGGGATCTATACAGGATACATGCTGAGAGAGAGGGAGAGAGGGAGAGGGTGAGGGAGAGGGAGAGAGAGAGAGAGAGAAAGAGAGAGAAAGTCAGCCCTTATCCTCACCTTCTCCTTCTAAATTCACCCATCAGGTATGTCTCTCCTCTTCACTGGGAGGTAAATGGATAATGATATGGAGAGAGTCTCAGAATGTTACACTAAAGGAGCTCCCTCTACAAGAAAGGAAAAATCTTTAGCAGTAAAGAAAGCTCATTCTCTCCGACGCTGTCACAGCATCATAAACCTCTTC
>NW_006283768.1:1357569-1367694 GCF_000327345.1 Myotis davidii | reverse complement strand
AGGGGAAAGGTTGTACATGCTCAACCCAGCAAATAATTTGGGATCAAAGAAAAAGACATTTCCCTTTAGTCTACTGTTAATCAATACCAGATTCAGTACTAGGTGCTCAGAGAAGTTGAGCAACTTAAGGAAAGTCACACAGCCAGCAACAGTATATGACTAGACTATGTAGTCTTTGAACACAGAAATTATTTTAGTTATTAATAACCATTTAATAACTATAACATAATAACATCCTGGAGCATTGTAAATGTTTATGGAAGAAAGGAAAGAAACAAGAAAGCAAGGAAGAGAGAAAATAATTGAGATAAATAAATCCAAACCCACACCTGAATGGGTCTTCTCACCACTCTACATTGCCTAGGTATTAGTGTTATAACTGGGCTTAATGATTCCTGGAATCTTATTACACAGGAAGGAGGTACTCTTGAATTATTATATTTTTACTAGAGGCCTGGTGCATGAAAATTCATGCACTTGGGGGGTTCCTCAGCCCAGCCTGTGCCCTCTTGCAGTCGGGGAGCCCCCAAGGGGTCCTTAGCACTGCTGCAGAGGCAGGAGAGGCTCCCGCCACCACCACTGTACACGCCAGCCCAAACTATATGGACAAAACAAAGTAAATAGCACCTAATACATAATGGTGTTTATAATCATACTTAAGATCAGCATGTTCTGCCAAAAATAATAGTGTAACTGCAATTTTTCATTAGCATATTTTAGGCATCCTCTCTCAGCACAATATACAAGGTTAGGATTGTTGTCCTTCCTTTGCTTTTAAAGATTGTTCTTATAACAGTGACAAACATTGATATACGTGATTAGTTCATTTAACTGGTTTATTGAAGAGATGATTTTCCATCATGTCCATGCCTGGATAAGCAAAGAGTAAATATTATGTAAAAATCACAGGGAATCTATTGGTCCAAAAATTCAGGTAAGGATAGAAGTCAGTCATGGAACTCAAGCAGTTTTTCTGCTTTTCCCCTTTTTTTTCGGATTTAGGAATTCTACTTACAAAGACTAAGTTCTCAGTATGTATGATGAGCTGTTTAAATATTAAAGTAGAATTTCAAAGTGCTTTACAATAGAGGAACAGATATCAAATCTGCTTTTAAACATATATATTCAGTAAATGGGAATCTGTTTTTGAACATTTTCACATAAATGTGCTATTGGACTGAATTTTTCAGTCTACTCTGTCAGTGACTAGTGGGACTACCTTCGACATATAGGGACTCTCCATTACAACGCTTTGTTCATAAGAAGGACACTAGCTGGCTGCATGAAGGTAGAGGCCTAGATCAAGCAACCTCTTTAAATATCCTACAGCCTTAAATATCATGATATGCGGTCACATGTAAAAACTTGCAATTTTAGACAACTGGGGTCCAAGAAAGTTAAGTGGCAAAATTCACCTGCCCATCTATACCCATGGCAGCTTCATGAGCAGTGTTATGTTCTGACTTAAAGCAGCACCTGCTTGAACATCAGCTGAAGCCATATGAAGGATGATGCCTAAATAAAGCCACTCTATAAGCTAGTTTCATTTCGTGCATGAATACTTCATATTGAGACCTGCATTTCAATTCTGCCTTCACAACACTTATTCAAGACCTATTGAGTCTGTAAATCCTACTTCCTCAGTATGAGTTTCCTATTGCTGCTTAACAAATAACCACACAGTTAGTGGTTTAAAATGCCATGTATGTGTTGCCTACAATTCCTCGGGTAAGAAGTTCTGCATGGATCACTGCACTAACATTAGGTCATCAACAGGACTGTGTTCCTTTATGGAGGCTCTGGAGGAGATCTGTTTCCTTGCCTAGAGCCCAACCATATTCCTTGGATCATACTCTGCCCTCCAATTTCAAAGCCAGCCCCACCACAGCTCCCTGACTCTTCCACCCCATCACACTACCCTCCAGCCATAACCAGGAGAGGTTCTTCATTTTGAGGATCCATGTGATTAGACTGGGTCCACCTGGACAGTTGAAAGTAATCTCCCTCTCTCAAGATCCCTGTTCTGAGTCACATCTTCAAGATTCCTTTGACCATTGTATTAGTCAGAGTTCTTCAGGGAGACAGAATCAATAGGGTGTGTGTGTGTGTGTGTGTGTGTGTGTGGAGAGAGAGAGAGAGAGAGAGACAGAGAGACTGAGAGAGACTGAGACTCCCTGGTTTTTAAAAGTTGACTTATTTAAAATAAATTATGTGGATTTTGCTTTCTTGCTTTGACTGGAAACTCCTGGTAGAAAAGACTCTATGGGAGTTGATCCTGCACCTTGAATCCAAAGGCAGTCTGAAAGCAAAATTCCTTCTTTCTTGAGGGAACTCAGTCTTTTTTCTCTTAAGACCTTCAGTTAATTAGATGAGGCCCACCCACTCATAGAGGTTAATAGACTTTACTCAAAGTCTACTGATTTACATATTAATTTCATCTAAAAAATGCCTTCACAGTAATATCTAGACTGGTGCTTGATCAAATACCTGGGTACTGTGTCCTCACTAACTTGACATATCAAATGAACTGTCACGGCCATGGGAGGTAACATCTCAGAGATTGCAGGGATTAGAGCAGAGGAATCTTCTGGGGGAAGGAGGGTTATCCTGGCCGTCATCTCCTCTATGAAGCATCCCATAACCACTCCAGTCCTCACTGAACTGTGCCTTGAACTAGAATTATTTAGCAATTCATTGATTATTGCCATTTCAAACCTGATTGTTTTAATGTAGTTGAGGAACTATAAACTTCTCTGAAAGAAAACTTCCTGCTTTATGAGTCCTTTCCCTTCTCAGCTTTCTCCTATAACATCCACAGAGCAGAATACATAGCAGTTAGCATATTTCTTAGATGCTTCTTTAAAAGCAAAAAGCATTTTTTAGTTTGAAAGATACTTTAGATCAGTGGTTCTCAACCTTCTGGCCCTTTAAATACAGTTCCTCATGTTGTGACCCAACCATAAAATTATTTTCGTTGCTACTTCATAACTGTAATGTTGCTACTGTTGTGAATCATAATGTAAATATCTGATATGCAGGATGGTCTTAGGCGACCCCTGTGAAAGGGTCGTTCGACTGCCAAAGGGGTCGCGACCCATAGGTTGAGAACCGCTGCTTTAGATTATAATATATTACAACCCAAATTGAATATCAAAAAGATTAAGTGAACATCTAAGGTGACGTGGAGTATGATACAGCATTCAGGACTTTAGAGATTCTACAATCAATCATTATGTTTTTCATCACCTCAAGCTAAATGCTTATAACTAATAATGTTTCAATAATCATTAGATAAAAAGCAATAGCATTATATTCCCATGATTTAGCAGTATTAAAATATACCATTTTCATATCCAGTTTCATATACGACTCTGAAAAATATATTTTTAACAAAAGATTATAAAGAATATTCTAAATACTAAGGGACACTACGATTTAGTATTACAGTTTTCATTACTTTAAGTTTTTTATTTTTTAATTAATTTATTTTTTATTGATTAAGGTATTACATATGTGTCCTTATCGCCCCATTGCCCCCAGCCCCCCACTCATGCCCTCACCCCCCTGTTGTCTGTGTCCATTGGTTAGGCTTCTTTTCCATAAATGAGTGAGATCCTGTGATATTTACCCTTCTCTTACTGACTTATTTCGCTTAGCATAATGCTCTCCAGTTCCATCCATGCTGTTGCAAATGGTAAGAATTCCTTCTTTTTTACCTCAGCGTAGTATTCCATTGTGTAGATATACCACAGTTTTTTAATCCACTCATCTTCTGATGGGCACTTAGGCAGTTTCCAAATCTTAGCTATGGTGAATTGTGTCACTATGAACATAGGGGTGCATATATCCTTTCTGATTGGTATTTCTAGTTTCTTGGGATATATTCCTAGAAGTGGGATCACTGGATCAAATGGCAGTTCAATGCACTCCCCATTAAAATACCAATGGCATATTTCACAGACATAGAATGAACTCTACCAAAATTCATCCGGAATAAATAAAAAAAAAGACCTTAAATAGCTTCAGCAATCCTGAGAAAGAAGAACAAAGTAGGAGGGATCTCAATACCAGATATCAAGCTGTATTACAAAGCCACTGTTCTCAAAACTGCCTGGTACTGGCACAAGAACAGACATATAGATCAATGGAATAGAATAGAGAACGCAGAAATTGACCCAAGGCATTATGCTCAATTAATATTTGACAAAAGAGGCAAAAGCATGGTTAAATGTCCAACATTTACAGGGAACTCATACAACTTAACAAAAGGAAGATAAACAATCCAATCAAAAAAATGGGCAATGGACCTAAATAGATACTTTTCGAAAGAGGACATACAGAAAGCCAAGAAACATATGAAAACATGCTCAAAGTCACTAATCTTCTGAGAGATGCAAATCAAAACGACAATGAGGTACCATCTCACACCTGTCAGAATGGCTATCATCAACAAATCAACAAATGACAAGCGCTGGCGAGGATGTGGAGAAAAAGGTACCTTCATGCACTGCTGGTGGGAATGCAGACTGGTACAGCCACTGGGGAGAACAGTATGAAGTTTCCTCTAGTTGCTTACTATTGTTATTTATACCAATAACAGTTGTGGGCTATTTCATTCATTTTTCCAGTTATTTATTAATTCAGAAAATAGCTTTAGAGTTCCTATGATATATTCTATACACTGTCAGTAGGCAGTGATCAAAGTGGGCAAGGTCCTTGCTCTGAACAAACTGAAATAATTACTTGTTAATTCAATAAAATTCTGCATATGTATGTGTCACTCCGGAATGATCACTCCATTGTCTTCTGGCATCTGCTGTTGGAAATGAAATATTTTCTTTCCATCTGTTAGTTTTTTAAAAGTAATCCATTTATTTTCTCTGGTGACTTCATTACTTTTTTCTCCCAGGTTCTGTAGTTTCAGTGTAACACATATAAACATGGGTTTGTTTGTTAAAGACTTTTTATGCTCTTCCAATCTGGAAAACTCTATGTCATTGCCTCATGAAATATTAACAAACTTATACTCTCTTACTTTTCAAATGTTCTGACAACTATTTAGGGCTTCTCATTCTATGCATTGCACTTACACTGCTCTATCATATTTCCAATTTCTTTTCTCTTTCATGATGTATTTCCCAGGCATTTCTTTCAATTCAGTTGTTCTCCCTCCCTTGGCATCTACTGTTAAATTCATTCATTGTTAATTTTTTTCTAGAAATTAATTTTATGTAAGGAGATATGCTTCATTTTTTTCAACATTTTGTTCACTTTCTACTTTTTTAAACAATAAGCAATAGAGAAGAACAGCATAGGAGAGAAAGGATAGTATAAAATGAGGTTCAAAAGGTAACCAGAATACACAGGTTTATCGAAGTGATTGTAAAGAGTTTGTGTTTTATTCTAATAGTGAAACCATTATTTTATGCTGGCATATCATATTTCATTCATGTTTGAAAGCATGCCTTCTCAAAAAATGGGAGAAGGCTGCAGGAAAAAGTGACAGGAGGCTATTTCTGAGGTTTAGAAAAACGATAATAGAGGTTTTGATTTGATTACGAAAATAAAAATGGAGAAGTGAAAATTATCCTTAACATATGCTGGTCAGTGCTCAGAGCTTCATGCACATTATCATTTTTAGTCTTCCCAAAAATGATTAAGTTATTATTAGCTAATTTTTCAGATATACAAACAGAGGGTTAGAATTTTTCAGATATACAAACAAAGGGTTAGTTATGCTAGGTAACTTGCTAAATTCACACAACTATTACAATAGTTTTGATTAAGATCTCTTAGTCTAGTCACTCTGCATGAGAGAGAACTAATGAAAAATTAAACAAATAAATCATCAAGGTATATTCAGATTGTGACATGTGTTATGAAGAAAATGTAGCAGGGTAATCAAGAGAGACTGGTAGTTGGGGTGGTGATAATATAGCCAATTTTGAGTTGCGAACAGGTTGACAAGAAAATAGGCATAAGCAAATCTGGGAGAACAGTCTTTGCAAGGATTAAAGATTGGCATTTTTGTAAAACTATCAACATAATACTCTTAGTATTAAGAGCTCTTAAGTCTAACTTAGAGTCACTCTTTTAATGTGTTGACCTCTCTCAGTATATAGTGAGCAATAACCTAGTCCCTTTTGTCAATTTCATGTCATGTCCCCATGACTATTAATGACAAATCCCAAAAGAAAAGTCTTTTTCCTTGGTTTTGGGAGCAGCAGGACAGGAATGATGTGTGTGTATCTTGTGAAAGGAGTAAGGGAACTAATAGCCAGGCATGGTGGAGAATTTCTGGAAAGATAACATCAGAAAATTGTCACAGTTCCCCCTTAAATGCAGTTTTGCTTCCTGTGGCTTCAGTTACTCCTGGTCAACAAAGGTCTGAAAATATTTAATGGAAAATTCCAGAAATCAACAATTCATATGTTTTAAATTGTGCATCATTCTGAATACTGTGATGAAATCTTGCAATGTCTGGCTCCATCCTGCCTTGAACATGAATCTTCCTTTTGTTCAGTGTATCCACACTAGATATGCCACCTGCACATTATTCACCTAGTAATTGTCTCAGTTATGAGAGAGAGAGAGAGACGGAGAGACAAAAAGAGTCATCATTCACATGACTTTTATTACAGTATGATGTTATAATTGTTCTATTTTATTTTAGTTATCATTGTTAATCTCTCACTGTGCCTAATTTATAAATTAAACTTTATTATAGACATATATGTTTAAGAAAAATGAACCAGGTTGCAGGCTAGGCCTCGGGACCCTACTCATGCACAATTTCGTGCACACACACACACACACACACACACAGTTTGGTATTATCTGCATTTTCAAGCATCCGCTGGTGGTCTTGGAACGTATCCCCTGCAGATACATGACAGGTTCCTGCCTTATGAAAAGAGAGTGGGGTAAGCATACGGTCTGAGATTGAAGCCTTGGCTTTTGACAATATTTCTTGATGAATGAATGGCTCTTGTGGAATTTACTTCTATCCTAAAAAAAGTATCAATATTTTAAAAGTAGCCACCTGGGTCTTTATGGTCACTGGACAAATCAACAGGCTTCTAAGGAAATTTATTAGTATGTCTAAATTACATAATTTTACATTTTACCTTGGCAGCAGTAGGAGGAGGCATTTAGTAAGGAAACGTGTGGCCTGATACAAATCTCAATATATTTTAAATTTCAGAAAAGGCACATAATTATGGAAGTAATATGTGAACATATAAATGCTGGCGCGCGTACACACACACACACACACACACACAAACACACACACACATACTCAGGATGTTTCTGTCTGGCAATCTTTTGTTGACTGATAAAGTCACACTGTGCCTCCCCTGGCCTAGTCTTATGGAAATCCTACAGAAAATGAAAAATCATTACTTGACTTGATACTCGGCAGGACTCATAAACAGCACTCACATACTTGACTGCTGTGCTGCAATCATTTTCATTCAGTGATAAAGCACAAGTTTATATCTAAGAATACCTTATTCAGCGTTCCCCAGCTATAATACCAAAGGCAATGTTCTCTCATCAATAGCTCTGCAGAAAGAGAAAGAAGCTGTCTGGATAAGGGGGGGCGGGGGGGAGACGTTGCCACAAACGAAAGTCCTGGCACTCTGCCCAGAACTCTGAAGTGCATCGAAAAATCTGCACGCACTCTTTTCCACGCGCCAGATGAGGAACAGAGAGGAACCCAGCCACGTTGTACCAATAACTCACATTCTGAAGTCAAAGTGCCTGCTTCAAATCCCTTGTGTGCTTCTTATCAGTCAGGTGAGCCTTGGCGAGTGACAGAATCACACGTCTCAGCCTCCTTACCTGTAAACGGCTTGAATAATTGAACCCCCTCTTCCTAAAAAAGAGATGTTGTGAGTATTAACTGTGGATAACTTGAATGCTTCATAACTGTATGTGATCAATATTAACAATTTTCAAAGCACTTCCTTAACATGAGACATAAAATAGTAATTAAATTATCATTCTGTAATGGGAGACTTACAATTTGATATGTGTACCAGACCCTTGACTAAAATTAGTATATATGATTATTTTAATGACATTTTATTTCATTTCAATCCAGAACCTCATACTTAGTCAATTGCTATCTTCAAATATATGCCCTACTTACTGTGCTATAAACCAGAAGGTGTCTCTCACAGAAGGAGAGCTCTCTGGGACTCTACCATGGGAGAGCCATTTTGGTTCTCCCCTCAAGAAGCAAAGGAAAGAATTTTCTATTGCTACTGTTATTTTCTGAGGACAACTGAAGAAACTACACCATCACCTTAATATCATGGCAGTCTCCATGGACATTAAAGTCTTCTTCCCTAAATGCTTGTAAGGTTCTAACAACATATACCATATCTTAGGTTAAATTTAATCACTTAATAAGAAAAAAATTGTGCACCACATTTCTTTAAAAGGGAAATGAAATTTCCATACTTTTGTATAAACTGTATTCTCAAATCTAAAGTATTATGTAACAGCCTAAGTGCCCATCAGTAGATGAATGGATTAGAAAACTGTGGTACATCTACACGATGGAATACTATGCTGCTATAAAAAAGAACGAACTCTTAGCATTTGCAATGGCATGGATGGAACTGGAGAGCATTATGCTAAGTGAAATAAGCCAGTCAATGAAGGAAAAATACCACATGATCTCACTCATTCATGGATAATAAAGACCATTATAAACTTATGAACAATAATAGATACAGAGGCAGAGCTGCCTCAAACTGATAGTCAAACTGCAGCGGGAAGACCAGGGAGGGTTGGGGGGCAGAAGGGAGGGGGGTAAGAGATCAACCGAAGGACTTGTATGCATGCATATAAGCATAACCAATGGACATAAGACACTGGGGGGTAGGGGAGGCCAGGGGATTGTCAAGGGCAAGGAAAAAAAAGGACACATATGTAATACCCTTTGTAATACTTTAAGCAATAAAACAATAAAAAATAAAAAAGATAAAATATTATGTAATTGTTATAATTATGTATAACATAGATGGAATTTTGGCTTAGAACACATCACAGAGGAGCCTTAACCAGCCCAGGATGTCTGTTTAAGCATGTTTCTGCAATTCTTAATCTTGGAATTGAAATAGCCCCTGGAGGAAGACCATTGCCTCAAAAGGCTTTTCTTGACATTGTGCCTGATTTTTCAAAAGATTTTTTACTGATTGAGGAAAGGAG
This sequence comes from Myotis davidii, assembly GCF_000327345.1. Taxonomy (NCBI): domain Eukaryota; kingdom Metazoa; phylum Chordata; class Mammalia; order Chiroptera; family Vespertilionidae; genus Myotis; species Myotis davidii. The sequence continues at coordinate 1,358,472 of NW_006283768.1, read as the reverse complement.
AGGGAGAGAGAGAAACATCAATGAGAGAGAAACATTGACCAGTGCCTTCTGCATGCCTCCTACTAGGGCTCCATCCCGCAATCTGGGCATGTGCCCTGACCAGGAATTAAACTGGCAACTTTTAGGTTGCCCAACCAACTGAGCCACACGTACCAGGGATAATGCCTCATTTTAAATGGGGGAGGTGTGTGCAGGAGAACTGCTTTGATGTAAATGCTATAACAAATGTTTGACATAATCTTGCCAGCTGCCCCTTGGTTGGACATGATGGCAAATAGAACAGCAGTTGTTTACACTGTGTGTCACAATCTAAAAGTAGTTTTCCTCATTTAAAAAAACATGGATAATCTAAATTTCCCTGTTTCATGTGTGGTTAACGGTGGCTCAAATACATCTTCATTCAGAAATGAGAACCAGAGGGCTGAAGGAGTCATTGAGTATTCAAGACTCATATTTTTTTTAAAACACATTTTAAGTATGATAAATTTGGATATCTGAACCCATCATTTTAGTATATTTATAAGATTTCAAAGAACTCTGTCAACTTCAAACTTTTCTCTAAGTACTATTAATATGTTGCAAATTAAGTTAAATATATATAATTACATTCTGATTATAATAATCTCAAAAGGCTCACCACCATATCATATAATGAAATAACCATCTTAAGTATTTTCAGTATATAATAAATATTGACTTCATGAATACTGCTTTTCTGTTGTTGTTTTTTTTGTTTGCTTGCTTAACAAATGTTTTCTCACTTAGATGTAGACCTGCTTGCAAAAGTGTACTGATTTATCTGAAAAACAACAACACTAAAATGGTATGAAATATCGAGGCACATTCAAAGTTCATTGAATTGGTGCTTTCTGAGCCTAGATTTCCAATGAAATAATACCTTGT
>NW_006283768.1:1345959-1357431 GCF_000327345.1 Myotis davidii | reverse complement strand
TTTTTTTTTTCAAATCCTGGGTCTCTTTAGCATTTTGTATTTAATTTATTGGGGTGACATTGGTTAGTAAAATGATATAGATTTCAAGCATACAACTCTATTATACATCATCTGCACATTGCCTTGTGTGCCTACCATCCAAAGTCAAGCCTCTCTCTGTCACCATTTATCCCTTGTTTACCATCTTTCATATTCTTTATAAAACTTCATCCAACCTAAAAAACGGCATTAAATGTATTATGAAAATAAAAGAATTAAAGAATATTATTATTTTTTTCTTTAAGTTGATTTTTTTCAAGTAATGAGTACCAAAAACATGTCAAATCCTTATACTGTTTTATTTGAATGCTTCATAAACTAATTCTATTGTATCCTTAAAAAAATAAACACACATGTAACTGATTGGTCGGATAAACTTGATAAAGTAACATAATCAACACAACTTTATAAACTATCTCTCATATTCCTTTCAAAATTTATTCATAGATGTTTCTTGTGCTCATTAAAATAAAAAAGATCTATGATCACTTTACTACACACACACACACACACAAACACCCTCTGAATTATTTATTTAGAAATCTGCATGATTCATTGAAAAGGAAAGTTTCAGGTCTCTTCTCCTCACAATCCTTAACTGCCCCACCCCTCACCACCAGGATTGCTGGGTAGCAAGTCGGGTGCTTCCTCTTTTGTGAAGAAGCCTGATTGGACTGTTCCCTTTATTCTGCTTGATAATCCCACCTCAAGCATTTAGCCCTTCTTTGATTGGATTTGGGGGAAATCTGATGGAATACATGAAATGTGCATTCATTGGTGTAATAAAATAACCTTTATACTCCTTGGGCTTGGTGTAGGTTGAAAATAAAATCTTGGCTTCATGGTGGCTTTCAGGGAAACCTTCTAAACTGACTGCTGGGGCTCTATGAACAACCCCTGATGTGGACCATACAATCTGCCCTCTAACTGCCCTGCCCTATTTTCCCCACTTCTCTCTGCCCTTCACACCCCCAACCCTCCACCCCCAGTTTCCTAGCTACCCATTCCCACACAGTCTCTTGGACAGGAATCAAGGGCTCTGTTCTTGCATCACTTCTGTGTGGTTCATGTTTTTTTCATGGACAATTCGTACCGTCTTCTAAAAAGCAGCTACCATTCTGGCTTTCTTAGCCTGTCAGGCAAGTCCCCAGGGGCAGGTGGGCAATCTCTCTGGGTAGTCCTTTTGGTGTCAAAGGGTGCAGTTCCTCCACAGTTAACCAATAAAATACAAACTGCCAAATTAAATTTTAACTTCAGATAAACAGCAAATAATGCAATATTTAGGATAAATTTGTACAAAAGCTGATCATTGTGTATCTCAATTTCCACCCTTCCCTTATGGCTGAGTAGGGCATAACAACACCTCTCTCCAACATCTTTGCAATTCTTCTCCCAATTCTCCCTTAATCTGGGCTTTGTCCCTAACAGGTAATGGCAGGGAACAGTTCTTAAATATTGCTTTTGACTTTTTTGGCTATATCTCACAATTCATTAATGTCTCAGTTGAAAATTTAAATTTAGCTTCTGTTTAATAAATATGCTATAATGTATATTTATGGATATTTTTAAAATCCTCTAAAACTTTTCATATCATTAGTGCCTTATCATTTGTACATTTGATTTAAGTGTTTTTAAATCAACCTATTTTTTATATTTATGTTTATGTACTATACCATATTAAATGTATAATTACATAACAATTATAATTTTTTTCTCTAATGCCTCAATCTTTCCAGGAAGTGCAACAGCAGCCCTGCTCTTCCTGGAATTTCCCCTTTGCTTGTCTCAACCATGATCTTTCATGAGCCTTTTCTTCTTCTGACTCACCCAGGATGGACCTTTGACCTGAGACAAGACAACCAGAATTATCCACTGGTAACATATCAAATCTGAGAAAAATCAGCTAAACTTAACTTTCACATATAGAATTCAGAAGCTGTAATTGATTATATTTCTTACTTTCTATAAATAAAAGGATCTCAATGACAGTTTTGGAGGCATCTGAGGGACAGTTCTTATTATTTCTGTGGTCTGTATAGGCGCCACTCTGGACCTCCTCACATTCGAGATATTCAATTTTTCCTTGATTTTTTAGACTGATAATTTAAATTAGGTTTTCTAATCTAGAGTTAGGATTTCCTTACCTTACAATCTAAGATTTCTCAAGTGTTGCAATTCAATTTATTATTTCAATACTGTAGCCAACAAAATACTATGAAGACTTTTATAAAATGCAATAAATTGGGGAGATAATAGGTTGAAACAGATCAGCTAAGATAAGTTAATTAGTCCTATTATAGAAATGTAGTTAAAAGAGAGCGAAACAAATAAATGAGCATCACAATTAATACACTTAATGTTTCAACATATACCACACACACACATTTCATCCACACAAAAAGAATTTATGCAATCATACTTCAAATGGGAGGTTATACATGAGTGGGATTATATTTAACTAAGATAAGAAGAGAAGTAAGAGAAGTAAGGCTCTAAGAATTCTTTAACAGATTATCAACTTCCTTAGGAAAACATTTTTTAGGATGTTAGAAAGAAAATCTCTGTGTATATGAACATTGAGCAATGATGTTGTTCAGTGTTTTCTGTTTGTTTGTTTTCTTGTCACTAAACCACCCTTTTCATAATGGCAGGCAAATAATTAGAAAAGTGCATCTGCCTACCTTATTATCATTTCAGCATTACATCTAGTCTTGGCTCAGAAATATTTCAGACAATGGTTTGGTGTTCTACCCTTTGCTCCTTTGAGAGGTTTCTCCCTCATTACATTAAAGACCTTCAAACATTTTCCCAATGCCTTTTTGCTGCCCTAGTTTCTGTAGCACAGATACTTAATCAGTTACCTCTATAGCAGTTCTAACTCTAAATTTAAAGGCCCAGTGCTTTATTATCGTGTGCAATAGACAGCACAATGTGACAGAATTAGGTGTGAATCAGGTAAATCACCTTTATAGATGTGCAGCTATAGGGCCTATTTTTTTGTATATAAAATTTCTACCATACTCTTTATTTATATTTTTATATGTCTTTTTTTCATATTTTCTCAACAAGAAAAGAATTGTGGCCTTTTGACCAATTGTTTTGCAATAAAGTTCACATAATGTTTATGAGTATGCAATGAATCTTGAAAGTACTTTAACTTATAGAAATAATATATAATACAAATACTATTTATCAAGCTTCTGTTATATATACCTTCATTTCAAGGGTTGTGTAATCATAAAAAAATGGAAAACATGATTTGAGATAACATAAAAACATATATAGTAAGCAATCAATGTATGGCAGAAAGTTGCAAATATTCTAACTGAAAAGAACATGTAATATACCTGTAGTGTGAAGAAACCAACGTACAGCTATATTACAATGATGTTTTTCTGTGGTGTTCATACTCATTTTAAAAATCAAGAAGTGAGCATATTGTGTAATCATTGTAACATTTTTCTTTTGAGGAATCACTCCATCTCTATAAATGTCAGGTCCTGGGTGCTGCAGTCATAGTAGCTTTCTCTGCCTGCATCTCACTTCCGTCCTCATTACCTGGCTCCAACAGAAGCTGATCACATGATCCACAATGTCCAGTGAGTGGGGACACCGTGTACAGTCTGTTATGCCTAAGGATGTCTGGCCAAGGGAATGAGTGAGGCCTGAAACCTAGCCATGCTTCTCTTCTCAAGCTGTGTACCTTGGCATGGGGCGCATATGCCCGGAGAAAGGTCACCTTTTTCTAATTCTCATAAAGGCTCCATCTGCTTGCCAAGCTGTTCACCTGCAGGGCTGCCTCTACCTAGTGGGGAAATCATTTGCTCATTTGTACAAAGGCTATGGAGCCATATGGGCTAGCAGAAGCCCTGCCAATGAGAGAAGCCCAGACTCTTTGCCTCAGTGGCTGTTTTGTGGAAGGACCCAAACTCAAGGCTGGTCAATTAGAATTCTCTCCTGGACTTTTATATGACAGCTTGAAATATTGCATTTAATAGCTAGGGTTGCTAAACTGAAAGGAAAAAATATGGCCACCGCCATGCCATATTCCTCACTACATGGAGAGTCTGTGTGCAGCATTAAGCAAACACAAGGAGGGGAGGAGGGTTGAAAGGCGGAAACATCTGGAACAAGCTCTGACTGAACTCTTGGTTCCAACCATCACTGAAATCTCTACCAACATTCCCTACTTGCATGAGCCAATGGATTCTTCCTCAATTAACTGGGTGCATGTTGAGTTTCTATCATATTCAAATGAAAGAGTTCTGATATACACCAGTGGTATACTGACTAGTTCAGCTGTTGCACTTTGCTAGAAAAGATAGTGTGCATAGTAGAATGCTACCAATCTATCTCTAATAGCAGTGCTGCCGGTTACTATGGACTAACAGGCATCTGTTGCTTTGCCACTTGAAACTGTATGTCAAACTGATGTTTTCAGAGCCAGTGGCTGATTATATTGGGAGGAAGTAGGTCACTAAAGGATCTTTGAGGATAGATTAGTGCTTTTGCCTAATCCCAAAGTAATGAAGCTGGATAGGCAAAAGAAATGAAACATTTCAGTTTGAAGAAATAGCATAAACAAAGGCACAGAGGAGCATGTTAGAGGGATATGCTGTAAGGCTTTTATGCCTTTAATGAAAGAATTTATTAGCTTAGTACTGAACAGCTTTATGGGAGTCTGGAATCAGAATCATCTTGATTGATATTTACATACATAAGATTGTTTGGAATTAATCTCTCTCTCTCTCTCTCTCTCTCACACACATAGGGAATAACTCCTCTTTTATTCTACTACAAATCTTAGAGACAGTTATGACTGACATTGTTTAGGTCATGGGTCCAACCTTTACTGGATCTGATTGGCCAGAGAAACATGGGGCTTTGATCCTCACTGCTGGTCACATGCTCAACTCTGCACCTGAAAATGGAGGCAGACATTTTAACCAAGCACACTGATAAGTGGTTGTCCAAGGGAGCTGGGAGGACCATTACTTAAAAGCAAAATAAATGGTGGATAAGTAAACATCCAATGTCCAAAGAAGACAGTAAACTGACTGACTAGAAGACAAGGAGGGGAACTATTAGACAGCATAAAACAAGAGGTTGGATAAATGTGGGGCAAAGTTCAAAAAAATTGAGGGGGTTTACATGTGAGGTATTTGAACCTCAGTATTGCACCTCCAAGTGGAATTGACATAGAGTGATGTTTATCACTGGAGAACTATCTGTGAAAGGTATGTCTCCTTTTAATAGAGAGATAATGTCACTTATATTTCAAGCCAGAACATTTTGAGAGTAAAGGGGGGCAATCTTAATGGTTATGCTGAAATAAGGGACATAAATTGAGAGTTTCTGCCCCCCAAAACAGGGGCAAATTTCATTCTTTTTCTAAGCCAAATGGTCAGAAAGAGTAGCTCACACACACATTTTATGTGGAGTGCCATCTGACCCTGTGTCACAGCCAGAATAAATTTCAAGGATCTGTGACTAACCTTAAGGCAGTCACCCGTAGATGGACATAAGAAGGCCCAGGTGACTGGCAGGAAAATCTGGGCTGGAGAGGAATACTTTATCAGATGGTAATCAACAAAGCCAATTGGATCCGCTCCCTTGAGAAGTGTTATTTGCAAGATATATAGCGTAAGAACTATCCCTACTCAGCTTCAGGCAGTCATTGTCATGAAGTAACAGGGGCCATTGCTGTCAGATTTTCTGATTTGGTAAGAATACCAGAAATCTGGACATTTTTAAGCAGAATTTAAAGAACACTCACCGATCATGCAGTGTATTAGTTGATGAGGACTACAGTTTTATAAAAGATAAAACCAAAAATACGTGTCTCAAGCAACATACATTTATTATCTCATCCCTGCAATGGTCCAAAGTGAGCGTTCCCAGTCAGTGGGAAGCTCTCTTCACACAGTGATCCTGAGAGTAGGACTTTTCCACTTTGAGGCTTTGTTGCCTCCGAAGTGCTGATGCCCTTTTGTATCAATCAGCAAAAGAGATAGATGAACCACCAAGTTTTCCTTAAGAATCTTGGCCAGGATGGCTCACACCTTGTCCACTTACTTTCCACTGATGGGAACTGGAACAGAAGACCTCAGAAGCAAGGAAGGGAATCTGCCCTGGCCTGCTCTCCTCTATGGCAGCAGAGTCAGTATGTGCTTATATGCGTTAACCTGGGGGGAATCATCAAAGAATTTCATAACCTGGTCAAGCTTAAGAACCACTGCTTTCAATTCCCCCAGCAACATTTTCCACGGTTATGGCTTCAATTACACTTTTCAAAGAGATGACTCCCTCATCTTTTCCTCCAAGACAGACTTCCCACTCAAGCGCCAGCCTGGTACACCTCCTAGCGCTGTGCAGCCCCCTGTATCTCAAAGACACAGACAACTCCGCATCGCAGCACTGACCTCAGCAGGCACTCACTAGCCTGCAGCCAGCTCCTCCTGTGCTTCCCATCTGTGAACAGCACCGCCATTCATCTGGCTGTTCAGATGGGAAACTTGAGAAGCACTCCTGATCCCCTTTCCTTCTCACCCTCCTAAATTGATCTGGAATGGAGCTCCTCTCCTTACATGGGTGGATCCCAACTGCAGGTTGCATAGCCGCGGTCATCTTCTCTCACCCAGATTTTCACAGGGAAGCTTCTAACTCTTCCTCCAGCCACCAGTCTTGCCCCTCTGCGTACGCTTCACAGGACAGCCAGTGTAATCACTCTGCAGTAGATATAGAACTAAGTCCCATGTTCTGCTGAAAATATTTTTTCACCATTGCTTCCAGAATAACTCTTATTTATTAGTGTGGCATGTAAGGCCCTTTAATTAATTGGGTATAATCAGGAAAACCGAATTCACAGAAGGAAATCCAAAAGAGGAAAACAAATTCAATAAGCAATTACAAAGAAGTTGAAGAAATGAAAAGATACATAGGGGATGCTGAGAAAAGCAGAAAATGACAATAGTAAGAAGCCACTACCTCTTTAGGGTAATAAGTAATGTTACCAGAGAGAATAAGTAATGCTACCAGAATTCAGAGTCAGAGATTCCTGGAAGAAGCTGGAATTTCTGCAGAAACTTGCTTGACAGGAGCTGGGATTGTGAGTGACAAAGGTCCAGTGGAAGCTGGAATCAGGGAGAAAATGTAATCTCTGCAGAAAAAAGAAAAACAATATCGCCTGGCCTCACTTCTCCTGCCCTGCAGCCTCACTCCTGTGCTGTCCATCACTGAACTTACCTGGAATCCAACTGACAAGGGGGCCTAAGTGATGCACTTTGCAGAACACAAAAAATGTTAAAAAATGAATGTGCACAAACTGAATATTTTGGCCCTGTCTGTCTTTCTGACACTGTTCCCTCCCTTGCATGCTCTGCCCTTCACCCCATCTCAGTTTTCCTGTGCATGCCCCTTGACCTCTCTGTGTTTATATACCTCAGAACCTCATTTCAGGGGCCAGAACACAGGTCACACTTTGCCTTCTGCCTCAGGCCTGAATATCCCTTAACTCCATCTTGGGTCTCAATTTTGAAAGCACTCTTCTGCAAGGACTAGTTTGGTCCCCCAAACTAATTAGGTGCCCTTAACCTATGAGGCCTTAATAACTGCAAATCCTCATTGTATAATTTATAACAAACATTAAAACATAATATAAAAATAGATATGGCTTCAAATGTTCTGTCTACATCTTGAGCCAGCTTATAAATTCTGTGAGAGCAGGGAAGGGGCTCCTTACCTACTAGTCACCATCCTCAACAAGTACCAGTTAACTGAGTGTGTGTCGCAGTAAATGAAGGCCTGTGAGTCAGGGAACGGCAGTGTCACAGAGAGCCACGCACGTCCCTGCTCAGGGTGACCACCCAAATTGGTTAGGACCTCCTTGTTCTTAAACTATGGAAGAAAAAGGACATTGTTCAAATTGTCCATGCTATCCAAATGTGTGATTGCTACTTGGACTTGAGTGCTACCTTATTTCACCTCTTGGCTCCTCCATTTAGTCAACACACATCCTACTGCATGAAACAGATGAGGGAGAAAGATACAAGAAGCCAGGAGCACAGATAAAAGGCTACTGCAGAAATCTAGGCATGAATTGATAGGAGAAATAAATGAGAAAACAAAAATGTTGAGGATATTATGAAAATATTGTGCTCTTTAAATAAGTCTGTAAGGATAATAAGAGAAAGCCGTGATCAACCAGGAAAATATTAGAAGTGATGGCAACATGGCTGAGACTCCTCTTGTTTAACAATAAAGAAGCACTTCTCATTTGGAGTTGGACTATTTGTGAGAAAACTACAAAAAGTGTAGTTAAAGAATAGCTAACACCACATTCTTGGAAAAACACATGGTTCGCTAATATTTATTTTAAATACTAGATTACAAATAAGAGATTTACAACTTCCAAATAAGAGGTTGATCATATGGTTTGAGTTTTAATTATTATTTCCTCGGCCACAAGTAAATTGGATGATATCTTTATCCTCATCTCAATCCACCTTATTTCCACATACTGTTTTGCTGCTGGAAGCTCAGACAACTCTCCCATGAAGTGCTTTTATCTCTCTGCACTGGAATGATCACCTTGTGTATTATAACAGTCTATTGGTTTGCAGTTCCCTCTAATTTTATTCATAGATAATTTCTTCCTAGCCACATAGATTTGTTCTTGCCTCTTACATTTTTATATCTAATTTCTGTTATATAAGTTTATAATGATGAAACTCTTCAGGGTTCCTAGCGTGACAGACAATATGTGAGTGTGCTATCCTAGCAATCTTTTGCATGTCAGAGGGGATCTCAGTCATTCTTATTTGTGAGCAGAACATCTTCTAGATGAGCCCATGAAGAACATTTCTTAATATACAATGCCCTTTTCCAATGGTTTCTTCTCTCTATACTACAGTTATTAACCTGAGCAGCCAGAGATAAGATCTCTTGCTCTGTAATAAAACTGCCTCCCTAGGTCTTTACTGACTGTATATTGGTTCCATATATTTTCAATCCTATATAATAAAAGGATAATATGCAAGTTGACCCTAATGGCAGAATGACTGTTCAACCAGTCATTATGAGGTGCACTGACCATCTCTCGGCCCATTCCCCCCATCTGGCAGGCTCCTATTGCCTGATGGTAAACGGGGAACCAGGGATGGGTGGCTGCGGGGGGTTGCCAGGGAAGATGGCCCTGATCACAGGTCAAGCCTAGGGACCATACCCACCCAAGAATTTCATGCACCAGGCCTCTAGTATTAAATAAAGAAGCAAAGTAATATTGAAGTAGGATCTGCTTATAAAAGATTAGAGAGTTCAGTGATGAAAACCAGCAACACAGCTATGTTACAGTGCTTTCTATGCTCTCTAGAAAACACTACTTGAACAAATTTACCATTAAATCTGACTTTGTGAAATGCCCACAAAGCAATTGTGTAGCCAAGAAAACCAATAACAAATAAAAATATAACCACAAGCCTGGCCAGTGGTTGAGCATCGGCCTATGAATAAGGAGGTCACAGTTTGATTCCCTGTCAGGGCATGTTCCTGGGTTGTGGGATAGTTCCCCAGTGGGAGGCATGCAGAAGGCAGCTGATCAATGATTCTCTCTTATCACTGATGTTTCTATGTTTCTCCCTTTCTCTTTGAAATCAATAAAAATAATATATATATTGCTACACTCAACAGCCAATCAGGAGAGTGTGCAAATTAACCCAACAAATATGGCAGTTAACTTGCATACATAGGCGTGAAGCGGCGGAGCGAAGACTGAAGGCTCCGGCTGGAGAGAAGACTAAAGACTGAAGAGGCTTGGCTTATCCTCTGCGGCCAGACCAAAGGTCTGTGTCCCGGGTGCCAGAGGAAAACCAGTGCCAGCAGCATGGGGAAGGAAGGCCTATTGAGTGAATCTTCGTGCAATAGGCTTCTAGTATCCTATCTAATAAAAGAGAAACATGGTAATTGGCATACGACTGCTACCCTTCCCATTGACTAATCAGCGAGATATGCAAATTAACTACCAGCCAAGATGGCCACCAGCAGCCAGGCAGCTTGAAACTAACATGAGGCATGCTTGATTCAGTGACGGAGGACTCCAACATTCCCCGCCTGGTTTGCTGGCCTCTGATCCAGCAGTTTGAAACACTGTAACAAATATAGAAGCTAAACAAAACCTCAGAAACCTGTTTTCAGTGAGGCCAGGATTTCAGAGCTGGAGTTATACAGGGTTTCGATTATAGAACCGAAACAAACCAGATACCTTCTGTCAGCAGCAGAAGCCTCAGAGCTGGAGCCAGAGCTAAAGCTGGCCCAGAATTAAAAAGAAAAAGAAAAAAAGGAGCAGTTGGGAGCTTCAGTCGGCCTGAAAACAGCCCTCAGCTCACCCAGACTGGCCAGGCACCCCAGTGGGGACCCCACCCTGATCCAGGACACCCTTCAGGGCAAACCAGCCAACCCCACCCACGCACCAGGCCTCTATCCTATATAGTAAAAGGGTAATATGCCTCCCAGCAACGGGATCAGCGAAGCCAAGAAGCCTCCCGTCACCAGGATCAGTGCCCAAACCCAAACCCCCTGATTGCCCTGTGGCTCTGTGTGTGACAAGGGGTGGGGCCACAACTTCCCTATCGGCCCTGCTGCGTTCATGACAGGGGAAGGCGCCCCAACCCCCTGATCAGCCCTGCTCTGTGTGTGACAGGGTAGAGCCATAACCTCCCCATCGGCCCTGCCCTGAGTGTGAGAGTGGCGGCACCCCAACCCCCTGATCGGCCCTGCTCTGTGGGTGAGAGAGGGTGGCGCCCCAACCCCCTGATCCGCCCTGCCCTGAATGTGACAGGGGGCGGTGCCCCAACTCCCCTATCAGCCCTACTCTGTGAGTGACAGGGGGGAGCTCCTGACCCTGCTCTGTGCGTGACAGGGTATGGAGCCAACCCCCCTGATGGGCCCTGCTCTGTGCATCACAGGAGTTGGTGCCACAACCTCCCATCGACCCTGCCTTGAGTGTGACAGGGGGCGGTGCCCCAACCCCCCAATTGGCCCTACCCTGAGCGTGACTGAGGGTGGCATCGCAACTTCCCAATCTGCCCTGCTCTGTGCATGACAGGGGAAGGTGTCCCAACTCCCCAATCGGCCCTGCTCTGAGCCCAACCATGGGCTGCACCTAGGAATTGGGCCTGCCCTCTGCCACCTGGGAGCAGGCCTAAGCCAGCTGGTCGTTATCACCTGAGGGGTCCCAGACTGAGAGAGGGCAGAGGCCGGGCTGAGGGGCCCCCCCGCCCCCTCTTGTGGACAAATTTTTGTGCACCGGGCCTCTTGTATATAATAAAAGTGTGATATGTTAATTAGAATGGACATCCTTCTGGATGACCTTCTGGACTAAGCCAGGGCAGTGGGTGCCAGGGCAACCACCGCGTTTGCCTCAGGCTAAGGCAAGCA
>NW_006283768.1:1335594-1345707 GCF_000327345.1 Myotis davidii | reverse complement strand
ATTTATATATATATATAACCACAAGAGTTCATAGCTGGAGTTCCCAACCAGAGAGGCGTACTATTGAAGAAGCTGATTTTATGTCTGTGAATGAGAGAAAATACATATTCCAAACACGGACATGGCAGAGTCATCTGAAAATTTTGGCTAGATAGAACCCAGAGACAAAATTTACCTAATGGAGTTTAATATACTCACCTCATAGTGTTACTGGGATAATTAAATAAAAGTCTATGCAATACATATTATGGGTTTGTATTCCCCCCAAAATTTATATTGGAGTCCTAATTTCTAGTACCTTAGAATGTGATCTTCTTTGGTAGTAGGGTTATTGCAGATATAATTAGTTAAATTACGATGAGACATAGTGCAATGGGGTGGATTCCTAATGCAATATGACTGGTGTCCTTATAAAAAGGTCAATGAAGGCAGAAAATGCCTTCATCTTCTCCAAGCCAAGGAACATAAAAGATTGCCAGGACATTTTCAGAAGCTAGTAGATAAGCATGGAGCAGATTCTCCCTTACACCTCTCCGAAGGAACCAACCATGTAACACCTTGATCTTGGAACCCCAGCCTCCGGCACTGAGATAATATATTCCTGTTGTTTAAGCCACCTACTCTGTGGTGTTCTGCTAAGGCAGTCCTGGTAAACTGATACAGCCCCTAAGAGTGACTGGCATATAGTGAGGAGTCCACTGATGCAGTGACTCCGTAAGAGTATCATGTGAATACACTCAGAAATAAAGGGGTGTAATCGTATAGTAAGTGTTCCGGTAATTATTTCCTAGCAACTTTGAGGGCTAGAATTTCAAATCTGTATTCCAGTTTCCCAGAGGACAGAGGAGAGGAAGGCAGGAATCTGAGACCAAGGGAACTGGGGTATTTGGCAGAGACCCTAGCACAGCACTCATAATACAAGGATTCAGCGTTCACCCAAGTGACAAGAAAGACCCTTAGGCACAAGGAAGAATGAAACTTTTTTGTATTGGAATTAGGGTAAAATCAGCCACTTGTCATTTGTAGAGTATCCATCGTATGTCCGAGTATTTTGCCAGGTGTGGAGAGCACAAGAACAGCAAACACCTGGCTTTCATTTTCAAGAGCTAACAGTCTACTTGGTAGAAAATCATAAAAATATCATAAAAAAGTCTACCATGGGGATATTAAGTACAAATGATTGGCAATGAGTAACATAATTCCAGATACAATGAGGATTCGTATTGGCAGGAAACTGTATATGGGGACTTTTCCAATGTCAACATGAAGTGTATTGAGCCATTAGAACACTTTCTGAGGCTCCTTACCCTTCATTGTGTAGAATAACCTTGTTGTTTGGGCTAAACTGTGATCCTTGAAATTGAGTGAAGTCAGTGAACGTCTGAATGAGTGAGTCATTACAATATCCCTTCTCCAGAATTTCCTATGTGCCTGCACCTACAGCACAAGTGTTTGGGAGGGTGACTTATTTGTTTCTGCTATCTCCATCTACTAAGATCTTTATTATGAGCACAAACATCATTTATGAAGGTTTCATTAACATTTGAATATTTTTTGCTCCATCTACTAAGATCTTTATTATGAGCACAAAGGTTTCATTAACATTTGAATATTTTTTATTTCTTAGTGACCTTTCTTACAAATTCTACAAAGATAGATAACCTTTAAGGCTGAACACAATAATTCTCTTCCTCCGGCCCCCACCACAGAGACTAGTTGAATTGAATTCATAGCTATATGACAGAATTTGGTTCTATTACATTACGGTTAGTTACTTCTCATGCTTTGTTTTTAAATACTGTGTACAATGAGAGAAGCAATTTACTCTTGTATGTCTAAATGTGTTCTCTCTTTAAGCGCTCAGCATGCTGCTTTGTGGGGAGGGCACACATCATGAAGTGAATGCTTCTGTTGTTGGGGAATAAGACAAGAATAAGACAAAAACAAGGCAGCAGAGGGTGGTGCTGGGAACATACCAATCGTAGTCACTAACCAGCTACTTGGAAAGAGGTGATTCTGGTGCACAGGGCCTGTGCTTGGCAGGAAGGGGCAGGCATGTCCACATAGCATAATAAAGCAGTCTAGCAGCCTGCAGTTCGGAGGTTTGCACACAGTGGAGCTGGGGCAGTGGGCTTGGTGACAGGTGTGAGACTGGAGGCTCAGGAACAAACAGGACTCTGGTTCTGGGCCATGTGATGAGAGCCTGAGATATGCTCCAGGTGGTGACACTATGACTCCAGCTATGGGGATTGGCAGAGATGAAAAAACAGGCACATGGTCATTTGAATCAGGAGCAGTCTGGCTGGTATTGCTCAGTGGATTGAGTGCTGTCCCATGCATCAGGAGATCGCTGGTTCGATTCCCATCAGGGGTCAGGCTCAGTCCCCAATAAGGAACATGCATGGGGCAGCTAATCCATGTTTGTCTCTCATCAATGTTTCTATCTCTCTCTTCATTTTTCTCTAAAACTCAATAAAAAAATATTTTAAAAAAAGAAACAGGAGCAAAAATGTTGGGGATGGGAAGAATACAGAACACAATCGAGATCCTCCCTGGAGGCCAGGATCTAGGCGAAAGTGAGTGCGACAAATCTGGGACAATGAGCAACAAGCAACAATGATGATGGCAGGATAGGCTTCTGGAAGCAAAAGGATCTAATATTCCTCTTTCCCATCGTCCACAGAATAAAATGACCTCAACAAAGTGAATGCCAGCAAAAAACACCTGTTTAGAAGAGGGGAGAGGTTGCCAAAATCAAGGCAGTTTATGATGAAACATGCACATATTTAGAAACATAGGTGTAACATAAAGTTTACAAGTTGAATTTTAATGATGGAATTTTTGTAAGGTTCTGATAAATTTTTGATTCATATTTAGTCCAAATAATATACTCATGATTCATGTAAGGGTATTAACATGCCTTTAAATGCAGCTACCATCTCATTTACATTTTATAGGGGAAGAAATGATGGTGCAGGGAAAGCAGATGTCATGCCTAACTGTCTCAAGAAACTCATTCTCTTTTCAGGCTAAATTCAGCTCTAAAACTTTATAGTCAAGCATTAAAATGCCTGGGGAAACAAATGTACATACTGGGCAAAGACCCTAGCAGATAGATAATGCTGGAAGAATGAGAGGGCAGGTGATCTTTCTGAATCTAAACTGAGACAGAATCATGAATATAGATTCAGAACTACCCTTGAGTCATTAGGAAAACCAGGGAGTCTCTATGTATTTGAAATAATAAGTAAACATTTGATTAAAAGAGAGATGTAATCAACTTGAAGTTGATTAAAAAATTACTTCAAAATGAGTTTATTGTAGGGCAAGTTCTCAAAATGTGTTCTTGAAACTACCAGTACCAATAGCCTTTAGGAAATTAGTTAGAAATGCAAATTCTTGGGTTCTACCTCATCTATTGAATCAGAAATGTAGAGTAGGGTCAGCAATCTCCGTTTTAACAAGCTCTCCAGCTATAGAATTGTTAGATTTAGCAAATAAACATAGTATAACAATTAAATTGAATTGCAGGTAAACAAAGAATAATTTTTTAGTATGTGCCATGCAATATTTGGGACACACTTATACTAAAAAAAAAATACATTGTTTATCTGAGATTTAAATTTAACTGAATATTTTGCATTTTATCTGACAACCCTGCTCAAATGATTCTGATGCAAGTTAAAATTTAAGTATATTAGGGTTACACTGACAGCAATATTCTTTTAAAAATAGTATCTCCTTTGCTCATAGAGCAAATAATGTGAAAGCATCAATGTCTGGTGCAGGCATCTGTCTGGTGGCATGTTGAACTTGGTTCTAATATATGTTTGTTTGGCTCCATGTATTTTGTATGTGTTCTTTGTGTTTTGATGTTTGAATTAATTGCAATATTTAAAATATTTTGAAATTTTACATACAGTCATGATCTGGATTACCTACCAGGATGGCAACAATTAGGATTATCAGCAAGTGAAGGCCAGTGTTCCACAGTCCCCACCACTCCCTCCCTATTTTCTTTACCAAGAAACTAGGTATTGTCTGACATATCTATGGTTGCACTATTTTCATCAGCCCAGGCTGGGATTGTCCTCTTAGGAATGTGAGTTTGCAAACTCATCTTTAAAGGTTTCCCCAGCCCCTCACCAACATGTGGACCTTTAGGAATATGAAATATCTCAAAAGTCCTCATGTGGGATATAGGTATTAATATCACTGGATACTTCTCCCAGAACAAAAGTTTGTAAATTAGAAGTCAGATTTGTGATAGAGGCACACTTAGAACAAACAACCCTGCTTATCTTACATTGGGACCAATTTTGAGAACAAAATTATTTGGTTTCTTTTGTTTATTTCATTTAAATTGAAAATATTTTTCTGATTGTCTTGGTGAAAATGTATATTCTAAATTTGATTGTATGTTTTACTGATGAAAAGAATCCTATATAATAAAAGGCTAATATCCAAATCGACCAAACAGCAGAACGACCGGTTGCTATGACACACACTGACTACCAGGGGGCAGATGCTCAATGCAGGAACTGCCTCCTGGTGGTCAGTGCACTTCCACAGGAGGAGCGCAGCAGTGGTGGTGGGACCTTCTCCTGCCTCCTCAGCAATCGGACATCCCCTAAGGGCTCCCAGACTGCGAGAGGGCACAGGCCAAGTTGAGGGGAACCCCCCCCCCAGTGCACAAATTTCGTGCACCAGGCCTCTAGTATCAATATAAAGATCAACATTGATTTTTAAGGACTAAAATGTTAGCATTGGAGAATATTGAGAAAGCAAAACACAGAGGCTGATATCAAATCTTTCATGCTAAAACTAAATTTTGGTCATATCTTGAATGTAGGCCATATATATGCACCCCAAAGATTTTGTGATTTGCTAACCATTTCTTTATACCAACTTGAAGAAGTATGTGGATGGGTAGAATCAGTGGCTAATGCCTTGATGGAATTTGGTTCCTGGCCCACTTTAAGAATGGTTGTGGCTGGTGAAGCCACACCATTTAGGTATTGCTTGATTTATTTTAAGTAATTGAATAACTGAACTGAAGGAAATTCACTTAGTTTGTACTTAATCCAACTTTGTGCTTTCACGATTTAAATTCTGCAAAGTCACTTTCAATTCAAATGTTAGCAGCAATGTCCCTTTTACTATCTCTAGAGTTTTCCCAGAATAAATCTTTCCCTTTCCAAGCAAGGCTTGGAAAACATGTGCAATGTTTCTGTGACATATGGGCCTGTCTAGAGTAATTAATTCCTAGTTTGTCTGACCTAATTGTTCCGTGTTGGCAACTCTTGTTATTTTATTAAAGGCAACATTGGTAAACATGAGCAGAATATTGCTAAGATAGTGATTCTTTTTCAAAAGCTACACACACTTTATAATTCCTCTACTAGTATTTATTATTATTACATTTTCTGTCTTCACTAAATATTTCCTAGCCAGTGATTTCAAGGCTTTTTAAATTGTATTGATGATTGGTTGTGTTCTGAATCTATTGTAGAGGCAAAAATTAGACTGATATATATATATTCTTTCTATTTTTTTTTTCTATTTCATTCCCATATATATTCTATTTTATTCCTACTCTTCAGGAAAGTGGAAAACTCAGGTGTTGTTTTTTTGTTTTATGTAAAGTAGAAAAGTATTCTCCTCTTCTTGGTTGATGAGGAAGGACATTCGGTCCACCTTGAACTCCCTCACTTCAAGTTAGTAGTTGCATCTCACACCCACCTGGACATTTTTCCCTACCAACCTGCATCTCCATTTAGTCAAAAGGCCAGAGCAATGAATTACGGCGAAATTTGATTTGAGATACAGTAAACAATTCAGGGATTTACAAAGTTTGTAGTTGTTGCTCGGTTACAATTAGTAACAGTGAAAAAAATATGAGAGGATAAATTTTTGTGTATCATGTTCTAGATTTGTGAGACATTTCTAAAGCAATTCCCTAAGCCTCATGTATGGTGCTATAGAATGCTTTCATTCCGCATGCCTAATTCCAATGCTGTTCCTTACACATCAAAATATACCGGTTATACATAAGAAGCAAACTAGCTGTAAATTCACTTCTCATTTCTGAATTCTAATTCATTGGGCTTTTGAAAAATCATATGGAATTTGTAGCCTTCACAAGAAATGTTCATCTAAAGCAGGGACTTACTCTACACAGGATCTCTCAGTTTCCAAAAAAGAAAAGAGAAAAATAGTGACCCCAGGAAAGGCATAGTTGCAGCAGTTTTCTCCTCTTTCTACCTTCTCCTTCCCCAGCATCATAAAACTGGAAGAGAAAAACTATCTCTGAAACATTTTCACTTGAATTCGAATATTCTATAAACCTTGATGCCTTGTGAATTCCTCACCCATGAGCAGCAATGGGTTCTGATGCTTCTATGCTACCAGGCATAGTTCATTCCTCAGCTTTCACTGTCAGATTTGATTTTGTAGCAAGAAAATAGGCTTGAAAAGCGGGCTCTGTTAAGGGATGGAGGACGGGGGATTCTAAATTCCTTTTGCCCCTAGGGGATTTCAGTACTAATTTCCTAAGTATAGGAAAAGCACACTTCCACTTAGGGCATGATGTTACTGCCTTTGGGATTGGAAGACAGGAAACACAGGAAGGGAAAGCCCAAAGCTAGCAGAGGTCCTTGCAGTCCTAAACTACTGTGGAGGATGGAGGGAAGAAAGGAGAGAGAGGATACTTGTTCTGTGTTTTGATGAAGTTTAAATATGCTTGATATTTATTTGCATTTATACCCAGCTTCATTTGTTTTTTAATAATTTATCAGTAAGTTAAGCAATCAGAAGACTTATATCAGTCAATGATTAAAAATCCCTTTTTTCCTTTAGAGAGCTAAATCTTATAAAAATTTATGCCAGCAAATTATTTTACTTCCTGAAACTTAATACAAAGCATATATATCTGATGATGTCAATAAAAATATTCAAATAACCTAACTTGAAAAAGGGCATAAAATTTTGATGTAAAACTTACCAGAGAAGAGAATGGATAAAGGAGCTAGAAATAGGAATGTGGGTAAGAGTGTTATGAGATTCAGATTGATGATTACTAACATGGACAAGCAAAAATAAATGGAGAGAGGCCTGGCCAGGTGGCTCAGTTGATTGGAGTGTCATCCCATGCACTAAAAGGTTGTGGGTTTGGTCTCCTTAAGAGAGGCAACCAATGGATCTCTCTTCCTCTCTCTCTCTAAAAATAATTTAAAAAAAAAAAACATATCCTCTGGTGAAAATTTTTAAAAATAAACCTAATAAATAGAGACTCCTTAATCTATCTTCAACTTTATTGATTCTTCTCCTAACTGAAATCTACTATGGAGTTGTCAAATGAACTTTCTATTACAATTGTACTTTTCCAAACAGACTTTCCATCTACTGCTTTTAACAACTTGTATATCTTTATTGATATTTTTAATGAAATAGTATCTCCATACTTCATATCTTTTGTTACCACCTTAAGCATGATTTCCTCCAGTTCTTTGAATATAGTTTAAGATTCAAGATTTTATGTTGGCGTTGATGTAGTTTTGTAGCTAACCAGTTAACTTACAAATAAAGCAACATAGTTTTTAAGTCCAACATAGCAAGTAATATTGGATGATATTACTAAATTCATTTGAAATCTTGCTTTTACATAGCAAAATGTTTTTACTGTGAAGAAAAGCTTCTGGATGATGCTCTCATATTTGATATTTATAGCAGGTGCAAACTCTGCCCCAAACTGACTGTTGGCATTGAAAACCTCTTCCTTTCAAACTTCTTAGGATATAAAAGGGACAGAATCAGTGCATCTCAACCCCTCTGAATCTGATCTGTACCTTCTGCTACTTTCACTCATATTCAACACTTGGACTCAAACTCCCATCAGGAAATAGCATACTATGGCAACTATGGACTCTGACTCCCCTCCCATCTCTCTAGGGCTTTTTTGTGATTGTTCTTGTGTTCATCTGTTTTGTGGCTTGACTGAGCTACATAGTTAGTAAAGTCTGTTTCCCTTTCAGTAGGAAGCCTCGGGCACCACTCCTCAGAGATGTAGCCTTGGCCATGTGTACACTCACTCGGGCTCTCTTTGACTATCTCTCTGTTCTCCCATCTGCTTCCTTGCTATTATACCCTGCCCATTAGGCTTTATTAATTACTGCCTGATTTCTCTATTGTTTCCAACATCACTCTGGAAAATAAATTGCTTAGCAGGCTGGTCCAATTAAATTTGGACAGTGGTAGTGTTTGAGGCCAGTCTTTACGGTTTGTACTATCCATTAGGAGAGCTTTGGCGTCTGCCTCTTTCTGTGATTCTCTGTGGAACATTAGATGGCCCATGTTGCTCTTAATTAAGAAGAGCTACTGTTTTTGAGACCACCCTACAGGTTGGACTATATTCCAAATAAAGGCAATTACTTGAGGTAAAGCTTCAGAGCTCTCTTTTCTTATGGATTGCCTGTCCACCTGGGAAAACTCTCTCAGCCACTTCTCTGGGCTCTGGGCCGCAGCAGCTTCTGGGTTTTTTTTTGTCTTTCTTCTCTTAGATTGTAATTTCTAATCTAAGAATGAGTTTGGGTGAGGGCCATAGCTATTTTGCTGTACATGGGTCAGAGCTTCTGTCCTAAGGGTAGGGACTAAGTGGAAAAAGAAGCCCCCCCACCCCCCAACAAAAAAAAATATTTGCTGGCACTTACCAGGAATTTAGCCTTGTATTTGGAGTGGATGCTGCAATATGGTAAAACTTGAATGAGAGCTGAAGAAAGAGGGACCCGCATCCTCTTGGCCACCTGTAACACAGATGACCTTGGTGGGTATAGAGAAGTGGGTCATGGTTTTACTGCCATAGTCTCCCACTGTTCTTTCTTATTCAGAGAAGTAAGAACTTACTTTATTCTTGAATCAATGTTTATGTGCTTTATGCTTTTAGAACAATTGCCAGAGGGTAATGTGGGTGTTGTTTTTTTTTTTTTTAGTTTTATAATTTTCATTAGCTTTGCTTATTTCACTGAGGAGTGGGTCTGTGGAACTCTTCAGATTGTTATCCTGGAAATGAAGCCACTAGAAACTTACTCTTTAATTTTTTTTATTTTCTGTTATTTCAAGGGAATATGAGGTGGGATGTGAGATGAACAAATATGCTCAATTTGTCATCTTGATGCAATCTTTTCTCTCTTTGTAAGAGTTGATCTCTTCTTTCCAAGTCTCCTTTGTCCCCTAGGTCTGAGCAACTAATTTTAAGAGTCAGATATCTAGAGTATCTTAAAGCCAGACCCCAAAGTCCTGTAAATAAACTTGGTTTCAAATCCAAGCTTTTGTATTTACTAGTTGTAAGACCTTAACATCACATGAGCTCTTTAGATTGTTTTCCTTTACCTATAATAAAGAAAGAACACTTACTGTGTGTTGCTATGGTTAGAGATAATGTAAAATGCTGATCTAAATATTCCTTTTAGAGAACACAGATTATCTCATCTTAATAATGTGAAATACAAGAACAATTATGCCAAAATAATATTAGCTTCATTATCTAATGAACTTCCAACCACTCTTAAAATTAAAAAATCATCTATACACAAAGCAATTATTACTATACTAGAGGCCCAGTGCATGAATTCATGCATGGGTGGAGTCCCTCAGCCTGGCCAGCGATAAGGGCCAATCGGGACCATCTCACCCAGTCCCAATAGGGTCAGCTGGCCAGGGGAGGGACCTCAGGAGGTTGGCTGGCTGAGGGAGGTTGGTTGTAGAAGCACACTGACCACCAGGGGGCAGCTCCTGAGTTGAACATCTGCCCTCTGGTGATCAGAGCACATCATAGCAACAGGTCAAGCAGTTGTAACAGTTGCTTAGGCATCTATCTATCTATCTATCTATCTATCTATCTATCTATCTATTAGAGGCCCGTTGCATGAAGAGATTCGTGCAATAGGCCTTCCCTTCCCCTGGCTGCCGGCACCAGTTTTCCTCTGGCACCCAGGACCCAGGCCTTCGCTCCGGCTGGAGCCTTCAGTTGTCGCTCCGCCGCTTTGGACCTATGTATGCAAATTAACCGCCATCTTTGTTGGGTTAATTTGCATGCTCTCCTGATTGGCTGGGGAG
>NW_006283768.1:1327235-1334857 GCF_000327345.1 Myotis davidii | reverse complement strand
ATATATATATATATAGTGCTTCAAAAAGAATTCAATTAGTGCAGACCTATATGTTGGTTCCTGTTTAATCTCTACAGTGTCTTGTATTGTAATGTAAGAAGCATTTAAGTGCTCATGACTGAAATAAGAACTTTTTTATATATGAACATTCTCAGATTTTGGTGCTGATTGTATGTACATTTAGACAAACGGAGCAGAATGATTTTGAAATGCTAGTACCAAAACTTTTATTTCACAAGTATTGCTGTTTTATTTTATAGTGACTGATTCCTGAATCTGGGGTGCTTGATTTAATTTGTGTTTATAACTTTGGTATTTTCCATAATGTTAAGACATGTCATATTATTATATTAAAATTTTACTGATTCCTACAGCACTTATTTGAAATCTGTAAAAATTCATACAGGATTGAGTGAAAATTTTCCTTTACTATTTTTAAAATGTTTTCCTAGAAATGTGTCAACAAAACTTACCAGAGAACCCTGTGTAAAGTAGACAGTCGGTAATAATTGCTGAATTTAATGAACCAGCTCCTGGGTGAGGAGAGCATTTGATAAAGCAGGGATTTGTCATACATTTAGGCAAGTGACAAATAAAATACAGATGTACAAAAATTTAGAGTAAAGGGTAGGTTTTCAGGAGCTTGCCTGCAAGATATTTTTATATCAGTGGTATCTGAAAGAAGTCCCACTATTTAGGTGTTTATGTGGTTTTTTAATGGTGCATCAATAAATCCTTGCAGATTTTGCAATGCCCCTCAGTGATGGCAAGTGGAGGTGTGGAAGTGAGAGCTGTTAGCTGTAAAGATTCCAGGGTCTCATTCTGCTTCAGTCCTTGAGCGTCTATTAGTTTTACACGTGGGCTTCTGTATAATGTTTTCATTTATTCAAATAAAGGCTTCTGTGGTGGTCAATTTTGTGTGTCAATTTGATTAGGCCTTGTTACCCAGGTACTGAGTCAAACCCCAGTCTGGATACAGCTGTGAAGGCACTGTATAGATGAGATTAACATTTGAATCAGTAGATTAACTCTCAGTAACATGGATGGGCCTCACCAATCTCTGAGGACAAGTTTTGTCTCCAGACTGCCTTCCAACTTGAGCTGTAACAATAGCTCCTCCTTGGATCTCCAGCCTGCAGGACT
Organism: Myotis davidii; assembly: GCF_000327345.1. NCBI lineage: Eukaryota > Metazoa > Chordata > Mammalia > Chiroptera > Vespertilionidae > Myotis > Myotis davidii. Next base: position 1,333,714 of record NW_006283768.1, on the reverse strand, counting down.
GCTCTGAAGATTTTGGTCTTATTGGCCTCCACAATTACATAAGCCAATTTCTTAAAATAAATCTCTCTCTTTCTCCCTCTTCATATACATATAAAGAAAACGGAATTCAAAGGAGAAATTATGTTCTACAAGAAGAATGGGTCTCCATTTTGGTGCCTATTGGATATTGGGCCCATAAAGAATGAGAAAGGAAATGTGGTACTTTTTCTGGCATCCTTCAAAGGAGGACTCTCTACAGCTAGCAGCCAGTCCTCCTTGAAGAGGGTTGTGGGTGGCATGTCTCATGTTCACCACACATGTCAGTGCAAGTCGTCTGTGATTCTTTTAGCCTACCTCTCATGTTCATAAAATGGCCCCTGCAGTTTTATATAGTACATGCAATTGAAGGGAGGGAAGAAGTCATGACACCTATGCCTTTTATCAGGAAAGCTTTCCTAGAAACCATTCAGATTTTGCTAATGCCTCACTTATCAGAAAGTTATCACATGAAAAGATGTAACTAGAGGCTGGAGAGGTGAATGGTTAGTGTCCTTCAGTCTCTACAGTGGAGAAATGACAGGGAAGGTGTTTGGGAATGGATGTAGGGTTCCATGGAGGTCTTTGTCACTCACTTTACTAATCTAAAATGTTTATCAGTTACTTTGTTGAATCCCAAAAAGAGATGTAAAAGCAGCACTAGTATTCCCAATTCCCAGGTAAAAGCCTGGAAACACAATACTGAAATTTTCATGTACTTTTTTGAGATTTTCCTCAGTCAAAATAAGTCTTCTTCTCTATCCTGGGAAAATGTAGGCAGACAACCTACAAATGCGACATAAACTAAAGGATACAGGGGCTGTTATTTGCATCAAAGTCAAACCAACATGCCTGCCATTTCCTTTTCAAACCAATATTATCCCAAGGGATTTGCTCTTTCGCTGTAAACTATGGAGTTTGTGCATCTGCTAGCTCACAATTTAACATAACAAGGTTTAAAAAGAAAGAGAAAGTAGGAGAGAAAGAAGCCCTAATAATCTCAGGAATCCGTCTGTCTCTTAAGCAGCAGGTAAAACCCCAACCTTCTCCATCATTGTTTCAGATTTTGTATTAATAATCCAAATACAGGTAAGAAATGACCTAGTGAGTTACAATAATATATATCATCAAGTGGGTAAATCATAACTAAAAATATGAGTCATGCTTTCACTATTGCTAAAGTGGATAAAGAAGGAGGAATTTAAGTATCTTATCTCTGTAGCTTGTCTGATTGAAATTTAGCCACTATTCAAACTCACTTTCTTGTTAATTTATTTCTGGAACCAGTAAATTTGACCTAGGACTTACATTTTTTTAAAGAAAAATTGAAGATTATATAGAACAGCAGAATAATATCAGAGTTGTAATTTAATATTAAAATTATTTTAATAAAATTGTTTTAACAGTAGTGTACAACTTTTCAAAATAAGTCAGATAGCTATTGCTTATTATGCTTTTTTTTCAGAAAATGTTAGAAAAATAACTATTTTGATGTGTTGGGCAAAGTATGCTGTTTTCATAATGGATTGTAAACTGTCTCATTGTTCCCCTAACAACCAGAGCAAACAAACCAATGAACACCTTTGAATGAATTGTCTTGTAGGAGACTAAGCAATGGTTTAAAAAGCAAGTTATTTTAAGTAAAAACAGTAGAAGGCTCTGAAAATAATGAGACAATCAACTGCAAAATCTAATGTGATTGAGTCCCATGTAGGTGTAATACATTTTATACACATTATCTCATATGTAAAAGAGATATGGAAGCTATAAAAGAAGCATAAAAAGCAAGCTGTTTGTCAATGACTTTTTACACAATGTTATTTATTCTTTTAAAGTCATTGCTTAAGTATTTTATTTTTATTTATAAATATAAAAAATATTTTTCTATCAAAATTCCAAAGGCAATTTGATCACTTCCAGAAATATTTCAAATATATATGCTCTTGGTATTATTTCTTTAGGGATTAGTTATTCTGTCTCTTATTTCAATGTTAATTTAGGTATTAACTTTCCTGCTACCGGTATAGAACATCAGTGGATATATTTTTCAAGGACCTATCTTTGTAAATTATATTAAAATAAAATTAATCTGCCCTTCATTATTAAAGTTTCAGGAGGTATTTTTCACAGGACTAGAAATATAATTTTTAAGGTCCGCCTTAATGCCACTGAAAATAATTGCATTATTTTTTAATTAACTATTATCACCAAGTCTCCATGTTCCTAGAAATATATATTAATTTTAACTCAGTATTCATTTTGCATACACATTTCACTCAGGGGTAATTTTCTAAATTGAGGATAAATCTACTCAATATGGAAAATACATTTGAAGGTTATTTTTTACATATTATTATGAATTTGGTAATTATTAAGATGGATGCAATAGTTATAATTAATGATCAGTAACACCTCTCTCTCCTACTACAAATGATTGGGGAGCAGCAAGATGGTTGAGCATCTCAAATGCTAACTTTTCTCTCTCTTCTAAGTCCCTAAAGGTGTATCTTAAGATATAAAAATGACAACTTTAGAGCCGCAAACACATGCAGAGCCCAATATAAGTCCTCTGGAAGGGATTGATGGCAATGCAACCAAAGGGTTGTAATGTTAAATATTTTTGCTCTACAAGAGACAGTATTCTGTTCTTATGAGGAGCACAGACTCAAAACAAGGCTGCCTGAGACCAGGTGGGGCTCCACTCACCATCTGCACGCCTGTAGGCAAGTTGGCACCTATCAACGTGGAACGTTATCATCATAGACTCAATTACTATTAATATTACTGACAACGCATTGATGTAGCTTCCAAAGGACCTATATTATTAATACAAGCCCAATTTAAACCCAAGGGAAATTGAGTACATATAATAAAGAATGGTTAAATATTTCAAAGTTTGTGCAAAGAGTTTTCATTTTTAGACTATTAATATGAGCCCATAATAACTTATGTATTCAAATCTCTTATTACTGCTCTTCACAATTCATCTCATTTTGCTTTTCCATCTCTTCTTTCTCCCTTTTATCTATAATTTGACACAGAGTTAGGACCAAAGGAAAACACATACCCTTAGGACATTTCCTAAAAATAGTCTAGGTCCTCTGAACATTATACAAAAAAAAAATCTTTTAAATTAGAAAATGAAGAAAAATATCTCAACTATAAAAAGCAAATGCTAGTTCTATTCTGTTTTTACTTCCTTCCTAGGTCAAAAATCAGAAGTACAATTAGGATTATATTAAAAATATATGTAAAATGAAATGGATCCTTTCTCTCATTTTCTTCTACCCTCTCTACTTTTATCTCTTATACATGTGATAGATCTATTAAATGAAAAAGATCTTTTGTCAGTTTTTATTTTTCACCAAGCACTCTCAATTAGCATGTGACACACTAAAAGCACTGTCAGACAACATTAAAGAGAGGCAAGATTCTAAATGGACACAAATTGAACAATTTAATTATCTGTCACCAATATTATCGGTGTACCTCTGCTGTGCTTCTCTAATTCACAGGAAACAGCTGCCTAACCAATTATTTCTGCCTATAGTGAAAACTCAAGACCTAGTTTAATAAAAACATACAGTTACTGGATAACTGAGGTAGATCCTTTTACAAGTTTACTTTATGGGGTAAATCCTAAAAAAGATCATTCAGTTAATCACTGGAGGCGTTTATGTCAAATCAGTTTATTTTAGAAAAAAATCACTTAATGTTAAAAGGTATAGTCAGGGACTCAGGTTAACTGTATCTAAGTATACGTATCTATTTGCCTTTGCTTATAGAAATGAGAGGAACAAAGATAAAGAGGTATATTAACTCCAAAATCTATGGTTTAAGAAAGGAAGGTTATTGTTTGCTCTAGGGAAATAAACAAATGTTGCAATGAATAAGAATTACACATTTTTGTGGGTATATACTTATACACACATATCAAATCAAAACACTAAATCAATCCAAATTCGCTATAGAACTTAATTGCAAGAAATATGGGCTCTTTGATGCTCAGAGATTGGCACTGAAATAAATAACATTTTAAAGAATATATATTTAGTGTGTACTTCAGCAGCACATATACTAAAGAAGAAACAATTAGAAAATACTCTTTGATCTTATACTGTAGAAATACCACAGTGTGTGTGTGTGTGGGGGGGGGGAGTGGTGCTATACCTGATTTTAAAGGTTTTACATTGATTGACATATTTATACCTTCAAGGCTGTGACTCACAATTATTTATATACTAAGGCCCAGTACACGAATTCATGCATGGGTGGGGTCCCTCAGGGTGGCCTGCGGGGATCAGCCGAAACCCGCAGTCCAACTCTGCCTGCAGTTCCTACCTGCTGCTCCTGCTGATCCCAGCCCCACTGTTTCTGCCACAGGCTCATCCCCAATCAGTCCTGATCAGGAGAGGCTTGCACTGCTGCAGCAGTGCTTGCCAGCCATGAGCTGTGTCTGGCACCCCCCAAGTGGAGTGGCCTGCGGGATCAAGACAAAACCAGCTCTCAGGCATCCCCTGAGGGGTCCTGGATTGTGAGAGGGTGCAGATCAGGCTGAGGAACCCCACTGATGCAGGATTGGGGCCGGGAAGGGACCGAGGGAGGGCATGTTCGGCCAATCTCACTCAGTCCTGATCGGCTGGACCCCACCAACAAGCTAATCTACAGGTCAGAGCATAAGCCCCCTGGTAGTCAGTGCACGTCATAGCTAGCACTTGAGCAGCCTTAGCATATCATTAGCATATTACGTTTTGATTGGTAGAATAGTCCACCGGTCACCAGACAACCGGAAATTTAGCATATTAGGCTTTTATTATATAGGATCTCTTTCAGTCTTAATATTTTTGTTCTGGAAGATAGTGAACTTGAGGGAGAAAAAGAGAAACTTTAGATACCCTAGTTCTATTTGTTACTGTCAATAACCTTTCTATTATAACCTGAAGGCTTAGTATTTAGCAATAGGTCACTAAGGTAGAAAACACACACACACACACACACACACACACACTTATTTTCTCTGAGACTCAATTAGTTGTTTTGCATAGTGATGAGGTTTGATTAGATACCTTCTTAATCCCTTCTATCTTTAAACTTTGTGATAAAAGCATATGCTAGAAAATCATTATAGATATAGGATGTCTTAGAGGTATTCTTGCAGATATTAATACTAAAATTCACCTGAAGAGAATAAAAGGGGAGGGAAAGACTAAAGTACGTGTGGATAAAAGACTTGGGGATATTAATGAAAAAGTCATTTTTGTTGAATTCTCCTTTTGTTATATCCATACTAGAAAAACATAAGTGTATTTCAAAGGAATTCAAAAATGATTAACTTAAGTAGAATTCATATGCAGTTATTCCTGTTATAGATGAGAAAGAAAATGTGACTTAGAGAAGATAAATGGATAAAAGAATGGGTCTTTCACTGACCTTTTCATTAGTTCATTTATTTACTCACTTAAATATTTACTGAACACTATTTTATAAGACACTATGTTAAGCAGTAGAGAACAAATACAAATATGTCCTTGTGAGTTCTTCATATATTTTGGAAATTAAACCTTTGTCAGAGCTACTGTTTGAAAATATCATCTCCCATCTGGTTGGCTGCCTATTTGTTTTGTTGTCCATTTCTTTTGCTGTGCAGAAGCTTTTCAGTTTGATATGGTCCCATTCATTTATTTTTGCCTTTACCTCCCTTGCCTTTGGGGTCAAGTCCATAAACTGTTCTCTATCACCCAGGTCCATAAGTTTGGTACCTATATTTTTTCTATGTGACTTATAGTTTCAGGTCTTACATTTAAGTCTTTGATCCATTTTGAATTAATTTTTGTACATGGGGACAAACTGAAATCCAGTTCCATTCATCGGCATGGGGCTTTCCAGTTTTCCCAGCATCATTTATTGAAGAGACTATCTTTACTCCAATGTGCATTTCTGGTTCCTTTGTCAAAAATTGGAGAAACCAAGATGGCGGCATAGGTAAACACCAGAGATTGCTGCCTCACACAACCACTTCAAATATACAACTAAAAGACGGAACGGACATCACCCAGAACCACAGGAAGGCTGGCTGAGGGGAAATTCTACAACTAGAAGGAAAGAGAAAAGCTTACCGAGACTCAGAGGAGGCGCGGTGCCGAAGTAAAATACTAAGGTGAGGAGGTGCGCGCAGAGAAGGCTGGCGGCTGAGGGCGCAGTTGTCTGTTTCAATCAGGAGGGAGTCTCAGACTCTGAGCTCCAGATCTGGGCGAGTCTCTAGGGACCCAGACTCAAACGGGAGAAGCGGGACTGTCTGGCTTCAGTCGGAACTTGAAGGCAGCTTTCTCTCCGAGGTTTGCAGCGGTTGCTGGGACTCTGTGAGGCAGAGCCCCTAGGGACGGAACTGAGAGCAGCCATAACTGCTTGCTCCACCTGCCCTGTAGATCCCCTGGGACCCACCCCGCCCCCGCCCTGCCCAGAGC
>NW_006283768.1:1322983-1325748 GCF_000327345.1 Myotis davidii | reverse complement strand
ATGGCGTGGGGGGAAGAAGAACAAATGTAATAATCTGAACAATAAAGATTTAATTTAAAAAATGTTTTATTTAAAAGGACAATAAACGTTTTAGAAAAAAAAATTATCTGTCCACATATGTGTGGTTTTATAGGTAGGCTCTCTATTCTGTTCCATTGATCTGTGTATCTGTTTCTCTGCCAATACCATGCTGTTTTGATTATCGTAGCTCCATAGTATATTTTGAAGTCAGGTAGCATGATACTTCCAGCATTGTTCTTTTTTTTTTTTTTTTTCAAGATTACTCTGGCTATTCTGGGTCTTTTGTGGTTCCATACAAATCTGATGATTTCTTGTTCTATTTCTTTAAAAATTAACATTGGGATTTTGATGGGGATTGCATTAAATCTCTATATTGCTTTGGTTAAAATGGCCATTTTAACTATGTTGATTCTTCCAATCTATGAACATCAGATATTTTTCCATTTTGTTAGCAGTCTGGTGATTCCTCAAAAAATTAAAAATAGAGCTACTATATAACCCAACAATCCCACTTCTGGGTATATATCTCAAAAAACTCAAAATCATTTATACACAAAGATATATGCACCCCTATGTTCATTTCAGCATTAATCACGGTGGCCAAGAGTTGGAAATAGCCAAAGTCAAAGTGCCCTACGATAGAGGACTGGATAAAGAAGATGTGGTATATACGCACAATGAAGTACTACACGGTCATAAGAAAGGATGGAGTAGCGTCATTTACAACAACATGGATGGACCTTGAGAACATTCTGTGAAGTGAAATAAGTCAAAGAGAAAAAGCTAAGAACTATATAATTTAGCTCACATATGTGGAATGTAAAACTGAAACTTATGAACACGAACAGCAGTATGGTGGTTGCCAAAGGGAGGGGGTAAGGGAGGAAAGGGGCCCTAATATGAGGTGACAGGAAGTTTGACTTTGGGTGGTGGGCACATGTTTCTATATACAGATTTTGTAAATTAGTAATCCACACATGTAACCAAATGTGTATACTGAGTAATGTCACCCCAATAAAATTAAAAAAATAAAGTGTAAAAAACAAAACAAAACAAATAAACAAACAAATAAATAAATATGCCATTATGCCTAACCTCAGGAGTATTTTGTGTTCTTGGAACAAAAAATGGAAATTCAAGTCAAAATGCCTCTGTGGGAAATACTGTAGTGAATTTAAATTATAAAAAAGGGAACACTGTTCATAATTAAAATAAACATCACTATTTTTAATTAAAAATAGATATATTAACATGAAAGAGAGAACAGTGTGAGTTCATCCAATTTAGAAAGCATAGAAATAGTTTAAAATATTTCAACAAAAAATAGTCCAGGCACAGATGGCTTCCCTAGTGAATTCTTACTAACATTTAAGGAAAGTAATACCAATTCTATACACACTCTTTCAGGGAATAGAAGAAGAGGAAGTAATTTCCAACTCATCTGAAGTTATTACAGTGGATCCATACTAGACAACTACATCTGAAAAAGTAAACACTGTAGACCAATATCTTTCATGAATATGTATGCAAAACTCCTCAATAAAATATAGGCAAAATAAATCCAGTAATATGTAAAAAGGCCAATATAGCATAACAAGGTTGGACTTATCTCTATAATACAAATTTGGTTTAACATTAAAAAGTCAATCAGTGCAATTCACCATAGTCACAACATAAAGAAGAAAAAACATGATGATTTCAATAGATATGGAGGCTCATTTGGCAATTCAACACCAAGTCATTTTTTAAATATATTTTATTGATTTTTTTACATAGAGGAAGGGAGAGAGATAGAGAGTTAGAAACATCGATGATAGAGAAACATCAACCAGCTGCCTCCTGCACACCTCCTACTGGGGATGTGCCCGCAACTAAGGTACATGTCCTTGACCGGAATCGAACCTGGGACCTTTCAGTCCGCAGGCCAATGCTCTATCCACTGAGCCAAATTGGTTAGGGCAACACCAAGTCATTTTTAAAACTTTCAGCCGCATGCAACTAGAGGAGAATGTCCACAAACTGATATGAACCACTTTAATCTATTACTCTCCTCACACTTAAGGGTGAATATTTTGATACTTTCTCCCTAGGATTAAGAATAAAGCAAGGCCCTAGCTGGCTTTGCTCAATGGAGAGAGCATCAACCTGTGGACTTACGGGTCCTGGATTTGATTCCAGTCAAGGACACATGCACAGGTTGCAGGCTCGATCTCTAGTAGGGGGCATGCAGGAAGCAGCTGATCAATGATTCTCATCATTGATGCTTCTATCTCTTTTTCACTCTTCCTTCCTCTCTGAAACCAATAAAATTAAAAGAATAAAGCAAGGATGTCTGCCCTCACTGTTACCATTTAGCTTTATAATGGAGGCTCTAACTATTACAACAGGAAATATATAACTTAAAAGGCGCAATCATTGAAATGAACTAAATAAAAATATCTACATTAATAAAAGAGAAACATGGTAATTGGTGTATGACTGCTACCCTTTTCATTGGATAATCAGGGCGATATGCAAATTAACTGCCAGCCAAGATGGTGGCTGTCAGCCAGGCAGCTTAAACTGAACATGAGGCTTGCTTGCTTCAGTGATGGAGGACTCCAAAGTTCCCCACCTGCCGTGCCGGCCTCTGAGCTTGCAGTTTAAGAAACATTGTAACATATAAAAGCTAAACAAAACCCCAGAAACCAGCTTTCGGCCGGCTGGGATCTCAGAGCTGGAGTAGATACAAAGTTTTAATTATA
>NW_006283768.1:1311328-1322350 GCF_000327345.1 Myotis davidii | reverse complement strand
GACTGGGGGGTGGGGGAGGCCAGGGGATAGTCAAGGGCGGGGAAAAAAAAGACATATATGTAATAACCTTTGTAATACTTTAAGCAATTAAAAAAAATTAAAAAAAAACTTAACATGCAAAATATGCAAAAATTAACTCAAAATGTATTACACACAACAAATTCTATGTGGTAAAATATAAAACTCATAACAGGAAAAATCTTTGAAAAATTTTAGTTAGCAATGTTTTCTTAGAATACAAAAGGCAAAACTACAAAAAAAATATGAAAAATGACAATTCATGAAATGAAGATATTTAGCTCTTTAAAAGATACCATTAGGGAAAAATGAATGTCCTAAAATATGAGAAAAAAATATATATGTATATATCAAACAAATAATTAGAAAATGATTCATAATAGTGTCCAATATATACTATTATTAGGGTGAATACATGGTATGAGGAATAATAAAGATAATTTATAATTCAATAAGGAAAACAAAATAAGCATAAAATTTGAACATACACTTCACAGAAGAAAGTATTTGATGACCAATAAGCCCATGAAAAGAGACAAAATGAGTTTATAAGGGGGAAATACAAATTATGAGTTACTATTATACATCCACTAGAGGAGCTAGAATAGGTAGGATTAGCATACCAATGTTGGAATACATGTGAAGCAACTAGAAGTCTCATATACTACTTTTCATAACATAAAAGTGGGATAACTACTTTGTAAAACCTTTTGGCAGTTTCTTAAAATATTGGATACACATCTGCCATATGCCACAGCTATCACACTCCTAGGAAGTTACCTAAGAGAAATAAAAACATATTCCGCACAAGCATGTTTACAAATGTTAATTGTAGCTTTCACAATAGAACAAGATTCTGCATACAAGAATGCTATAGTAATATAGCATAACAGAGAGGCCTGTCTTTGTCTTGTACCCTATGGGATGGCCAAGCAGCCCTTATACATTGGATTTCAGAAGATATACTCATGGGGCACCATATAAGGAATCTGCCCAGATATCTTGCTTGGTGTCACAGCAAGGACAGATGGTGGTTTTGCTGGCTCAGAGGAGCAGGGTGAACATGTCAGAGTGAAAAACCTCTTTTGGAACTATGTTGAAACAGTGTCAAATAGTGGCCTTGATGGCATGGCCTTTGAGCAGTTACCTGCTGTGGGCAAACATGGGCTGGGTGCAAACAAGAGCAGAACAGGTGCACATTGTATGTCATGTGCTGTGATGACAAGACACCTTCAAAGAAGGTTGAATAATAAGGAAATCAGGCTTGGATTCTAACAGTAATAGCGCATTTTTATACTCTATTAGAGGAGTTTGGGGAAATTTAAGTTTATTAAAAATACATGTGCCCTAACCGGTTTGGCTCAATGGAGAGAGCGTCGGTCTGCGGACTGAAGGGTCCCAGGTTTGATTCCCATCAAGGGCATGTACTTGGTTGTGGGCACATCCCCAGCAGGGTGTGTGCAGTAGGCAGCTCATCGACGTTTCTCTCTCATCTATATTTCTAACTCTCCATCCTAATGGATAGAGCGTCAGCGTGTGGACTGAAGGGTCCCGGATTCCATTCGTCAAAGGCACATGCTCAGGTTGCGTCAATGATCCTCAGTAGGGGGCATGCAGAAGGCAGTCAATCAATGATTCTCATCATCTATGTTTCTATCGCTCTCTCCCTCTCCTTTCCTCTCTGAAATAAATAAGTAAGTAAGTAAATAAATAAATAAATAATATCCCAGTAGCTTTTTTTTTTTTCAAATTGACAAACTGATGGTAAAATTTGTATGGAAATGCAAAGAGTTAAGAACAAAGTTGGTGTGCAAAGCTACAAAACTTAAACTACTCGATATCAAAACCTATTATAAAGTGATAAAAAGAGGGAATTTATTGGAACAAAAACTGACAAATAGAAAAATAGAAGTGTATACAGAGTTTAGAATCAGATCCACAGCCGGGTTGTCACTTGACTTCTGACAAGGTGGTAAGAACAGTGGCCAAGAGTGATATTTTCAGTAAATGTTGCTGGGTCAATTAGATAGCCATATTGTTATAAAATAAATCTTGGCCTGTGGGATGTGCAAAAGTAAATTGCAGATGGATTGCTGGTCTAAATGTAAAAGGGAAAACAATAAAATTTTAAAGAGCAGATGGAAAATATCTTTATGAATCTTATAAAAATATCAAATATCTTATAAAAATCTCTTATTAAAATCTCATATAAAACAGTGCTTACCATTAAAAAATGGTAAATAAAACACTGATAAGATTAGAGCTTCTTTTCATCAAAATACATCATTTTAGTTCTGAAAAATGGAAACCACAGAGAGGACAAATATACAATATCCTACAAGTAACTTTTATTCAGTATACACAAAGCATACCTACAAACAAATTAGGGAACGACAGGAAAACCAAGAGCAAAGAATGGGTAAGAGACTTGAACATGCACTTCACAGAAAAGTGTGTCAAAATGGCTGATAAATTTCTTAAAGTGTGTTTAATTTGATTAGTAACTAAGAAAATAAAAACTATAATAAAAGTATAACACCACTACATAGCCACCAGAAAGACTATAAAGAAGAAGAAAAATCAAGTTTAAGCAAGGATGGACAGTGATAAGAACTTTTATATATTACTAATGGAAACAAAATTTGATAAAATCATTTTGGACAAATGTATGGGAGTATCAATAAAACTTAGCACATGTAAGTCCCATAACTAACATTCTTTGCTTAGTTTTGTGTGTGTGTGTGTTTACTGAAATATGTGTAAGAAAATATTTGTAGCAACACTATATATAATAGACAAAAGTTGAACGATACTCCATAAATGTATATATTATACTATATTCACACAGTGGAATATTATATGCAAAATTAATCAATAGTGTTATTTGGGGCTATTTTTTTACACTTGAAGATGAATAATGATTGGGAAGGGACTTGGTAGGACTTCTATGGGTAATTGTCATATTCTGTTTCTTGTTCTTTGTACTAGTTATTAGGGTGTGTTCAATTTGTAAAAGTTTATCGACATGTGCACTTCTAATTTGGGTCTATATGTATCTTACCAGTATACTTCAATAAAAACAACTTAATTTAAAAAATCTTTGAATACAATGTTTTTTCTATTTATTTTCTCTAATTAAGTGAGCTACCATATTTTCATTAAAATCTGTTAAAAGTGAAAAACCTTTTTCTTGAGTTGTGTTTAGGGAGTGTGAGCAGGATAAATTATTATAGAAGCCCAGACCACAAAGATAAATTGAAAGAAAAAAGTTATAGCGTTATCTTGTCCTTGTTGGAATTAGGGGTGAAGGTTGGGGTAGGTGTCAATCCACTCTAGCTCTGGAATGTCTACCCAAAGGGTATGAAGCCTAAGGTGACTTAATGAACCAGCTACATGAAGCCTAAAGAAAATCTCTGAGGAGGGGAATCTTGGTAGATTTGTCAAACTAAAAACTATGGCTGGTACTTGATATGAAAAAGTGAGAGTGGTATGCAGTGAGACTGGCATGCAGGGCTAGAAGCAAATCTCGGAAATCCTAGCAGCCATGGTAAGGAATTTGGGTTTTATGCTTACAGCAAAAGGTGATCATTCGAGTATTTACACAATAAAAAAGAGCTGATATATATATATATTTGTAAAAGATGACAATAGACAGCAATGAGAACAGACTAGAGAAAGACAAATGTGGAAGTGGTTGATCTGTTAGAATTTTAATGCAATCCTATATAATAAAAAGCTAATATGCTAATTAGACCAAATGGTAGAACAACCTTCCAGAATGACCAGTGGGCAGGGACCGTGAGGCAGCTGGGCTGCAAGGGCCAAGCTCCTTGCATGAATTTTGTGCATCGGGCCTCTAGTAGTATATATAAGAGATGACGCAAGATTACTGAGCAATGCGTATTTTAGAAAGGAAAACATTATATATCCACTTCTGTAATATCTGTGTTTTCATTATAAACATTTGTATAATTGTAACTAATCATCTAGCTAATTTATTTTCTGACCGCATTCTTAAATTCAAGAGGATAAGCTCTTTTCTTTTTATAACCGTGGGGAGCGTAGGGGATACAGGAAGCCATAGATTTTCCAGGACAGCATCCTTCAACATTATGCCTGTCATACATGATCTGTGCTGAGGCCTCAAGGTTGAGTCTACTATTTAATCTCTCAAATCTGTATACAAAATAGAAGTGCCTTTAAAAGGGTGACATCTCTTTCTAAACTCAAAGTGGCTTGGATATTGGAATAACCAGCAGCTGTGTGAAGGAGATCTATGACCTGGCTCACTAGTATGTTTTAGTATACAGCCTCGTGGGCATGTACCTTGGTTGCGAGCACATCCCCAGTAGGGGTTGTGCAGGAAGCAGCTCATCGATGTTTCTCTCTCATCTATGTTTCTAACTCTCCATCCTTTTCCCTTCCTCTCTGTAAAAAAATCAATAAAATATATTTTTAAAAAATACATAAGGATCATTCAGGGACTATAAATTTGAGTTTGATAACTTATCTAAGTGTTGATGGAGATTTTATAAAGCAGTGTTTTCTTTTATAAAAGTCACACTGAGTAAAAATTTCTATGGATAGAAGATTCAATGTTATAAATATGTTAATATCACCTTATCTAATAGATTTAACAGGATCCATTAAAATCCCAGTAGCTTTTTGCTCAGTTTTCCATGTAGAAGACAGTTATCCTTAGATCCCTGCTATAAAGCTGCAGTGGTTGCAATGCTAAATACATGGTTCTTTACAGAGGCAAGTACTGTATAGAGTAAGCTCATCTCATTTTGCGTGCCTGAAAACAATAAAAAGAAAGTGTATTATCACATAGCACAATAGATATACCATCAGTATGTGTGGAATTGAATGAGCCCCTATTAGGTCCCACTGTAATGTCTGAGAGATATTTACAGAAAAAAAATATCTAACCCAATGCCCGATAAAATGAAAAGTGAAATCCTAACTACTTCATGGCAGTGCGGTGAGGCAGAGAGAGATGCAGAGCCCTGGGGTTTGATTCCTGCGTCTTCCACCTTCTAGCTGTGTGATCAGGAACAACGACAACAAACTATCTGAAGCTAAATTTTCCCAAGCATACAGCTGAAACTTGAACACTGTCCTACCTCCCAAAGCAGTTGGAGTGATCAAATAATAAAGCAAATATATAAAGGTGCAGATATGAAAGAATAAAAACCCAGTCACTGCTGGTAGTGAGATGAACAATGACAATGCCTATAGGAAACCTGTTAGAATTTATTTTTTCCACATTATCCCTAGAGGAAATGATGCACATACTTGTTAATTCAATTCATTTGATCTTGTGTGAATTCTAAAAGCATATGTTTTAAAATAATACTGCATATCTATCTAGCACTTTATCAGGATTCTTGCTGAGTCCATGGATTTCAAAAAAAATTTTTTTAACTGTCTATGTTATTATTCTGGGAAGGAAGTAAAATTCTCAAATTGGGATGTTATATAAAGGTCCTTTTTGGTTATTTTTCAGCAAATAGTGGAACCAGGCAGGAGCAGTTCCTTTTTAGCCTCCTCTCTCCTTTCCCTGAAATTTACACCTTCCTGTTCTTCCCAGGATAGAGAGATGAATATGAAAAATGCACCTTTCAGGGGGCTGTGTTTCACAATACCTGAAGAAATGTTTTTACGCTTTGGAAAACTAATGAAATTAAAACTAATGAAATGATTATTTGAGGTCTGAGGACACACACACCACAATACACACAGCATTGTCTCTCTCTCATTCCTTCTCTTTGAATAGAGGACAGGGCTTCTGCTTTACTGCAGGAAAGGGCAGTAAGGGAATGAACACTGGCAACTTTCTCTCCGCTAGTTAGTTCCTCTTTGAGATTGTAGTAAAGGTCATTAATATGTGTTGGTCCAGTGCCTTGCTAGTGTCTGAGGCATCAGAACAGAGGAACGTGTCCCCTCCCTGCAGGCCTCACACGTAGATAGGAAGGCAATGGCTCCTGTTCTAAAGTTTTTGCATACATTAACTTATTTTATTTTTCCAAAACCCCCATAAAATAAGTATTTAATTATCTCCATTTTACTAGTATAAAGGAGGAAACTGAGCCACAGAGATGGTAAGTGATATTTGACACCCTGTCGTACCTAGGAGACAGGGAAAGCAGAAACTATGCCTGGGTCAGTGACTTCATCTTTCTGCCTCGAGCCTGATGGCTTCTCCATTCACCAAGTGGCCTGTTTTGTGAAGGGCCCTAGTCCTCCTGGAAGCTTGCAGATACATGAACATGTAAATTACTTTGCAGCCATTTGAGGAGGAAGAAAGAAATATCTCCTATTTCGGTCTTCCGTTGCAGCCACCTTCTGCAATGTAGCTTTACTGGGAGCTATCAGCCCACCAAGAATAAAACCAATGTTGAAATCCTCACCTGCTAACCTTGCATCCCTCTCATTGTTTGTAAGACCCTGGAGGAGTATTTAATAGGGCCTTCCAGCTACTAACAAAGCAAAATGAGAAACTTGAACTCATGAGGTAGAAACATTTTACATAGGCTTATCTTAACAACATACACACACCACAATACACACAGAAAATTATAATGTGCCTTGTACATTGGATATGAAACAACTGTTAATTATCATGGTAGCAAGCAGCATTCCATCTTATTCAAAGCTTAGTTTTCTTTGTTGGTTTATTGTTTTTGTCTGTGCATTTTATTTAGGCAGTGTTTGTTTAGCTAATTCATGCTGATCTGTAAATTTGTATATAATATTCAGAATGGTCAAAGGAGATTAATATCTGACTTCAAGTTTTACATAATAACAAGAATTTGCAAACTATATATATATAATATTTTATATTTTTATCTGATCTAATATATATGAAATAAATATATATTCAAATTTCAACTTTAAATACAAACAAGGTAATACTAATCATGTCCATATTCTCTACAAAACCGCAAGAAGCAAGTAAGTTTCATACTGTATGGCCAAATTTATAGATTATAGATTAGAAGTTAAGGACTGAAGATTGAGGCTAGAAAGAGTACTTTTTTGCTTAAGAGCATGCTAGTAGTGAATGATGAGACCAAGATTCCAAGCTATGAGAATGCCAAAAGCCATGCAGCATTAACTCAGTGACGCAGACTTCAATTTCTCTGTTATTATTCCTATTCAATACTTCCCAAAGACATGTACTGCCAAAACCTTCCAAATGCAAATCTCACCTGATGTGTCATATATGGAGAGTGTATTTAGGGTTGATAACTATCTGAAGGATTTCATTCATAACTAAAAAATAATTGTCTTCATCATTTTTTACTGTCAAGTTTAACTTCCTTTTGTTTGGCTTGAGTAAGTAACTATTTACTTTTTAAAAAAAAATGCTGCTGCCTCAGGGTTTGGGAAAATAAACACTACATTGCTGTCATATATGTAAATATATATTCCATAGAAGGTCTCACTTCCTGTGGTATCACTACCCGTGTATGTGGTTACCAGTTGGTAAGTTTCAAGTCTGATAGTTCCCTGGAGAAATTGAATGTTGAGCTAAGCATAAAGGCAATCTCGATGACCTTTTAGAAAGTTATTTTGGGTCACATTTCTAAAATTATCCAAACATCCAAGCCATACTTTTTAAAGAAGCTTTTTAAAAAGGAAGGAAAAGAAAAATGGCAATGTTTAATCAATGCAAGTGTCCTTTCAAATATTAACTTCAGAATGACAGAATGCCATTTTGTTTTGTTTTGTTTCACTTTAACATAAAAACTCTATAAAGCTAGTGGTTACCATATAGAACAAAATCAAAGTAACCAATCAATTCCCAACTTCCCTGAGGAAAAAGATTGTTATTCAAATTTAGAGGGGTCCTTTTTGACAATGCTGGGAATTAGGTAAGAAATATCAGAACAGGATCTAGTCCTAAGAAATAGCTGTTCTTTTTTTATAGTAATTGCAAAACAATTAAAAAGATTGAAAGGCTGAGACTGATACTCCAATATATTTACCGCTGAAGTAGACATGTGTTGCCTGAACTGAGGTCATTGCACTATTGCAAACAGGGCACCAAGCACACGTTACATGATCACAGCTTTCAGCTGCTTCTGAATTAGGCTGAATTGGAACCAGTGACCCAGAAGGAAATAGTCTCATATTCCATTACTAAGTGTCTCAGTCAACCAGTTACCCTCAGTGTTTTTCCCTTAACCATTTTTTATCAGCAGCATCCCTGTTTTTTAGCATCAGACAATTTGAAAGCTGTCAAGAATGTGCCCTGACACATATTATAGCTATTGTTTACCCTACTTCCTTATACAGACAGGCTGTTCCCAAGTGTGAGATTCACCTTGAATTATGCCAGCTGACTTCCTATTTCAGTATTTGTTCTTCTTTTATTCTCTGTGATAGCCTCTAAATGACATTAGGTGTGGTTGGAATGACAAGTGCCTTCTCGGCTCCATAAATGAATGTGAATTCAAGGAGCCAACAGACACCTGTCCATCATAACCAGGACAAGCTGGCCCCAGGTGCAGAGCTATGTAAATTGCTCCAAAAATGCACTCACTGCTTTTATCTGATTTTTAAAATATCACCTCACAGCCTCTAAGAGCTCTAGAACATACAGTGTAAAATATCACCCTTGCTCCTTCCCATTTTATCAGCAAACTAATGCAAAAAAATGTAAGAAAAGAGACTGGTACTCTTTTTTTGTTTTTCTTTTTGGTCCTGTATCTATACATTAGTATTTCTCTAGGCTTATATTTCTTGGAATGCCTAACATGTCTACAGTGGCCTGTGAAACAGAATGCTTAGATAGAAAGGGAAGTAGATCAATATTGCTTTAACAGACAGAGCGCTTCATGAAGACACATGGGTACATAATTAAACATAGCAAACATTTCCCAAGGACAGATCTCTCTAACTCAACAAAATCAAACCCTCGTTCCCTTGTGCTTTAACCTGACGAGAACTGCATAACTCCAGAGCGCTGTAAAGAGAGTTAGAGGACAACTCTCATAGCTATTTATAGATATGATAGACACCCAGCTTAGCAATAAACCTGAACCTAAAAGGGCGGTTTAGAAAAAAATGGTATGGGCAGTAAAAACACTAAGTAATTATATACTCAAGCAAACAGTTTGCACTTAATCTTTGTATCTGAGATTTCATGTTTTCCAGAGTTCCCATAGTTGGCATACATTGCAATTTCCTTCCAAAGTTAATTAAAAAGACTTCCTCATAATAAAGCAAATATATAAAGATGAAGATATAAAAGCAATGGTTTGCTTTAGGGATAATTTATATCAACACATTACATGTCTTACAACTGACCTTATTTGGGACTGCGATGCTTAGATATATTGACTCTACAAAGCGCACTTTTTAGTTTGGGTCCCTAGAAAACAGGTGCCGACAAAAATATTTGGAGACAAGTAGTATATTTGGAAGGTGATCTCAGGGGACAGAGTGAAGGAGTGAAAAAGTGAAAAATAAAAGGGAGGAAGAGTATGAAGTTTTATTAATGAGTTGGTTACTGCTGTGGGAATTGAAACTGGAGTTCAATTCTGCTCTCGACCTTCTAAGAGGTTTTGTAGAATTATTTCACCAAGAATGGAAAACGCCAATATTTTACCACTGCCGTTCATTGGTTGAGAAGCACTCCTTGCCAAACACCAACTCAGGGTCAAAGATTGGACCATGAAAGGGGGAGCAGAAAGCTATAGGTGTGAATAAAATCTGTCTGCCAGAACAGAATCTGACTTCAGGGGTTGCCTGGGGGTATGAGAGGGGCACCCATTGGGTCAGCTGCAATGCATTTAGAAAAACCTGAAGCAAGGGAGAGCAATACAAAGAAGACAACCATTTAGATGGATTATGTGGGGTTTTTTAAAATGTATTTTATTGATTTAAGAGAGGAAGGGAGAGAGTGTGAGAGAGATAGAAACATCAGTGATGAGAGAGAATCATTGATTGGCTGCCTCTGCTTGTCCCACATTGAGGATCTAGCCCACAACTCGGGCATGTGCCCTGACTAGGAATCGAACTGTGACCTCCTGGTTCATAGGTTGATGCTCAACCACTGAGTCATGCCAGCTGGGCTAGATGGATTATGTTTTTAAAAATTAAGAGAGCTCTCAGCAGTAGCTAGAAGAGGATTATAAGTTATCCTTCCTAATGTCATCATTTCTAATACAGTTTTGATGGGTAACAATGCCTCCCTAAAGAGAAAAGTTTCCCTAACACTTCTTGCTGTACTACATATATATTCAAGGCACAATGTTTGTTGCTCACTAAATACCATTGTCAGGCTGTCAAGCTCTATTTTCAAAGACAGTTCATTCTGTAAAGATATATGACTTCAGGCTCAGGGGAGGTTTGAAGTGATTTAAACCAGCACACAGGAGTGGGGGTGTCCAGGGCCTTGGAGTTTAAGAGGATTCCCGAGCCAGAGGTAGGGCTGTGTATTCTGGAGGGGTAGTTCTATACCGTTGAGCAAAGTTTCTGGGCTCAGGCAAATGCCCATGCATCTATGTAAACAAGGAGATATATTCTGACCGCTGGGAAAGGGAAGTCTTTTTTGAATAATATTGGGAGAACTGCTAACGTCCTCCCTCAGCACTGGTGATACGGAGTAGATGTCCCTGGGATGGTCTGGGGCATGGCTTGTCTCCCACATAGTTCCCTGGAAACCTGCAATGGGTGGTTGTGACCTGGATGAAGAACCACAGTCCCTCCCTGCAGACTTCAGTCATGTCCACACAATCATTCGTCTTCTTGCTCCTGCAGAAACCCACTCCAGAGGCTCCTTATTATAGTCCTTACTCAGTTTCTTCTCTTAGTTCTCGGACTTTTCATTTCTTGTGGGCCTGAGGGAAGAGGAAGAAGGGCACCTCTGCTCTTCTTCCCACCCTATTTTTGTGGTATGAATTCCATTTCTAGATATTTTAGGGCTTAGACCAGCTGTGGGCAAACTACGACCCGCGGTCCGGCCCGTTTGAAATGAATAACTAAAAAAAA
>NW_006283768.1:1310709-1311295 GCF_000327345.1 Myotis davidii | reverse complement strand
AAAAAAAAAAGACCGTACCCTTTTATGTAATGATGTTTACTTTGAATTTATATTAGTTCACACAAACACTCCATCCATGCTTTTGTTCCGGCCCTACAGTGCAGTTTAAGAACCCATTGTGGCCCTCGAGTCAAAAAGTTTGCCCACCCCTGGCTTAGACAGTTGAACCTCACCTAGCACAAGCCTTACAAATCTAAAACCATAACTTCAAAGCCTGTACTTGGAAAATAAAAATGCCACAACTACTCTCCTTGGTCCCAGATTCTGCTGTTGCAGCCATTACCTGAGAGAGGCCATTTTCCAAAGAGAAAAATTTCAAGTGATATTTCAAAGTTTTGTTTTCACATAAATATCATCTATAACCTGGAATCATAAGCAACCTTTATATGCATTGTAGACAGTATCTAATCTAATAAAACAGAAACATGGTAATTGGCGTACTACCGCTACCCTTCCCATTGGCTAATCAGGGCGATATGCAAATTAACTGTCAGCCAAGATGGCAGCGGGCAGCCAGGCAGCTGACAACAGGAGGCTTGGTTACCCCAGCCATGAGGAAGCCAAGGTTCCCTGTCTGCAGCTGCGC
>NW_006283768.1:1307114-1310156 GCF_000327345.1 Myotis davidii | reverse complement strand
CTAAGCCAGCAGGGCGTTATCTCCCGAGGGGTCCCAGACTACGAGAGGGCACAGGCCAGGCTGAGGGACCCCCCCCTTCTCCCCGAGTGCACAAATTTTTGTGCATCCGGCCTCTAGTATAATAATAACAACAATAGTATAAACAAGCATACATTGAAATGGTTCCAGTAGGAAGTTTTATTTACTATGTGGTTTAGCCGCTAATGTGATATGGGTTTAAATTTTATTTTAATGAACTAATAATGGAACTTTAAAAATGTACTTAAAATAAAAGCCCACATGTAACTTTGGTAAAAAAATCTATTGATCCATATGTCACAAATTCATTTCCTTTTTTATGAGTTGAAGATAATATACCAGTTTGCAAATTTCTATAATTACACTAAGTTATATACAAAATATATGGCTTCTTAATTTTCCTATTAAATTATCTGATCTTACACACACACACACACACACACACACAAACACACACACACACACACACTATGGTAGTGCATGTGAGCAAAACAAAACTAAATTTAGTATAATTTATAGATCTTATTCTATAATTTAAACAGTATCATTTGTTAACATTCTCTTTTGAATTAACTATGAACCTTTAAGAATTTTCTCCATCTCCCCCTACCTTTATGTTCTTATTGTTTCTTTCTAGGATGGTGTCTGGATTTATAGGATGTGTGTGGTACCATACCTGATGGGAATGAGAAGGGTAGGTCTTTGAAAGCCCTTGAACCAGGCAGGTTCTCAGGATCCTCATTGGTGTCCACTTAAGTCTACTGAAAACCAAACTGGTGACAACAATCTTTCAGCAGTCTGCAAGAGTTTGCTGATAGACTCTCCCGGATGTATAACTCAGACACTGATTTTACTTCCTGTCCTTGAGGCAGGCTAACCAGGTCCTGCATTATGATCCCTGGGCTGTGGACCCCCCTCGTTCTACCTGTCCCCCCTCTGTTTATCTGACCAGGCTGTCTGCCATACAGCTCTCCGTTTCTGTTTACTTTGCCTCTTCTGCAGCAAGTTCTTTAGTCAAGACATCCACCCCGACTATTCACTACCTCCCTTAATAGACTCTGAGACAGCTTTTAAGCTGTGTCTACTCTGAACAAAACTTGATAAACTGAGGCCTTCTAGCTGACCAATAAGTTATTCCATCGAACTTACTGTTGATACGCTTTGTGTGAGAAGTGTTTGTGAGATAGTTTCCTTCCAGAGCCCAGAAAGGAAAGGAGAATGCCCACTGCCCTCAGAACCTCCCAATCTGTGCGGATGTATCTGCATTGCTGGCTCCCCCAGGTTATCCGTTTATAATGTTGAATACAAACACTTCTGTACTGCCGGGAGGAGTAGTGAGCTATCAGAATTTATTTGTCATTCCAGAATTTAAACTCAACAGATTCAAGGAGTGGGTTTGTGTAGGTTTTTTGTTGTTTGTTTGTTTGTTTGTTTTGCTTCATCACATTAAGAACAACATTTAATAAGTGCTTGCTGAACGAATGAATGGATGGATGGATGAAAGAATGAATGAATTATAACATGATTCGATAGAACTTCACGTGAATGACATAGAACTTTCTTTCTTCAGAGGTGGAGTTCACAGTGTTTTTTGCTTGAGCCTGTGATGTATTCTTCATGAGTTGTTTCATTGAAATTTCATTTGAAACATTATAGAAGAGCCAGCAGCCTTGCTGTGAAAGAATCTCCGCTGAGTTACTGGCAGTGGTATTTTCAGAGATTGTGACATCAGTAGTTTATGACCAATAGGAAGATGTACTAGTATGCTTCTTTCATCTCAGGCATGAACAGCCACCATGAAGATTTCTACAGAACCATTGTGGAGACTGGTGCCTCACACGGCATCAGCATTTCTGGTACAACTGTAGATAGCTGGTCTCCACAGCACCATTGCACCTTCAGTGACCATTGTCAGTACAGTTGCTGCCTCACTATGGTAGTAGCAAGAACAGAATATGTTCACAGGCAAGTTAGAAGAGGAAAAGAAAAAACAGAACTTATGTCAAAGGCTGGAGGATGGGACTGTGGAGATTACTAGAGGTTTTAGAAAGGAATCTATTTTCCAGAAAATATAAGAGAAAGCTGGAAAGAAGTTTAATTTCTGTGCTTATAATTATTGTTAGTTTTTTATTATTTTTAAATTAAAGGATTACCTGCCCTAGAAATGTGCATGTGTTCAAGTATATTTCAGTGACAAAACCAACACAGTAAATTTCAGGCTCTGGTTCCATTTTTATTACACTACTAGGGGCTCAGTGCACAAATTTGTGCACCTTGAAAGGAACTGTGGGCCACAAGGCTGTGGTGGGCACAGGGGTAGGTCTTGGCTTATCCTCCATGTCCCCACCCAGTCCCTCCTGCCATGGCCCCCAGTCCCTTGTCTGCCTGCAGCCCTGCTCCCGCCATCACCACTCCCACATGCTAACAGCACCGGTCCCACTCGCACCAGCTGATGGTGCGGAGTGATTGGGGCTGGTGCCAACAACTGGTGCAAGCAGTGGCTGCTGTCCTGATAGGTCCTCAAGAGCAGGGGGAGGTGGAGACCCTAAGGGGTGATCAGGCCTGGCCACCGCTCGCACCCGCTGATGGCGCTGAATGATCAGGGCCGGTGCTCGGTGCCAACAGCAGGTGTGAGTGTTGGGTGGGACTGTGATGCATGGGAGCAAAGAATTTTCAAGAACCAACAGAAGCTCACCCAGATGACAGCAACTGGTGCCCCACCTTGGTATGGCACCCCACTCACCTGCTCCACCATCCTGCTGCTGCCGACACCTGCCATGTTCCGCACGCACCCCCTGGAGGTCAGCACATGTCATAGTGACTGGTTGTTCAGTTGTTCAGCAGTTCAGTCTATTTTCATATTAGGGTTATATATATATATACTAGAGGCCCAGTGCACAAGCTGGAAGTCATACATCCCTCTGGCAGCCTGGGAGGACTCAGGGTTGTCCACTTGCCGGTGGGGAGCAGGCCTAAGCTGCAGTCGGACATCCTTAGCGCTGCTGAGGAGGCGGGAGAGGCTCG
>NW_006283768.1:1289251-1307022 GCF_000327345.1 Myotis davidii | reverse complement strand
GGGCCAAGCCCCCCCGGCAACGGAAGCTCCCAGCCTCTCCTTTTTTTCTTTTTTATTCTGGGATTTATTTATCTTCTATAATTGAAACTTTGTAGCCTTGAGAGGAGCTCAGAGCTGGCCAGCTGGGAGGGCGAGAAGCTTGACTTCCTCCATTGCCAGGGGGAACCCAAGCCTCCTGCTCACTCCAGCTCCATGGCTGCGGCCATCTTAGTTGGGTTAATTTGCATATTCACTCCTGATTGGCTGGTGGGCATGGATTGTGGGCGTGGCTTGTGGGTGTGGCAGATGTATGGTCAATTTGTATGTTTCTCTTTTATTAGATTAGATAGATGTTTTGGGAGACTTATTACTACAGCTTTAAAATATTCCACTTCCTCAATTTAACTGAAGATATCAATACCTATTCTGCTTACTTCAGATTCTATTGTAAGAATAAAACTGGGCAGTGCTTGTGAAAGTGCTTGATAAATGATAGAATGCTTTACAAATGCAAGGTTTATTGTTTTCCAAATTAATTTGGTGACGAATTTACTGAATGGCTTGGTAACATGGTACAAAGACCCAATCAAACTAGTTTTGAAAAAATGGGATGGCATTTTCTAAATACAGCAAGTTTATGGATCTCAAAGGTCAGGAGATAATCAGGGTTAGGTCTCATGTGAATATGAACTAGAAATGGAAATGCTAAGGATTGAAGTTCTCTTCTCACTTTTCTGGGGTCACAGGACTTCTATGAGTGCTCTGCTTTCTGTGAGTCTTCCCATTTTTCTCTCTCTTAACTCTTTTCCTCTGAGGCTTTTCTCCCTCAGCCTCTTCTGCACAGTGTTTTATATTTGCCATTACAGTTTTAACTCTACATTTCCCTCCTTTAAAAAAAAAAAACCTCAAACACATGCATCCCACTGTAACTACCTATTGCTTCAAATTTCTGAAACAATGATCTGATTGAACCCACATAATTCATGAGATAGTCAGTCTGCCCATTATTTCTGCTTAAACCAAAGTTCCTTAGTGGCCCAATTATCTGTGGTTGTAGCAATGTGTTCAAGGTGTTCTCTGTCTACTGTACTGGCTACCAGAAAAGGTGAGATCTTTGAGAAGAGTTTAGGGCAGAGCAGGCAGTTTGCAGTATAGATAGAGCAGAAACTTTCTTAGATCAGCTTATGAGAGGTGTCTTCATTCATTTGATTCACTGTTCTATAAACACTCTGGGCTGGTTGGCTTAACCAAGAAACATTTATTTGTCATAGCTCTGGAGGCTTAGAAGTCCAAGATCAAGGAGCCAGAAGCTTCAGGGTCTGGTGAGAGTCAGCTTCCAGGCTGTCTTTTCATTATCCTCACAAGGTGAGAAAAAGTGAGGAAGAGCTTTGGGGTCTTTTTTTATGAGGGCACTAATCCCATTCATGAAAACTCAACCTTCATCACCTAATCACTTCCCAAAGGCCCCACCTGCTAAGCCATTACTCTGGGGGGGGTAGGATTTCAATATATGAGTTGTGGGATAACACACACATTTGGTCCAGACAAGAGGGTTGTTATGGAATAACAATAGGATGACATGAATGGACATGGTGGGCAGAAACATTCAGGGAAAGAAAGGTCATTGAGAAGGAATGGTTTTACCAACTTCAGAACTTTAACAATGTCTGCCTTTAGAAACTATCTTTCTACTGGATATTTCATTAATTTGTTTTTTTATGACAGCATACTGATATAGGTAAATGAAACAACTTATATTAAAACTTTAGTATTTTAATTTATAAAGTACTATAGGACTTTGATGTGGCAGCATATTTATTTTCCTAATTATGTCCTATTAAAGTGTATCTACATCTTTGTGCACACACATTAATAACCTTTGGCAAGGTTAAGGAACCCACACTTTTTCTTAGTGGATAGAGTAAACATATATAGATGAGTAAGCATTTATTTACAATGCCACTAAATTGACATTTGATAAAAGATGCTGAACGTTTTATATATTGTTTTATTTTCTAACAAACATTTAACATTAGGATTTTTTCTTTATTTTTGCCTTTTCTCTTTTGCAATATCCTTACCTTCCTTGTCCCTGAGGTACTTTGATTGAAGAGAATTAGGCGCTTGTTGCTTTGCACATCTCAGTGGAGACGAGGTCCAATTGATTACTTTGAGTTGAGAAATGACAGAAATGTTAGTTATCCTTTCTGTCTCCATGTAAAGCTTAGATGCATTATGTAATTGTACAAAACTGCATATGAAATCAATAAACTCAAGGAGAATGGCTATAAAACCACAATTCTTTAAGTCTATGAAAAGTAAATTGCAGTGCTGCCCAGATAGTTTGGAATTTGTTGCCTGTTTTCATAAGAGAGATTTTTATTTCCAATAACTTCAGACTCAGGAATTATAGTTAGCCAACATAAGCCTAAAAGTCAGATGCATTAATCTTTATATATGTTCCTTTCAATTACATATTGCTTTATTTATGGAAATCATTTTACTAGAGTAATACCATAAGCTATACAACTTGTTTTCCTGAGGAATTGAAGTTTTAAAAAAATAGATCAAAATAAAACAAGTGATGAAATACCATTTAAAAAGCACCCTGAAGAAATTACTATTTATTGGTTTGATTAATGTTTCTCAGATTTTTTTAGAGGTTGGAAGTATTTATAAACACTTGGATGTGTTTATAAATCATCACTAACACTCTAGTGGTGTTTTGGAAGTATAACATTTTGGGCCATTGCTTCTTTTGTTCTAATCCCAGACTCATCTAATGGTTTATATTTTGAACTATTTGTTTCTCATAATGCAGCTTCCATGATCATTTGCATAAAGCAGAGCATGTGATTGTGATAGGACAGATTTCCAAAACTATATTTCATCCCCAAATCTTCACAAAAGGGGGGAGGGAGTAGTATCTGATTGAAGTTGTGTTTGTAAAAATACTTTTCACACAAATGTGAATTCATTTTATTAAAATTTCAAACGTAAAACCTTTCAAAGAATAGATTCTTTGATCAGTTTCTTGGTAGTATCTCTAATATATCTGCAGCTGTTAAAAGAATCTTTTCACTAAGATGTTATTGCTATTACCACCTCAGCTTATGGACTTGGCAATAAGAATTTTAATTACAATACACTGAGTAACTCTCATGAACTTTTATTTCAGATGGAAGATCAATGTGCCTAATATTCTACCTTATTATCTATCTAATAATAGGATAATATGCAAATTGGTTGGGATGTCATCACATAATGACTGATCAGCAGGCTGAGTCACTACCCCCTGCGCTGGCCCGGAAACATGAGGCTCATGTCCCCAACTCCAACAACGGGCCAGGGGTGTGAGGCTCACATCCCTGCCCCCTGCTCTGGCCTGTGGGTCAGCAGGTGCATGGAGGTCCGCAGGCCTCTGGCATGTTCCGGTCCCAGGGTCTGCAGGCCTCCCCCGGTTCTGACCTACTTCTTTGGGGCAATCCATCGAGGAGCCCTGGATGGGTAGGCAGGGCCAACCTCTTTGGGGCGATGGATCGTGGGGCTCCCACACTGTGACAGGGCATAGGTCAGGCTGGGGGAACCCCTCCCCCTGCCCCCAGTGCACAAATTTCTTGCACCGGGCCACTAGTTAATAATTATAAATGTATCGCTAATATTAACATTACTAAGTTAATAATTGGTTAAAACTGATTTAATTTAATTTCTGTTAAGTGTATTATCAATTACTTATTGATTTTTAAAGATTCATATACAGTTTTTGAAAGAAATTGATTAGTAGATGCAGAGTTGAGAGACCCACATATTCAGGAATAACCCTGGTTATTAAGTAGGAAGAGAGTAGCAATAATCAAAGTCATTAGTTATTATCAAGTTGATAAATTTTAACTAAAAACAACAAGTCAAATTCATTTAGAGTTTTCTAAATTCTGTGTCTCTTCTAAAAATTTTATAATGATATTTTGGTTAATTTACATAATAATGCTATACAGTAAACATAGTATCTCCATTTTACACAAAAAGAAAAAGGAACAAACATCTGCTTTTTACTCAAAGTTATACAGCCAAGAAGTGGAGAATCCAGTATTTGAAGCAAATTTGTCTAACATTCAGAGCCCACGTCTTTCTCTAGTTAAGGGAAGGAAAGCCTAGCAAGGTTTTACTTGAATGTACTCAGTGTGTGTGCAGAATAAAATTAAATTATCTCCTAACTCTCCATATTTAATATACAGAGAGGGCATCTCCTCCAGAAGCACATGAGTACTCCCGATCTGCCCACAGTAGGAGCAAAGAGCCTGAAGCATTGCTGCCATTCTGCCCCAGCTGTGGTGGGTGCTCTCCGTCCCTCCATGTCCCTCTCTCCTTTTCTCCCCTCCTCAGTGCCCCAAGAATCCAGGGCTACTTTGAGGCATTGTTGGTTGGGTCTCTCTTTCCAGTGTCTCTCACCTTCAAAAGTCTCTCTCAGACTTCTTTACAGAGTTACAGGTGTTCTAAGAGGGTTGGAACAGAATCTGCAAGTACCCTTGAGGCCTGGCCCCAGAAATAGCACAGCATCAATTCCACCACATTCTATCGATCAAAGAAAATCCCAAAGCCAGCTCAGACTTAAAGAGAAATGAAAGTAGACTCTACCTCTTAGTGGAAAAAAGCACTAGTCACATTGCAAAGATGCATGTGTACAGAGAGTAGGGATTATCCATGCCATCTTTTGCAATCAACTACAGATACAGATGAATCAGATTGATAATCATATTAATGCATAATTTAACAGGATTTGAAATTCAATAAAATATCAATCCTAAATAATACCCAGCCAGAGGGCTGAATTCTCAGGTGTTTTATACACGTATCTCTAAAGATGGGGGACATATTTGTCTCATCCATCCCTACGTATGCAAAGCTAAAACAAATCCCAAGACTGCTGCTCATTATTTTACATTTACAACCTACATGCTGATCTTTATGCTTTCTCGCTAAATGGAAAGAATTCCAACTATGGACTGTAAATTAAATTAATGAAATAAGTAAAACAAATTAAAACTACAAATGCAGGTTAAACCATATCAGTTATTTGATGATGAGAAATGATGCTTATTAAAGGTGATCTGTAGTTTTAATACATTTAAAAGATAGATTATGCATAACACTCAGAGGCACTTATAATTTAATTCCTTTCAAACTAGTTATCATGTTCTGTGCCCTCAGCACACAGCATCTCGTGTGCTTTCTGTTGCTACTCCCTCCTGTTCTTTGGATGGCAGTCGCAGGAGCCAGAGGCTACCAGTAGAAGACATTCTTCTAACACCATATGCTTGCATTGTGAAATTAGCCGTGCATTAGCGGCTTTTTGTTGTTAGTTAAACTTTAATTGTGAAGAAGTGAGATGAATGTGCAGCACTTATTGCAAGATATATTTTCTTCATAGAGGAAAAATTGTCGGGCTATTTATATGCATGAGGTTAAATAAAACCAGGGAACCAGCAAAACATTTATTTCTACAACTATCACACAATGGAAAGAATTAAATCAAATTTATAAAACACCCTTTGCTGCAAAGAGAACCTATGTACAGAAAATGTGAAATATACACATTGTTATCATTACATTTATCTCAGAGGCTCGACACCAACATGCCCTCCCTGTTCTTGAAACTCAGCACTTTCTGTAGGGAATTTTGTTCTAGCTTTATTATAGAAGAGGATACATCTGTGGCTACTCTTGGTATGAGAGAGATGGTTTTCACTGCAAACTGAAGGTCAGGTTCACCCGGTGGGAAAAAGGAAGAGTCTGTGATATTAAGTTACAATGTCATTAAGACAAAGAAAAACACGGCTTCCCATGACTGATGTTAACTTTACTGCTACAGAATGGAATATAAGAAGGAAGAAGACTGGCTAGACACTTGGAATGACCCTTTATCTAGTGATTTTTTTTCAGGATGTCCTTGAAGTTAATAGATGTTTGGAGCAGATTTAGGATCCATTTTATACATAATATAAAATGCATCACTTATCTTCATAGGCCATTTAGAATATTTTTCTTACCACAATAGGCCCAGATAATGGCCTAGAGTATCCACTTGTATATAAGTTTAGAATGCAATATATTTCCAAATATAATAATTTGTTATTAAAGTTCATATAATTATTTTTCTTGTTTTCCATATTTCAAAAGTCAGAAAGTAACAAGTCCTATCATGCAAAGTTAGGAACTCACTACTAAATTCCTTAATCAAGTTTCTTATATTACTTTTTAAAAAATATATGTTTTTATTGATTTTAAAGAGAGAGGAATGGAGAGAGAGGGAGAGATAGAAACTTTGAATAGAGAGAAACATCCATCAGTTGCCTTCTGCACAGCCTCCCCTGGGGATCAAGGGGGCAATCCAGGCATTTGCCTTGACTGGGAATCAACCCATCAACTTCTTGGTGCATGGGCAGATGCTCAACCAACTAAGCCACACCAGCCAGGGCTTATATTCCCTTTTTTATTTACTATATAAAATAAATAAGTTTAAGAAAATTTGATTTTCTAGAGAATGAAAAATGCCTAGGGGGAAAAAATGAAAAACTTCCTCCTCCCAAATGAGAAAATATGCCAGATTTCCATCTCTGTTTTACAATAATTGCAAAACCAAATCTTGGAAAGCTATGTACCCAGATCTGATACCGAACCAGACTTTAGTACCTACAGTTTCAACCATTATTCAATACTAACTTTTTAAATATTTAGAACAACAAAAATAGGAATAATTTTTAGTGAAATGTGCTCTTTCATATTGAGTTTTAGTTATGATTATATGTTAACTCGTTTACACATTAGCTTTCTGAATTTATTGATTTCTTTCTTTCTGTTCACATAAAGTACTCATGAAAGAAACATGTTATAAAGAATAATTAGGGGGAAATTCTTTACTCATTTGTCTTCTAGAGAGAAATATCAACTTTATAGAATAGGAAATAGGTAAGAAAGGACTACAAATAAAATATAAAAATAAAAATCTTGAGCTACCAGCATCAACTCTCCTACTTCTATTAGGTCGTTCATTTCTGTTTTCTGAGAAAATAAAAATGTTTCTCAAGGAAGTTTTAGGAGCAAGTAACAAACAAACAAAAACATAACAAAACAAATGAGATGTCCTGGGGTCAAATTAATTTTAGGAAACTGTACATTTTATTTGCCATTAGAGATTTAAACTTTAGCTATCACATTGCAGCGGTTCTCAACCTGTGGGTCGCGACCCCGTTGGCGGACGAATGACCCATTCACAGGGGTCGCCTAAGACCATCCTGCATATCAGATATTTACATTACGATTCATATCAGTAGCAACATAACAGTTATGAAGTAGCAACGAAAACCATTTTATGGTTGGGTCACAACAGGAGGAACTGTATTTAAAGGGCCAGAAGGCTGAGAACCATTGCATTGGAGGCTTTAAAAAGTATCTCAGAAAAGAAACCTATCTTACTTTAAGTCATTATTTTCCAAATATTTTGTCATAAGGGAACACCTTTTTCTCATAACAGCTATTAACATCCCAAGACACAATTCTTCCTCCGGGCACTTGGGAAATGTTCAAAGACAATGAAAATGTCTTAACAGCCCAAACGCTTAAATGTGTCTTTTCTACAATAAACTTTTGTAGATTCTGATTATTTAAAAGCAAATTCATTTTGAAGTTGTCAAAATTTCATCTCTGAAGTGTGAAAGTATTGATTGAATGTATTATTCATTCAGAACAACCAGAGAATAATTTTCACAAGTGCAATTAAGTCAGATGTATGAATTTCTTTCAAACAACAAACTATTTTTTGAAAAGGAACATTTTGAAAGAAATGTGAACCATATCATGGTGCCTTAACTAATAATTATTCTAGATTAATACTGGGAAAAATATTATATGTATAAGGAAATTCAGATCATCTACTTTCAATCATCAAAAGATGTGTATGGTTTGACTTCCTGAAAGTAACATGGCGATCCTTTAGACGCCCTGAAGGAGCAATAAGTAGAATTTAGAATTACAGGTGCACTAACATCACATTGAACATCATATCCATTTCATTAATTTAATTCAAATGAGTTAGCATATGTTGAGTGCCTACTACGTGCCATTCCCTATATAGACTTTATATCAGTTTGTTCTTTATGTTTGACTTTGCATCACCTTATTTCCTTCTAACATCAACACTTGGAAGAATTTATTCTCAGAACAGATATGAAAGCTAAAGTTCATAGAAGTCAATTTACCTGTCAAAAGCTTCATAGTTGGTAAATTTTAGAGTCCAAGCATAGACCCAGGTGTTATTGTACTACATCCAGTTAACTGTTCACGTGACTGCAATTTTCTGCTAATAGATTTTATCATGCGAGAGATTTCAGGGCATTGTTCCCAAGAATGTATGCTCTGGAGACTGACTGGGGTCAGACTCTGTCATGGCCATTTCACTGTGTGACTTTGGGTTCATGACTTAGTTTCTTTGAACATAGTGTCACATTGATTAAATTTTTTAATTTTTAAGTTAATAAATGTGAAGTACTTAGAACAGCACATAGCACATAGACAATGTCCTCTTAATATTAACCAAAAGCAATTCATGTTGTTTTGAATTAATTTCTTTTTAATTTGGGAATCAACTAGTTATTTTTATCAAGTTTTTATTATTTATGAGGAATATTTATGAACAATTTTAAGATCCAAAAACTCTATATTTGTGTGTGTTTTTATCACACCATAAAGACTACTGATTTTGACTTATTTATTATGTTGGTGTTTTCTTTCATACTTCTAAATCCCTTGCAAGTTTTTTTGTCCCATAAATGCTATTTTTATAGTATTATGCTCTTCTTTCATGATCAATATATTTTCTCATCCCTCTAAGTATATCATTAGCATTGATTTTTCTTTTCTTTTTCTTTTTTTATTGTTCACCTATTACAGATGTCTCCATTCTTCCCTCCTTTGCCTGCCTCCTCCCAGCCCCTAGCCCCTTTGCTCTGGCCAGAACCACACTGTTGTTTGTATCCATGGGTTCAGTATATATGTTCTTTGGCTAATCCCTTCACCTGCCTTTATCTAGTCATTTATATAAGGGACTTGAGCACCTGTGGAATTTACTATTCATAGGGATTCCTAGAAAAAAATTTTCCCACAGATATTGATGGATAACTCTAGTTAATATTCTGGGGAGTCAGAAATTATACATAGATTTTTGACTGAGAGCATGAGTGGGAGGATTGGTACCCCTAACCCCTGCATCGTTCGAGGGTCATCTGTTTATATACTAAGCCATACGCACACACATGCATGTACACACAAAAACATCTATATTTCCATATCTAGATACATTTGGAGAGAGAGAGAGAGAGAGGGAGAGGGAGAGAGAGAGAGAGAGAGAGAGAGAGAGAGAGAGAGAGAGAGAGAGTTTAAAAGCATTAATTTATACTGATAGTTCAGAACTCTAATTCTAATTTAACACCACAGAATTCATCTGGCCTTTCTTCCTTCCATATATCAACAACTTTGTTCAAAACAAAAAAATTTTACTCTACATTATCCTCAATATTTTTATTTGTTCAACTCTCCTTTACATGTAAAGTAGTTTCTAAATTCTAACCCATACTACCCTGTAAAAAAAATTGTGCAGTATTTGTGCACTATTCTTTTTTCTTTGTTTGTTCATTTTGTTAATAGCCTTATAGAATCCAGTCCAAATGCTGCTTTCCAAAGTAATATACTATATTAGTGTCCTAGGGGCGCCATGACAATGTCGCCAAAACTGAATGGCTGAAAACAGAAGTGTGTTGTCCCATAGAGGCTCCAAATTTGAAATCAACATGCCTGTGGGGCTTTGCTTTCTCTGATGGCTCTAGCAGTGGTTCTCAACCTTCCTAATGCCGCGACCCTTTAATACAGCTCCTCATATTGTGGTCACCCCCAACCATAACATTATTTTAATTGCTACTTCATAACTGTAATTTGCTACTGTTATGAATCATAATGTAAATATCTGATATGCAGGATGTATTTTCATTGTTCGTGATCCACAGGTTGAGAACCCCTGCTCTAGGGCAGCGGTTCTCAACCTTCTGGCCCTTTAAATAGTTTCTCATGTTGTGACCCAACCATAAAATTATTTTCGTTGCTACCTCATAACTGTAATGTTGCTACTGATATGAATCGTAAAGTAAATATCTGATATGCAGGATGGTCTTAGGCGACCCCTGTGAAAGGGTTGTTTGACCGCCAACAGGGTCGCGACCCACAGGTTGAGAACCGCTGCTCTAGGGGATAACCCACTCTTGCCTCCTCAAACTTATGGTGTTTGCCAGCAATCCTTGGTGTTCCTTGGCTAGTAGATGCATCAGTCTGGTCATATGACTATCTTCTCTCTGGGTATCTTCAAATGGCCTTCCCGCTGTGTTTATGTGCCCATGTGTCAACATTTCCCCTTTTCATGAGAACTACATGCATCGTATCAGGCCCTACCCTAATGATCTTATTTTCATTTTATCTCTCTAAAGATCCCATTTCCAAATAAGGATACATTCATAGATACTGGAGGATAGGACTTCAAAATATCTTTGTTAGGGCACACAATTCAATTCATTCGATATGGTGCTACTATTCATATGTAATACAGTTAGATTCATTTGTTATAGTTCATATTCTACTTTGGATTTCACTTACATTCTGCTGGTTTTTTAAACTTCCATACAATAAGCTTTGTTCTTTGTGGTGTACGATGTGCAAGTTTTGACAAATGCATAAAATCATGTATCCTCCACCACAGTCATAACAGAGAACATTTCTGTCATCCCCCAATTTACCTCCTGCTGAGCTTCTGTAGCTCCTCTCAACCCCAGCACTGACAATTTTTTGAAGTATTGTTTTATCTGTATTCATTCTATCATCCAAGTTTTTATTTTTAGTTTGGTGTTTCTGTTTATTTGTTTTAGCTTCTGTCTTTGATAGTAAAGGATTTTCCAAAGCCTGATAACTTTAGGCATTCAGATATAAGAGTTAGACACCTAAATGCTGATTAGAAAGCCAGACGAATTCTGTGGTGTTAAATTGGTGGCACTCCATCTATGGGATATTGGGTGCCACTAGTGAACTCTGGGTGTCAAGTAGGGTAATTCTTTGGGCCATTTCCTTAAGAGAACCGCTGATGTTAATATATCTTCTCTTGAGCTACTCTCATTTTCTAAAGAAAGCACTTCTAAGCTCATGCTGAGAAGGCCTAAGCTTATTGGTAACCACACAATTCCTGGAGTCTGGTGATGAGAAATGTGTAAAAGGTCACAGACACAGTTCACAGCACTTCCTTTATTGCCAGCTTTTTTCATAATAATAATAATCTCACTCTTAAATGTGCTTGCTATGCCCTCAGTCCAGTGACTTTCAGTGCAATGCTTTTTAGACAGTGAGCATTGTTGTGGGTTGAATTGTCACTAACAAACATTCAAAAGATGAAGACCTAACTCCCAGCACCTCAAAATGTGACTGTATTTGGAGATAGGACCTTTACACAGGTAATCCCGTGTAAATGAGGTCATTAGGTTGGGCTACAATCTACGAGGACTGATCTTACAAGTTTGTACGCAGAGACATGCGCAAAGAAAGACAATGTGAAGACAAAGAGAGAATGGCATGTAAAGATCATGGTATAAATTAGGGTGATATCCGTACAACTTAAGGAACACAAAAGAGGGCCAATGAAATGCCAGAAGCTAGAAGAGATCCTTCCCTCACAGCACTCAGAAGGAACCAACCTTGCAACACCTTGGTCTTGAACTTCTAGCTTTCAGAACTGTGAGAATATATCTCTGTTGTTTAAGCCACCCAGTGTGTGGCATTTTGGTATGGCAGCCCCAGCAAACAAATAGAGTAACTAACAGTGACTAACACTAGCGGGCATTCACTAACGCCAGTGCCTCAGTGACATTCTCAGGAACACAAGGAATAAATAAAGGAATGCAATAGCATATTCTTGGGTAAATAGAGGGATGAGGTAGTATATTAAGTGTTGCAGTAAAAGTGTCCTAGCAACTTCGAGGGCTTAGAA
Source organism: Myotis davidii (assembly GCF_000327345.1). Lineage (NCBI taxonomy): Eukaryota > Metazoa > Chordata > Mammalia > Chiroptera > Vespertilionidae > Myotis > Myotis davidii. Next base: position 1,294,970 of record NW_006283768.1, on the reverse strand, counting down.
TTCTAAATCTCAATTCCAGTTTCCCAGAGGAGAGCAAAAAGAGAGTCTGAGACCCAGGGACCTGGGGTATTTGGCCAGGACCCTAGCAGAGCACTCATAACACAATAATTCAGCTGTTCAATGGGCAAGAAAGACTCTTAGTTACAAGGAAGAATGAAAAATTTTCGGTATTGTAATTAGGGTCAAATCAGTCATTCACCATTTATTCGGTCTCCACAATATATTCAAGCCTTTTTCTAGGTGCAGAGGGCACAAGAAAAAATGACTCATGGCTTTGCCATTCAAGAGCTAACAGTCTGCTTTGGAGGAAGTCACATAAATGTCATTTAAAAAAAAATCTACCATGGTCATATTAAGTACGGCACAAGTGTTTTTGGAGGGTGGTTTATTTGTTCCTGCTGTCTAACATCTTTATTATAAGTGTGAACATTATTAAACAGACATAGTTAAAATTTGACCATAGTGATCTTTCTTAAAAATTCTACAAGGATAGGTACCCTCTGAGGCTGACCTCAAAAATCCTCTTCCTGTGGCCCCCACCATGGAGATTAGTTACATTGAATTCATAGCTATAGAACAGAATTTGTCATATAATAATATGGTTGGTTCTTTCTAATTCTTTGTTTTTGGGACGTGTCTGCCTATATCGCCGCCATCTTCTATATCCTGGTTGGTTATTTCTAATTCTTTGTTTGGAAACATAAGTACTGTGAGGAGAAGCACTTTATTTTTTTCACTTCCAAATGTATTATCTTTTTAAGCTCCCAGTATTTTGTTTTGGAACCATACCAAAGTGTGTATACTTCTGTTTTGGGGATAAATTAATATAAACATCTAGTGTTCCTTTAGGACCAATTGCTGCAAAGAGGAGAGAGGATCAATGAGAAAATCATTCAACTGTTTCTGAAATAGACGTCTCCCAAATTCACTAGATGATAGCCCCATTTTGACCCTTACTCCAGAAGTGCTTGGTGCTGTTCCTTCTCACCCCTTGGGATGGATTCTGTGTGTATTTTATAATAGCTTCTTAGAATTTTGCTGACATAGCATTCAGCTTTCTTAGTTCTGTTTGTCAGTTATCATTGCCAATTCCAGATGTTTATTGGAAATTCTATTTGGCCTTTCGAGTTTATGCCAACAAAATAAAAATTATACTTTCTGCTATTTCATTTTTGTAGAGTTTGGAAAGGGATAAAAGCTAACACAATAAATTCAACTTAGCATCTTTAACTAGAAGTCTGCCTTTTTTTCCCCCTAAACAAATGGTTAAAGCTTTTCCCAGATTCCTTGTCATAAGTAGCAAACATTTTAGTGGAAAGAGCTCACACTTGGAATCACAGATAAATATGGGCCTGAAATGTGACTTCATGTGCCTCTTCTGTGATGTGGGTGACAGATATGAAAAGAGGAAGCCAAATGAGGGGAGAGTTTCAGAGGTTGTTGTATTAATTAATGTAACATAAATTGAGGATCCTGGCAGGAGTTGTAAGAATGAGTTCAAGAGAAATAAAAAGATTTGGAAAATACATGGGAGATAATATTTATAAAATGAGTGATTGCCTGGAGATATGGGAGTCAAGGGTGGCTTCGCTGTTTCTACTTTGGAAAACTGGGAGGCTGGTAAGGTCATTCTCTGAGTAAAAAAATAAAAAGAGGAGGACCTTTAAAGAAGCTTCTGAGTTCAGTTGAAGTTGTATCATTTTGTAGTGAGTACTAAGTACATCCATTTATACAAGGGCCAGTATATTTTAATAGGGAAACTGGAGAGTGTTCTGTAAACATAGGTCTTAAAGTTTTTAGCATGTAAATGGGGATCAAAACCATGAATGCACGTTTTATCACCCAGGGAGAGTAAGACAATTGAGAAGAAGGGTGGGGAGAGAAGCTTGAGGTCCGCCATCAATGAAGGTTCAGAAATTTTTCTCTTTGTGCCTAATTTCCAATCTGAGAGACTTGGGCCTGGCTGTGAAGAGTTCTCCATAAGAGTGTCTGAGAAGAACACAACTTTGTCTTTGGCAAAGGCTAAAGCATAGAGGGAATCTCAAATTTCTTCAGCTCCAAAAGGAAAATGGCAACATTATTTACGATGTAAAAGTCACCACTAACCTGTTACTTCATTTTCTCAACAATATTTGACTGTCTCAAGAAAAGTCTCACAGGTGTGTTCATTGCAGAAAATTTAAAGAACACAGAAAAAAAAATTAAGAACATAAACCACAACTTGCAATCCTAACACCTAGAGGAAAAGATTTTAATCTTTGTTGAATTTTCTTTAGACTTTTGTTTCTTACATACTTAATAAAAGTGTGATTATATTCTATGTTCAGCTTTATATCCTTATTTTATCACCTAATGTTCCATACTATGTGTTTTCTCACTTTTATCTTTAAATAATATAATTTTTTTAGAAAGAAAATCTTCAAAGGTTCAATATTTCAATTTTAATTTGAGAACAAAACATTTTTGGAGTGAAGGTCTAGTTTTCAATAGTTTGTCTCATTCTTGAAATCCAAGTCGTTTAGATAACATTTACACATTTATAATCTTTATTTTGGTCAATATTTATAGTACCTCATGTTGTCACTTTTAAAAGTAAGAAGATTCTCATTTGTCTGAGTTGTTGATAAGGCACCTACTGATAACCAGCAAATATGTTAATTAAAGATTATGTGGCTCAGATGGTTGTATCTTTCCATTCACAGGGAGGTCAAGGATTCGATTCCTGGTCACGGCACATGCCCAGGTTACAGGCTCAATCCCCAGTTGTTGGGTGCTTCTCTCTAATCAGTGTTTCTCTCTCTCTCTTTGTGTTCTCTCTCTCTCTCTCTCTCTCTCTCTCTCTCTCTCTCTCTCTCTCTCTCTCTCTCATCTCTATCTCCTTTCCTCTTTCCTCTTTCTCTCTAAAGTCAATAAAAATATATTTAAGAAAAAGATTATAGTGATAAATAATAAAGGTATGAGTTAGCAGCTGCTTTTACCAACATTCTCACAATTTTATAAGCTTTCCTTCTGATCCTTACATATATTTGAGAGTATATTGCTCACCTTGTGAGAGGTGCATTAACTCTTTCAAGTCCCAGGGGCACCATTTAGTAAATGACTTCTTTATTGCTCTAACTGTAACTTAGTGCCCTCAAAGAGACACATTAATCTTCAGAATATCCTGTGAGTACTTAGGTCAGGAAATGGAATTTTCTTGGTTTTCTCGGATCAAAACATTATGAAGTTTACGTTAGTACACAGGCAATTCTCATTGGATTTTATTTCCTTAACCTCCTAAGCATCACCCAGATTCAAGACTGAAAAAGAATTATGTGCACAGAAGACTGATTCAATTGAATTCCTAGAGCAACTGGAAAGAAAAGCCTTAACTCATACATCTAAGGGCATCATCAGAATCATTCTAAGTAACTTGCTACAGAAACAGAATCCTTTAGCCATTCAGGGACAATCCAGATATAACCTTTATACTTGTAACTAGAATTTGCTCCTTACTGAACAAAAGAAGACTACTCTGACTTACAAATCAAGAGAAAAAAAGTTTGCTTAAATTTAAATGTATCATAAGGTAATTTTGCCTAAGTCCCTAAGTTAAAGTGAAAGAGAATCAGTAAATTTATAGATAACTATATGTAAAACTGTGGGCTTTTTACTTTAATTTTCTATTTTTCTCTTGACAAGTTTTTTGCAATGCAAAATTATATATTCTTATATATTTCGGTCACTGCTTTCCATTCCTCTTCTGATAAAATGAGGAGAAATACAATAAATTATTATGAGGAGAAATACAAAAATTAATTCTCAAATAAGAAATATTTATTAATAATATTGTCTACTTGTTACTTTTGTCAGATTCCATATTGAGGGAGTCTTGTCTTCTCAAACATGTAATTCTAGGAGAAATGAGAACACAGTTCTTCAAAGTATGCCTTCTTTAGGATAAGAAAATGCATATAAAGTTCTTATCCACATCACTGGCACATAAATTTGGCTTAAAGTGATACCCACAATTTTTAAATTATTGAGATTTATTTTAATCCATTTAAGACGAAAGCTTTCTGAAAACATTAATAATTATCAATAAATTTAACTTTTTCTGAATCTGAAAGAGCTCAATCATGAAGTCCATCAAATTCTTTCAATATCGTGCCTAAGGGAGAGGAGATGCAAGGCATTGTACTGCGGGGCCCTAAAACTCTAATTTTGTTGTGAGATTAGCTCCTGAGGAAGGGACAGGTCTTCAGGTTCTACTATAGTGCACAAAGGAGGATGTCAAATTCAACTGTGGCCCCAGCTGGCGTCAAGAGTCTGATGAAAGAGAAGTTGCATAGAGTCTGCAGGGGTCTGCAGACAGTTCCAGGGCTCACAGAGGGGAGGTGCAGGCTGGTCGCAGGCTGGCAGTCCACTATGTGGAAGAACCACGGCTTTAGCTGAGAGGTTAGTGGACCAGATGCAGCAGTTAGTAACTAGGGAGAGATGAGTTTTTCAGTATGGCAAGCATAAGTTTAGGTTGGAGAATTCTGCATTTGTTTTGCAGAAACCTAGACTACAATGAGGATATAGCTACAGATGCCTAGAGGAACTAGTAAAGTGCACTGTGATAGGAGTCAGGAAGAAGTGTTTCACTTAGGCACAGAAATTCCCAGAATATAAATAAAACCATGTCTAGTGCTGATGGGTATGCAGCCAGTATGTCTCCTGCTTATCTGCACAGATTTGCTTCTTAGTTGAGTGAGTTGAGAATTCTCAAAAGCACCCTAAAGAGTATTTTAATGAGGCAATTGTGCCTAAAACTCTCTTGCTTGATGTTGTACTCCTAATAATATCTTGTGACCACAAATTTACTGTGTGGTAGTTATTCTACACATACAGTTTTAATTCTTATTATAACCCTGCAATGAAGTATGATTATCCTCATTTACTTAAGTAAAAAATTTCTTCAGCATTTTGGCTAAGTAAGATAAGGCATAGAATCTGTTCTTATCAGTTTAATACAGAATTTAAAAAACTCAGCTTCAGAGATGTTTAGGTGTTAGTATCTCATTGAGCTGGGATTAGTCACCCCTGTGTCTCTAACCCCAAAGGGTTTCTATCACCCTACTTTATGTAATCGGGTTTTATAATAATTAGGAAGATATTGTGCAAACTATAAAGGGGTTTTATGGTCTCACATGCTTGAAATGAGCAGAGATTGGACAGGCATCACTCTTTGTTGTTGTTGTTAGTGCTCACCCGAAGATTTTTTTATTTTTATTTTTAGAAAGAGTGGAATGGAAGGGGAGAGATAGAGAGAGAGAAACACCCATGTGAGAGAGACACATTGATTGATTACCTCCCTACTGGTGCCAGGGATCCAGTCTGAAATGGAGGTATGTGCCCTTGACTGGAATTGAACCTGAGACCCTTCAGCTCCAGGGCTGATGCTGTACCACTGAGCCACACTGGCCAGTGCTTGACTTATTTTGAAGGAGGATTGAACTCGGCTGTCCTGCCTGTCACTCTCCTGCACTCCACCCTTTGCCAGGCTGCAATGGATTCAAGTGTCACAACCCAGCACCATACCATCAGGAGAAAAATTAGTCCTCAAACCAGAGAATAAAATCCCTGCATTTCATTCTGCTTGGACAACTTAGATCAAGCGTCTTGGCCTGTCACGGAAGTGGGAGGTGTGAGTTATTTTGAATGAGGAAAGGCACATAGAAATCTTCCTGATTGAAAT
>NW_006283768.1:1264208-1289176 GCF_000327345.1 Myotis davidii | reverse complement strand
GTGAATAAATAAATAAAAATATTTTAAAAATTTTTCTTACAGCTAATTACTGTCATTCTATTTAAGCATTTTTTTATTTTTAACTTGCTAACTATATTTCCATTATTTATTCAGTATTCATGTGCCCATAAATAAAAACTTGAATAAATAAATAAATCAGCATAATGGCAAAGATTAAATGATTGCCATTTAATTTCACAAAATTTGAGGGAGGCAGCATTCTAAATTAGCTGAGTAAAAAGATAGTGAAGGTTGAAAACATTACAGATATATGAAGTGTTTTGGTGGTAGAAGCCTGAAAAACAGTTTGAAGATAACTTGATCAACTAAAAATAAATGAATATCGTTGTCATGAATTCGTAGAATGAGCTTTGTGATTAGTAACCTGGTTACTAATCTTGCACAAGAACAATCACCTTAATATACTCATTACTGATGATGCTAAATTTGGACAGAGCTGCTCACAGCAGACAGCACTGGGAAACAAGCAGTGTAATGCTATTTGAAAGCACATGAAGAAAAAATAAAACACTATCATTACGAATCCTTTCATTTCCATAAAATACAGATAATTTGCCCAGGAAAGTGCAAAGAAACCAAGAAGCAGTCACATATGAACAGCAAATGGAATAATGTGACAATGAAATACTGTTCAATAATGGGCTGAAATAAACTTTTCTTCTCTTAATGCTCCTTGACAGAACAGAAGCACAGCTTATGGGAGAGCCATTTCTTTTGTTTACTACTTCCTAAACAAAATGGAAGTCATTAGTGGGAAAAGAGCCTACCCACCTCCTTCCTTACTTCTTGTCTATATCTGAGAGCACCTGTCTCCCCTCCTCCGAAGTTTCACACGTTCACCGTTCACCTGTACACTTTTCCCCTCTTGAACTGCCCACCAGTTTTCTTAGTCTTTTCCAGATACTCTAACTCTACCTTTTTCTTACCCTTCACCATAGAAACATGCTCACCTCCCCCATTTCCATATTTGTCTTTAACAATAAACAAATGCACTTTTTCTGAATTCTATCCTTCAAGTTGAGACTATTTCCCTCCTTCTCTTAGTCACCAAATTGTTTAAAAGAAATCACCCACACTTGCTTTTCCAGTTTCCCCAACTTCTCATCACCTGAGTCAATTACAATCTGACTTCCCTCTCCACCATTCCAATAAAATCACACAGAACATCACAAAAGATACTAATTTCCAAATTCAATTGAACTGTTTTTAAATGCTTTGTTATGGCTAAAGCACTTGTTTCTATTGTCAACCATCAACTTTTTTCTTTAAAGCTCTTTTATTCTCTTGCTTTTGTTAGTTTCAAAGGCAGTCTTTTTCTCAGAGACCATAGGACTTCTGTTTCCCCATGACCTTGAGTAGCAAGTCTAATTTACTGTCCAAATTTGTGCTAGCCAAAGCTGTATTCACTCTTGACATCCTGAAACTCTTTGATTAACTTTTCTGGATTAATTGTCCTTGATATAACTTTCTCCAAATGCCTACTTTTTTGGTTGTTGTTGTTAATTCCTTAAATAAAGGTTTTGCAAAAGTTCTTCTTATAATGCTGCATGTCTTTTCTTAATCCAATTTATTTGCTAATACATCTTATTTCTTAGCCTGGATTGCCAATCCTTTCCTTATCTTCCTAGAAAACACTGACTCTCTAACTCCACATTGCCAAAACTCTCTCTCTCTCTCTCTCTCTCTCTCTATTTTTCTCTCTCTCTCTCCCTCTCTTCCCTCAGTTGAAGCCTCCTTTAGACCTTGTGGATAATTGCAATGACTTCTTAACATACCTTCCTGGCACCTGACCCTCCAATCTATCCCCTGCATTATTGTTTGTTATGTACTAAAAAATAAATGTAATATTAAAATGTTCTATTTGCCCTCTGCTGCATAGAGAAATGACTCCACATGGAGGTGCACATTCCTTAAAGTAGACACAAAACATCACACGTGGCTGTAAGAATAGAGCATTAGGGTGTGTCCTTCTGTGTGCTCAGTGTAAAGCCGTGCTGAGAAAATGTCTGTTAAATGGATGTGAGAATTCCCTTACCAGAGTGTGTAGTCAAAATGTGCAGAACTCATAATATATTCTTATTTTTACATATTCTCCAAGCTTTTACTGCAGATATATGCTGCAAAAAGTACAGCATTTAAATTGCAATCTGTTGTGTACTTTCTGTTATACTGCTCTGAATAAATGTCTGAAACGCCTTGAGTGCTGAATGCCAAAGATGATTGAAATCCCTCTGAGCCATAAATTTAAAATGTGCTCCCTGTGATGGTGAAGATTTTGCATTATGCAAAAGACATAATTGGATACTCCATCCTGAGAGATAGACAGGATAAATGTTACAGGATTCTCTATATCCAATTCCTTTCCTTTGAAAAGGTAGAAGTAAATTGTGACTTACATGAAAGTCAGAAAATAAAATAGAAAATGATACAAGTCAACATCTATTTTGTTTCTCTCTTATTCAGGTATCCCTTAATTTAAACATGCAGACTATCAGCCCAATTTTTGTTGTGATTGTTGAATTCAGTCTAGCACCTCTCTGAATGAATAAGAATTCAGGTCTGTTGAGTAAGGAATTAGGTCCTGTTGACATTTCAGAGAGTCTGCCAAACCTGAGAGACTCAGACCTTTTGCTACCATTGCCAAATTCCAGCAGTCATTTGTCAGCAGTTTTCCAAACAGGGTCAGCGGTGTAGATGAGTGGACATTATACTGCTGGTTAAAACCTGTCACTTCAGGAACCCTTGGTTAAACTAATAGTTTCCCAAACAGACCAGAGAGAAGCAGGCATTTCTTTAAAATTATGCTTACTCTTTAAAACCTTTAGAGAGTGAAAAATCATATTTTATATAGGTAATTCATTTTTAACTTAGGAATACTAATTTTCTGGGTAGTTAATCATCAAAAATAAGTTTACCTGCTTTAATTACTACATACAGTCACCTTTAAGCATATATAAAAAGTATATGTTGGCTAAGGGAAGATAAATCAGTTGGAAGCATTAATTCATTTTGGTCACTGTTTGGTACAGCAGAAGCCAGAAATTAGCAATTTAATAACGGGTGCTAAGATGAGTGGGCAAGGTATAGAGTGGTAATAGCGGAGTAGGCAATAATAGAGTCGTGGAAAGAGCCTGGGGACTGTTTTAACCTCATAATTTTGCCTAGAATCAACAGCTTTGCCAGGTAAATAAACCCTTTTTTTTTAAGGATTAGAAATAACATTTAAGAATCATCCATTTCTAGAAACACTGCCAATCAAATGGAAAGGTGACTGACATGTTTGCTCCACTGACAGATGGTTTGGATGTTGATTTTATTACTGTAGAAGCTGTTTGGCTTGAGTATCTTCTTCGTACTGCTTTTTGAAGGTGACTAAAAATCTCTGCACCTGCCAAATCTTCTACTTAACATGCAACAGTTGGGGCTGCTGGCAGGAATATCTTTCAGAGGTAAAAATCTCTATTACTCATGCCATTTCAGGGGCACTAGTATCAAAAAGTAAGCAATGGCACCCTGGATTCACAAGGCTTAAATTCCAGGTTCTTGTTTTGGCCTTTAGCCTACTCCAGCACAGTCACTTAATCAACTTCACAAAAGCACCATGGCAGTGGGAACAGGTAATCTAAGAGTCTAGGAGACAGCCAGCATTTACCATATTTTAATTATCATAATGACCTGCAAATGCAAAACCATCACCTCCAAAACTTTGGCAGCAGTTTTTTTTTGTTATCATATTAAGCTTTCCAATATGTTGCAATAAAATTTTCTCTATTTTTCCAACAACTAAGTCGAATCGTACTGTTTTGTTTAGAACATATATCTAAAGGCATCTGATTTCAAAGGAGCAAGCTAAAGTGCCTTGTAAAAATATCATATTGATTATGTCATATCTCCATATACTATCATATACCATTGATTAAAAAGTCTTTTTTAATTAAAGAATTTAAAAATCACTCATAAAAATAAATATATTTTAATACAAATTTATGTCTTGTACTTTTCAATACATAATATTTAGACAAAAACTATAACATCTCATGATGATTTTGATACTTTTTGTCATACCAATCAAATGAAAAGGTGACTGACATGTTTGCTCCACAAACAAAAGGTACCAGGGAACAATGTTCCATGTAATAACAGCAGCTACTTCAGTGGTTACCTACTATGTGCCAGGCACTGTGCTGACGACCAGGATGAAAGGAGAGAGTCCTTTGCTTGGGTAAAGTTCGCAGTCTCTAAGCATTAATTTAAGGACGCCTGCGCACAGTATAGGACAGCACCCAATCTTTACCACAGCCGATTCTTCACTATCGGCTCTTCACCAGCTAAACAAGTAAACACCTCAACATTTTTAAGAATTTTATTTAAAATATAGCAAAACCAAATTATTTAAAAAATAAATTTTACTTTTATGAAAAGAAAAAAAACAAAAAACCTCCAAGTAAGTCTACAACTTAATTACTGCCAAAAGGAAGTGGTAATTAACCCCAATTAAAACAACCTTATTATTTTTGTTCTATTCAAAGCAATACTTATTTGATTTACAACTTAATTTTAGACATATTTTGACTCATTTATTATATATGTATATATTATTTGCAGCCAGTTTATTTTGTAGGTCACACCTGGAAATTACAATGCTCACAGTTAAGTGCTCTATAGGAGCCATGCTGACTCTCAGAGTTGCTCTGACTACTTAAATGTGCATGATATACTTTTCTTTTTCAGGCTGAAGTCATTGTGCCCAGATTGAAGGGGCCTTCTGGTTTATACTTAAAGCAGACTCCAAACTGCCTTAGGTGGAAACTTGGGGCCAACTTTTCCGGAGATGCATTTTCTGAGTAGAAATGAAGTAGCTATTGTCCCAGCTCCTGGTTCCCTCCCCCTTCCTTAGAAAGGCTGGCTCCCTCCCAGGCCACATCACAATAAAGGGCGAGGCTCTGCTCTCAGCGATAGCACAAAGTGGTTGCCCTCCATGCACTGGTTACCGAGTCCAACTACAAAATACTGCCGCTCAGCACCCATCCAAACTTCAGTTAGGAGAATGATATCCGCGGAAGATTTCGGGAAGTGTAATTCGGTCACAGAGAGGAAGCCCTCAAGCCAAGCAAAACCCTGGAAATGCACACACAGGCAGCAGCGTGTTGTCCCCCACAGAAATACTTCCAGTAAATCATGCTTGCACCTTGGCATTGAGCCCGGAGCCTGCACCGGAGGACTATAAAACTCTCTGTAGTTACCACCACAGTTTCTTGAGGACACTGTTCACTGTGTCACAGTGTCCTTTTTATGAGGACTCAAGGAGAAATTTCTCTCTGGACTCAGAGCCAGGGAAGACTGTGCTCCTTCTAAGCAACAGGTGAGCTTCCTGTGGCAGGCACGGAGCAGCATGTGCTCACTAATGCTGCCCTCTCGCTTGTCTGCTCATAGACTGAAGAGTCGGCCGGGTGGCCCACCTCAAGCAAACCTGGGCGCCTTCGTGGCTCTCCTAATTCAGCTCATGTTTCTTCTTTTGGTTTCCTTCTCCCTCCCATCCCCCATTAGACATTTAATTTTACTTCAATGTATCTAAATGTATGAAGGCTGCTGTCATTACAGAATTTACCAGGCTACCACAAAAATATGCAGGCGTACCAGAGGCACAGGAAAAACCCATTTATTTCTAGACATTTCACATGTACTGGTACGGTGACTCAGGGAAGTAAGTCTGTTTCTCTCCAAATCCTGAGCCCCCCAATATGGAGGAAGCTTTCCCTTTATACCCCTTTGGTTTCTTTGTCCCCCAAATATGAATTACACTTCCAGACCTCCCGCGGGGCTTTGCAAAAAGGCCATGTGCCGGGATGGGGGCCACTGGGACCACATCTCAAGGCCTGGCCTGGCCCCAGCGCTGATCACTCTGCCTGGGGATGGTTATGGCCTCTCTGAAACGGGAGTAGTATTTTGGGTAAACAGGTCTTGCAGGACCAGATAATTAAAGGGGCAATGACTAGATTCAGATTGCTACTCCCCCCCCCCCCCAAATGTCTCATTTTCCCCATCACTGCAAGTCCTTCTCTGGAACAGCATGTGATATAGAAGATTAATAATATCAGGTAATGAACAGCATACATTGCATACATTTTCATTTCTTTTTTTAATCCTCACCCAAGATGTGATTTTATTGATGAGAGAGGGAGAGGGAGAGAGAGAGAGAGAGAGAGAGAGAGAGAGAGAGAGAGAGAGAGAGAAAGCAGTCCTTGGCTCTCCTATGCATCCTAATCTGGGATCAGGCCCACAGCCTGGGTATACTGGGAATTAAAGCCACCTCCTTTTGGTGTATAGGACACTGCTCCAACCAGTCTCCATTTTTCATTTTCCCATTTGAGTCTTCCTTTTTGACTGAGAAACAATGAGCCAGGTTTCGCCCTAGGGGCAGTTGTCATAAATAGATATTGGGGGAGGGGGGAAGCAAAAAACAAAACAAAACAATCAAACTAACAAAGAGGGAGGAAGGGTTCTTATTTTTAGCTTATAATTATAAAAAGGTTCATTCGATATAAAAACTTAGCTTGAGGCTGCAAAATAAACAGAAATGATGTTTTTCCTTCCACTTGCAGGACCACATAGAGAATTCTCAGAGCTAACAGGGACAGAAAAGAAAAGAAACTAGACTTAAAGGCAATATTGGGACCAGGCATCTTTCTGAAGCCAATAATCATAATGAAAGGTGGCCATACTTAACTTCTTATTCCCATTTCCTGTTCTTAGGCCCTTAAACATCAAACTTGTTCTCCTGGTTTACATGGCACAGCCCTCTCATAGTTCCCCTCCTATCAGTTTGGATATTCCTTTCCCATATATTTACTCTCATAGACTTGAATGTATGCCATTCAACTTTGAATGTATATTCTATTCTGGCTTTCTTTCTACTTTTATATTTCCTGCAATGGAGATTTTGTTCATTCTCTCAATTACTTCTCAGGGAAAATGAGATACAAATAAGTATCCCCAACGGTATCTCTTTCAAATTCATGTTCCAAAACCCAAATTGCTACCTGGATATTTCTAGTTATATATCGCATTATGACTCAAACACAACATATTGAAACTGAAATTATCAACCTTCCCTAAAGCCAGATTCCATTGCCATGCCTCTGATTGAATGGTGGTCAAGTTACCACTATTCTCTCAAGACCCTGAACACACACACACACACACACACACACACACACACACACACGTAATCTGTTTTTCTCCCTCTACATCCAAATGCTTTCACTCCACTCCCACTGTCAATCCCCAGTACAGATTAAATCATGGTCACTCCATTTCCATGATGAGCTGTGATGTAAAGCACATAGATTTTTGACATTCAAATGAATCTGGGTTAGAATACCTTCTGTGACCACTAGAAAATTACTTAAAACTTACAATTGTATGCTCTATAAAATGGAGATTTTAAAAAGCAGACTTACAGATTTGATGTGAAAATCACCTGAAATCATTTATCTGAAGATATAGCCCAAGTCTAGTGTACACCTAGAAAAATCTATCATCTCAACTATTCCCGCAGTTGCTCCTTACTTTCTCCTCAGACTTCTGAGAATTACTGAGGAAAATCATACAATTCAGTAAATTCTGAGTCACAAAGAATAGCTCGGCTCCCAAGAGTAATTTGTTATTGTTTTAACAAGCTTCTTCTTCCCCCATTCCTTTCAGAACAGTTTGAAACCTTTACCATCTCCATGAGCCAATTTACCTCATTCGATTTAATCTCAGGAATGATTTTTGCCTTCAACCTTGTAGACACAATTGAAGCTGTCAGGTATACTTTATCTCATCTTCCTACCTTCACACGGATGTTTATCTAATTATGTCCCCTCTTAGTTCTTTGCTCCCAGTTTTAGAAACAAAGTTGTCACTCCCTTTGTTCAATGTCAACCCTTCACCTCTTCTCTTGATCACTTCCCATACTATCTCATTCAGGAATTTGTATCTTTAGCAATGCCCTCTCTGCTGCATCCTAGATATTCATGTCCACTCACTCTTTCTTTGCCTTATTCTGTAAACATATTTGAAACTTGTCATCCTCAAATAATTCCTCCCTGGTCCCAAAGACCTAAATTTAAGCTACCATCCTAATTTTTCTTTGCTCTTCCAGACAAAATTTTTTAAAAGGTTTTCTTTATTTACTCCACACAATTTCTCAATTCTGTGTTTATTAGCCTGCTGGAATCATCTACTCATCCTCTAAATGAGATCATGTCTTGGTGGTCAGTCAGGTGTCACTATAATACAGAAGTTAATATAATGCTGGTTCTTTCATAACTCTTCAAGCCTCTTTTTTAAAATTTTGAGATCTCTGGTCTGCAATAGGTGAATGTTCTCAAGGACTTTAGAGAGAAACATGAGTGCAAAGGTTAAAATCTGCAAAAGATCAACTGATTTTGTTACTATATGCAAATGGCAGTGGGGATACGGCTGTGCTTGTGTTTATTAGGATTGTTACGGCTTTTGTCAGTGCTCTGGTTTCAAAGTTAGATAGGCTCTGAGTAGTCTGCACAATCTTATTTTTCCTTTAAGCCCTGTTACTTTTAATGTATAATTTTCAACATACAAATACTATTCATGAACAGTCTATAATAATAAAAGTATAATATGCTAATTAGGCCAGAGAACCAAATGACCTTCCAGACCTCATTCTGGATGTCCTTGTGGATGAAGCTGCAGTGGCAGGGGCTGAGACAGGCGGTTAGGGGCAATCAGGCAGGCAGGCAAGCAGTTAGGGGTGATCAGGCAAGCAGGCAGAGGCAGTTACTGGCAATCAGGTAGGCAGGCAAAGTGGTTAGGGGTGATCAGGCAGGCGAGTAGTTAGGGGCGATCAGGCAGGCAGGGGAGCAGTTAGTGGCAATCAGGCAGGCAGGCAGAGAGGTTAGGGGTGATCAGGCAGGCAGGCAGGTGGGTTGTTAGGAACCTGTGGTCCCCTATTGTGAGAGGGGTGTCCAGCTGCCAGTTTATCGGATATCCCCCAAGAGGTCACAGATTGCCAGAGGATGCAGGCTGGGCTGAGGGACTGCCCCCCCCACACACACACACCCATGTACGATTTTCATGCACCAGGCCTCTAGTATATACTATTATAACAGAAATTCCTGCACATTAATGCTACATAAATGCTACTTCTTTTTCATCATTTGTCTTCTTCTCTTCAGTCTCCTCACCTTTAAATTTAATCAAAACAAGGCTCTGTGTATGCAGTGGTTTTTTTGTGGGGTTTGTTTTGTACAAAAATATTTCAATAGCCTATACAGTAAAGTCAAGATCTCCTTACTTTCGTATCCAAGGCTGTACCTGCTGCCAGACAGTCAAGCCTGCTCACTGTGCTGCTGTTCCACAATGTGTGCTTGTTTGGTCCCTTACTTAGCTCATGCCCTTGTCTCACCATCTTCCCTAGAATATATTCCAAATCCACTCTAATTATCAAAGTTCCTAGGTTTATCCTGTGCCAAATAATTTCCCTCTCTTCTCACTGAAGCAACTATTATAATGATATGTGATATGAATGTGTCTTTAATCAATTACTTTTGTGTATGTGTTGGTCTTTTTATTAAATGCAATCTAACAATAAATAGTGTGAAGTAGGCCTAACATTGACCTTTCTTGTAGCCCCAAAGTCCAAAACCTTATATTTACTATAAAGCTGTTGATGATTTAATAAATAATAATAAAACTAGAAGAGGTGGAATAAGTCATATTGGACTGAAGTGAAAGCCAAGCAAATCAGTGAAGCCTGCTACGAAGTTATTTCAACAATCTACATGTGATTGGAACTGAACTCTCCTATTTCAGTGTGAATAGGAAAGAAGATAATATAAAAAGAGAGATAGAGAAAAACAGAGATATCTTAGGTCAATAAAAAATAGGGGTGAGTAAAGGAATGAATTTAAGTTACAAAGTCCACCTAACAAGAAAAAATGTTCACACCACTGAAACAGAGCATTTTAAAATGTCTTATAGGAAATAAGGAAGAATTTAGTGTTGTCTCTATATTTGGGGTGAAGTACAAGGTGATCCAATACAAAACTGCACCTCAATTTAACTTCAATGATATCCTATATTCCTAAGCCCTTGTCTATCTTGCCTCATTATTACTGAAATCTCATTCACTATAATAGATGCTCACAATCCCAAATCAATGGCTGGTAAAAACAAATAAGAATTCTCCAAAATATTCCATATACATATGTACCCATATGAACATTTCTAGTGAAAGATTCAGTGGAATCCAAAATATACTAAGAATGCCCATGGGAAATTTAGAATATACTTTAAAATTCCCAATATATTAATTCAGCCTAAGAAAGGAGTTAGAAAGTTTTTAAAAACTTTAACCTATGACCACTTGACTCTGAATTATTAAAACAGCCACCCAGTTTTTTGCTTTCAAGGTGATATTTTTTCCTTATGTTCTGAAAGCCAGAAGAAAAAGGACAAGAGTATATGTATATTTACAAAAGATTTGTGAAATATAGCTCCTTCACTTCTTTTACTATTGGATATATCCAGCTAATTTAAAAGTGATGATTTCACACATCACTAAAATATTTGCTTATTTTATTTTATATGTATTTCCTCCTCCCAAAATCTGTTCATTCTCAACAAAAATATTTTAATTGAAAAATCAAGAAACTAGATTTCAAATCATTACAACAGTCTGGAATGAGAGACACCATCTGATCTGACAGCTCCCAGAGCCTAAATTGATGTAAGGTGAGATCTGTCATTTCTTATTTACTTTTATAGTGGAAGCTAGTAAGTTGATCCAATAGTCCTAAAAATGCATAGAGTTCGCCAATCTTTTTAATTTTCTCTTAAAAGGAGTGATTGTGCCCTTTGTTAATATCATAGAATTATCTTACTACAATCACTATTTTTGTAGTTAACTTTTTAAAAACTTTGATTTTAATTTGTGTTTTAGTCTGACTATTTATAAATACTTTTTTATGGAAGACTTTCTTAAGGAAAATTATGATATCTTTGCAATAAATCTTCTAAATCCTCAGTTTGAATCTAAAGCAATTGAGATTATTCATCCCAATCCGTCCTTGGAAGGAGCCAAAGCAATATTAAATTTTCTTCTATTTGTTTTCCTCGAGGCATATCTTTAGAATTGTCGACCACTGTGCCTGGTATTTTACATATATTAGCTTATTTAATCTGTCCCAACTGTATAAAATAGGCGATAATAATATTCCTATTTCATAAAGGAACAAATAGAGACTTCAAAAGGTCAAACAACTTGCCCAAACACACATAGTTAGAAACTATCAAAGTGGTATTTTAAACTATGTCTGTTAAACTGTAAACCTTATCCTGTACTGTGTAAAGGACAAGTCTTCATTAGTTTTTTCAAAGGAATTTTTATAACATAATTTTCATATGTCTTTTGAAATCATAAGCAATTCATCTTCTTCATGATTGGGTTTGAGACTACAACGTAAATACAATTAAAAATATTAAGAAAATTCTAAATGAAAACAATACTAAGAATACTAAGTATTATAAATATCCCTGCTTCTCTGAGATGCACAATTTTAAAGTCATTAGTCAAAGATTCAGCAGCGGAGGTCTTTGTCCTGTGTGCTTGTAAGAGACTGTTGTAATAAAGAGAGACTTATCATTGCCAGGAGGGCTGAACGAGTGTCAAGCTGGTCATTTTTCAGCTCACAGGCCAATTACTTACAACAGTTCAACTAGAAAGTCATTGCCCAGGGCATTGTTCAAAGTGGTAGATGCTATGATATAAACTGGCAGAGGGACAGTAAAGCAGGTGGAAGAGGACCGTCCTTGGGGGGAGGAAGGTGGTAGAGAGCATGAAAAACAAAATGTACTTTGAGACTCTCTTGGACTTGGTGGGAAGGCCACCCATGCAAGTCACCTTCCATTGTGTCTACACAAAAGAGAGCACCCTCCTTATTCATTTGCATCTACTTTATGTTCCTTTTTTCGGAGTAATGCGATTTAGCACTGGTGTCTGCTGGATAAAAAGAGTCTGATTAATGTGTAGCACTGCATGTTATAGCATATCCACCCATGTAAGTGATGGAAGACCCTCACATAATTGGATATGAAATGGAATAAAATGATGAAAAATTTAGCATCGCCTTTGTCTTTGTATCCTACCGCGAGGACAGCCAAGAGGTCAGGATACTCAGAAACGATGAGGGGCATTTTATAGTCTCTGCTGGCAAAAATTTGTTTAACACAACCCCATGATTAAAAGGAATTTGTATCCTGCTGTGGCACCAAGGTACAAGAGAGGGAATAATAAATTGGTGCCATTGACAAGATGTCATTTGTTATCTGCTTTAAAATGTCAGGTCATGTCATCGTGGTGAAATATTTTCCCTCTTGATGTATGTCTTACAAAGCAGGTTCAATGTTTGGCACTATTCTATTCCAATAAAAGAAAACAGCTTTTAATCTGGAAAGCACTGTCACCAGGAAGAAAACAAGGTCACCGGAGACTCTTATTTGGCCATTTTTCCACAGCCCTCCATTAGCACTATATTTCAATAGCCCAGTTGGTCCAGATTCTTTCTTTAATTTATCTTTTGAGAAGTGTAATTATCCATCTGCTCTCTTGGCCAAAGGCAGGGAGAAAAAGAGATTTTAGATATTGCAAGGTTACAAAAAGGCCAAAACCTGTTAACTGCACATGTTATGTGCTATACTTATGTGATTATTAGATTCGTTATAACTCTTTCCAAAAGTCTCAGAATACAAACATAGAAAACAAGGCTCTCCTAGATTATAACAATTAAAAATAAATGAAGGGAATTTTAAAAGACAATAATGGAGAAAAATATGAAAGTTTTGTATTTGCTGGTTGTGATACTTCTGTACTGATGGATAGTTTAAATTACTATGAAATGAGTGAAGGAAAACATAGGACATTAAAAGACTCAGTAAGCTGTTTTCTATTTTTTACATGTCCACATTTTTGTGTGAACTCCTTGTGGTGACCTTGAGAATATGTTTGCCTTAAAAACACTATACCGAGCTAGTATCTTGAATTATGGAACACTGTTCTGATTGAACTGGAAGAGCAAATGTGATTTGGATGGTAGGAAACCAATGACTCAACAAGTGAGTAAATAAGAAAGTATCTTATTTCTTGTTAGACACATCTTAGGTCAATATTATACACAAAAGTAAAAATTGGAAGTGACCAAATAGAAAACCAGATAAAGTGAGAAAGAGCATAAATAGCTCTGACCTATTCCTGGGTCACAAAAAAAGTCACTATAATAGTGCTAAGACTTATAGGATGTTATGAGAATACTTTGCATACAACCCAGCATGAAAATTCAACTTAAGCATTTTCAGATATTTTTTCAAATGACTTTGGAAATACATAAAGCTGATTTTGTTTTGTAGAGGTTAGGGGTTTGTGTTGCTGTTGTTGTTGGGTTTTTTTTTTTGTTTTGTTTTGTTTTTTTTTGTGTGTGTGTGTGTGTGTGTGTGTTTTGTTGTTTCTTGTTGTTGTTGTTTTGCCTATCTACCAATAGGGAGTTTTCTGCATTGTACTTTTTCTACACACAAGGATACCCTGGGGAATAGCTCAGAAATTTAGTGAAGATAACTATTAAGAGGTGAAAAGGTGGCCTAATAGATAAACAAACCCCACTTCAGACCAAGTGATGACATTTTGTTGTAGTTTCAATTTTGTAAGGCATTGGTCCGCTGTTAAAAGTAGTTTGAGCCCGGCTGGCATGACTCAGTGGTTGAGCATCAATCTATGAACCAGGAGGTCACAATTCAATTCCTGGTCAGGGCATATGCCCAGGTTACAGGCTTGATCCCCAGTAGGGGGTGTGCAGGAGACAGCCAATCAGTGATTCTCTCTCATCATTGATGTTTGTATTTGTCTCTCCCTCTCCATTTTTCTCTGAAATCAATAAAAATATTTTAAAGTAGTTTGAAAGCAAAAATCTCTTAAGAGAAATCATCTGTATGGGTCAGTGTTGCAAGTTCAAATGCCTGCCATAGCACACCTATCACTTTCTGGACCACAGCCATCGCAGTGGGGCTACTCTGCTCCAGCTCACTCTTGCCAGACTCACAGCCACATTTACCAAAACACTGTGTCAGATATGACTTTTAATAATAATTTAAGATTTAGATTTTATTCATGTGAAGTCTTGAGTGTTTCATACTGACAAGTGATTCAAATTATATATGTGTATATAAATATGTTCCTATATATATACTAGAGCCCAGTGCATGAATCTGTGCACCTTGAAAGGAACTGTGGGCTGCGAGGCTGTGGTGGGTACAAGGGTGGGTCTCAGCCCATCCTCCGAGTCCCCACCCAGCCCAACTTCCACAGCCCCCAGTCCCCTGTCTGCCAGCAGCCCCCCTCCTGCCACCGCTCCCACACGCTGATGGTGCCGGTCCCACTTGCACCTGCTGACCACGTGGAGTGATTGAAGCCAGTGCCAGCAGCAGGTGCGAGCAAGGCCGGTGCTGTCATCAGATGCGAGTGGAGGCTGCTGGCCTCGATAGAATTTCAGAAGCAGAAGGAGGTGGAGAAGACCTCAGGGGCTTTCAGGGCCAGCAGTCGCCACTTGTACCTGCTGATGGCACCAAGCGATCAGGGCTGGCGCCTGGTGCCAGGAGCAGGTGCGAGCGCCAGGTGGAACCATGGTGGGCAGGAGCAAAGAATTTTCAGTAACCACCAGAGGCTTACCTCGATGTCAGCAACCAGTGCCCTTCCTTGGTCTGGTGCCCCAGCTCACCTGCTCCACCATTCTGCCGTGGCCTATGCCTGTCATGTTCCATGCACACCCGCTAGTGGTCAGCGCACTTCATAGTGACTGGTTGTTTGGTTGTTCCACCTTTTGGTCTATTTGAATATTAGCCTTTTATTATATAGGATAAGTATATTCATAAATATTTATATTAATATATAAAATCATGAAGACCAAACTAAACATGTCTGTTTAGTAGTATGTGACCACCATCCAGGTGCTATAAATTATTTTTCAAATTACTGGTGTGAACTTGATCAGAAGATTGTGTAGCAAATAAGTTACATAGAATGAATTTGCACTATTATTGTTTTAATATAAACCAAAAGAAATTGAAGAGGATATTGCAGGTGAATATTCTTAGTGAACTTATACAACCGCTAGTGATATTGAGAAATCCAAAGAGAGAAAGGCAATTTATTCACCCCAGATATACCGTCTTCCACAAGCTTAGCAACTGGTGGGAAGGGCAGCATAAGCAAATAAACTGAAGGATAAGAACATTCATGAAAGATGACTGATCTTTAAAGACTTCTGTACACACTCAAACATCTTCGTATGATAATGAGTGTATCTAACTCCCTCAGAGATTGCATTTAAATGAATTTCCTCTGGTGGTGGCAGCTGCTCCTTCCATTATAGTTAAAAATATTAAGTCTCTATGTTCCTTTTCTTCAAAATGTCTGCACAGTTAACTATATTGAAGTGAAGATAAAAGTGCTGAATCCATGCATTAATTTTTTTAAAAAATTTGTTAGTGCTTTTAATGCATTAGGATGGTACATATATATTTTTAAGACAAAAAAATTTAAAGAATTTTTACACACAAAAAAAATAAATTACTAAAGAAATGTAAGCCTTAAAGGGGTTGGACTTTGAAAATATATGGTTGAATGGCCAAGTGGTGTTTAATTATCTTTAATATAATTTAATAAAAATAAAACTTTTCTAAATTCCACAGAAAGACGTAAAGCCACCTCTCCCATCATTTTCATCTCTGCATGAAGGCCATATTCTGCCCTGTTTCTGGTAGAGATTTACCTATATGTAATATAAAAGCATGCAGTTATCCATTGCAAGTTTGTTTCTTTGAATTGTGGACTCCATAAAGTGCACCTTTTTATTTTGTAAGCTTACATTTCATAAAATTACTAGGTTTTCTGCAAAGTAAACCATTACTCTGGGCTTTCTGTGGTATAAAGACTTATTACTGAATCTTCTCTTGACAAAAGGGATCTTCATTTTTAAAGTGAGGATTTCTCCTGTAACCTTCTGATATAACGTCTGGGATGAGATTTTTGATTTTTAAAATAGCTTAAATAAAAACAAATAAAGTAATCACCTAGATTTAGTCATTATCTCAGAAAGATTTGCCAAGCTGGCTTCTTTCTTAAGTACCTAACACTTCATTATGCATTTTATCTCCTCAGAGATAGGCTGACATTTGCGGTCGAATGCTTCCACTGTTTTTGGCACACCCAGGCTTTCCTAGACAAAAAATATCTTTTCATCAGTGTGTCATTATATGATTGACACTTGCCTCAGTAATCCTCACTTTATCTGCATCCCTGAAAGCTGATACACAAGTAAGCATTTCTAACTAAAACAAAGATGATATATAAATGATATTTTTGTGGTCCCAACAAAAGTTTATATGTCATGGTGAACTCAATGCTAACAGGGTACTTATATAAATTGAGACCCAACTTTTGGTTCAAGGGCAAGTAAAAGAGAGGTACAGGAAAGTGGAATATGCCTGGGCAGTGGTACAGAGGGATGAACTCAGGAGACTGACTCCTCAAAGTTGTCTATGAATTCATCTATGAGCTGAACATGAGTGGATGTGCCTCTAAAAGTGACTATAAGATAGAATATCACCCAAGTTCCAGACTCTTTCTTTGGTTTATCTTTTTTATTAGGTCTTAGAAAACAAAAATATCAATATTTTCCATAGACATTTAATGAGATTCAGAGTCTGATAACTTAACATCAAAATGTGTGAAACACAATTCAAAATTACTCAGCTTATGAAGAATTGAGAAATTTCCAACTTGAGTGAAAAAGACAGTTACTACCAACAGTGAAATGGCATGAATGGAGAAATTATTCGACAAAGACTTTGACTTCATTAAAGTTACAAACTTTTCTGAGAATAACACTGTTCAGAATGAAATGACAAGCCATAAACTGGGAGAATGCCTATCTGATAAATCACTGGTATCCAAATATACAGAGAACTCTTAAAACTCAACAACAAAAAACCAAACACGAAGTGTGTGTAAAAGATCTAAACAGACATCTTATCAAAAAAGATACACAGATGTTAAATAAGCATCTAAAAATAAGTTAGACAGTATATGTCCTTAGGGAGTTGCAAATTAGGACAATGATAAGACAACCACTATCAGAATAATGAAAATCCAAAACACTGACCCCACTGTGTGCTAGTAAGGTTGTGACGCAGTAGGAACTTCTATTCATTGCTGGTGAGAGTGCAAAATGACACAGCCACTCTGGAAAATATTTGGCTCTTACAAACTGTCATACTGCAGAGGGAAGGTAGGGTGGGGTCGGGGTAAGGGGGAGAGATCAACCGAAGGACTTGTATGCATGCATATAAGCCTAACGAATGGACACAGACACCAGGGGGTGAGGGCATGAGTGTGTGTGTGTGGGGGGGGGATGGGGGGATAAGGATACATATATAATACCTTAATCAATAAAGAAAAACAAAAACAAAAAAAACACAAACAAACAAAAAAGAACCAAACACACTTTTACCACATGATCCAGCAATCACACTCCTTGGTTTTGACACAGATGACTTTAAAATTTACATCCACACAAGAAATCTACATATAAATGTGTATAGCAGCTTTATTCATAATTGCTAAAACTTGAAAGTGACCAGGGTGTTCTTGGATGGGTGAATAAACTGTGTTGTGTCCATACAAAGTAATATTATTCAGAGAGAAAAACATCAAACAACAAAAAGATATGAAAGGACCTTAAATGTATATTATTAAGGGGAAGAAACCAATCATTAAAGACCCATACTGTATAATTCCAAAACTGACTAAAAGATAGAATATCACCCCAGTCCCAGACTTAGTGGTGAATGTGTTGTATAGATAAGAACAGCATTGCAATAGTTTGAAAACTAAACTGATATTAGAATCACAACTCACAGAGTG
Source organism: Myotis davidii (assembly GCF_000327345.1). Lineage (NCBI taxonomy): Eukaryota > Metazoa > Chordata > Mammalia > Chiroptera > Vespertilionidae > Myotis > Myotis davidii. The sequence goes on along the minus strand of NW_006283768.1, from coordinate 1,271,163 downwards.
CTGGTTAGACTCTGTAGTCTGAACCCAACTGAGACAGTCATTTGTAAAGGAAATGATTCTAGGAAAGGAACGATATAGAGACCTTTGAAAGATCACTGGTTGTCAGGGTTTCTGGGGAAGGGGGAGGAGGGAAGAATGTATATATAGAGCAAAGGGGTGTTTAGGTCAGTGCAACTATTCTATACATTTTGTAATAATGGATACATGTCATTGTACATTTGTTAAAACTCATAGAAGGTGAATCACAAAAAAGTGAACCCTGATGTAAACTACGGACTTTACTTAAAACTAAACTTTCTTGGTTTTTTTTGTTTTGTTTTGATGTTTTTTCATTGATTGTTATAGAGAGAGGAAGAGAGAAGTAAAAATCTAAACAGAGGGAAAGAAAAAAACAACACATCAATCAGTTGCCTCCTGTGCACAATGGGGACAGAACATGCAACCTGGCATGTGCCTTTACCACGAATCAAACAGGCGACCTTTTGGAGCACAGTACAATGCTTTGGATTTATGAATTATATATTGTATATTAATTATAAACATTCACTCATCAGTTATAACAAATGCATTATAGTATAAACTAATGCAAGATAATAATGGAGATTGGCAGGGATGAGGTGGGTATGCAAGAATTCGATGAACCTTTCAATTTTTCACTGTCAATCAAAAACTGCTGCAATGAAAGGTCTATTCTAAAAATGAGTCCTGGCCAGTTAACTTGGTTGGTTAGAGTGTCATCCTGATACACCGAGTTTGTGAGTTCCATCCCTCAGGGCACACACAAGACTCAATCAATGAATTAATAAATAAGTGGAACAATAAATTTATATCTCTTTCTCTCATTCTGTCTTGCCCTCTCTCTTTATCTCTCTCCCAAACATAAATAAGTATAAATAAATTAATTAACTTCTAAAAAGTGATTTAAGAATCCATGAATCAAAGCAGAAATCTTTGGGGAAATTATTTTTAAACAGGCAAAATTGAAACTTCAATATGTAAAAATTTGTAGTATTCAGACAAAACATTGTGTATAGTAAATATTTATAAATCTAGTAATGAACATATATTTGGAGTCATTGTGGTATTGTTATTATAGTAAGTCTTAAAATTTTTAGTGCAATTCTTCAGCTTTATTTTTCATTTTCAAAATTGTTTCAAAGTTTTTGGCTTTTCATGTAATTTTAGACTAACTTGTGTATATTCCCCCTCCCCGCCCCCCAAAAAAAGCCCTGCTTGAAGTTTGATTTGAATTGTGTTATAACTCACTGTGGTGATAATTGACATCACTACTATTTGAATCACCCAATTCATGCACATGTCATGTCCTTCTGTTTATGTCTTCTTTGATTTTTTTCATCAGTCTTTAATAGTTTTCTCCATAAATATCATATACATATTTCTCTTAAATTATATTTGAACTAGAGGTCTGGTGCACAAAAGTCATGCACTGGGGGGAGGGGGGGATGGTGTCCCTCTGCCCAACCTACACCTTCTCCAATCATGCCTGCAGGGAAGGGCAGTTGTGGGTGATCAGGCCAGAAGGGGAGGGCAGTTGGGGGTGAGATCAAGCCAGCAGGGAAGAGCAGTTGGGGGAGATCAGGCAGGTAGGGGACTAGTTAGGGGGTGATCAGGCTGGCAGGCAGAAGCAGTATGGGCAATCAAGGCAGGCAAGCGGTTAGGAGCCAGCAGTCCCAGATTGTGAGAGGGATGTATGACTGCTGGCAGTCGGGAATCCCCCAAGGTCTCCCAGACTGGAGAGGGTGCAGGCTGGGCTAAGGGACACCCCCCACTGCATGAATTTTGTGCACTGGGCCACTACTGCAAATATAATTTAGTGGAGAAAAGATAGCCTTTCAACAAATGAAATAGTTTCATATCTAAACAGAAAAAAGAAAAAAGTGAACCCCAACCTCACAACTTATATAAAAATTACTTTAAAATGGATCATAGCTTCAAAAATAAAATTATAAAACATTTTAAAAAATGTGTGGCTTAAAGATTTTTTTGTTTGTTTTTAATGACAAAGGTTCTGTGAAATGCTTGTAGATCTGCCAAATGATATTTATGCCATTCCAAAGCAGGACTTTTCTAGATCAGCAGTTTTCAACTTGGGAAAGTTTGTCCTCACATGGGGACATTTGACAGTGTTCTGAGTCGTTTTCATTTGTCAAAGACTAATTGGAATTGGGAAAGGTGTGATAATGTTTCTGGTATCAACTTGGTAGAGGCTAGGGATGAGCTAAACATCCGACAGTGCACAGGACGGCCTTCCCAACATCAATTGTCCACTCTAAAATGTCAATAACCCTGAAGTTGAGAAACCCTGTGCTAATTTTTTTTCCTCTAAATGTCAGACATTTTCCATTTATCTAATTAACCATAAGAAAAAAATATTTTTAATATTGTTTGATATAGGCCGAAACCGGTTTGGCTCTGTGGATAGAGTGTCGGCCTGCGGACAGGGGGGTCCCAGGTTCGATTCCAGTCGGGGGCATGTAAAAAAATATTGTTTGATATAGACAACTTTAATACAAAGATAGTTTTTATAATAACGGATACTTTCAACTAGCATACTTACAGCATGAAAGGATGGATTACACATCCTTGCAAGCAAAAGCATTTATTTCACTGGTTACAGGAAAACAAATGGTGGCTTTCAGGCCAGTTATCATTGCAGCAATTAAACAGTTTTGGTTTCTCACAGACTTTTTTCTATTGGAAAAGCCACAGCCCTCTCAAGGGATGACAGAAACTCAAGGAAATGCCTTGAATGACTCCATTCCGATGTAGCACAGGTCTCTGGTGATTTCTTTGAAGGACTCCAGAGCTCAGGCTTTTGATCTTGAAGAGAAATTCCAAGTGTGGGCAAAAAGCCACTCTATTTGCACATCCCTAGTGCATGTAACATTCCCAATTTGGCCAGAGATCTGCCAGCAGAAGAGGTTCTTCCACACAATGGTAGTAAACCCACAGGGTCTGGGGTGGTTTCTTTTGTTTTCTTTGGGTGGTCTTTCGGTGACTTCGGACAATTTAAGGCCTAATCTATGCTTGGCCTCAGGTTGTTCCTGTCAGTTGCTTCATATCAGAGTCACTGTTAACCACATTTTCCCTTTTAGTCTCTAGTCTAGATCTATCCTCCAACTGGGGCAACACTGAAAAGCTGCAACCTCTGAGAGAGATGTGCTCTGACCTTATTGGGAAAGGGCTGGGGTAGTCAGGCAAGTATAGGGGTGCTGAGAACACCAGCTGTACCCTCTATGGCAGCGATTCTCAACAGGGTCTATTTTGCCCCCTTAGAGGACACTTGTCAATATCTGGAGACATTTTTGGCGTAATTGAGGAGGAAAGGTGAAGCTAACATTTAGTGGAGAGAGACCAAACATGCTACTACTAAATACCATATAATGCATTGGACAAGCCCCCACAACAAAGAATTATCTGGATATACGTATCAATATTGCCAAGGTTGCAAAAACCCTGCATTATGGGCTCATTTATCCTCAAAAGCATAGCAAAGCTTTTTCTAACTTATGTATCTTTTTATGTGGCCCGTATCTTAGATGAAAGATCTTTATAGATGAAATCAAGAACACATTTGTTTGCAATATCTGCCAAACCATAAAACCTTTGGAAGTATTGAGGTTGCTTTCTTAATTGTCTGAACAGGCTTAGAAACAATATTTTGCAGTCTGGTTGAATTTTTCAACCCCAAGGGTCTTTGTTAACTTGTGGTTAAGCCATATCTTCCCCTTTCAATGCCCAAATGTTTAAAAGAAAATATATGCCTCATGGTTAATTGTGATACAAATGTTTGAAATTGAAACATAGTATGTAATTTTTTGGAATATTATTATACTTTTCTTCTTCATTCTTATCCTACACATGCCAGGAGAGGGCATATGCTATTATATTCCATTTACCTCTAAGTAACCATTGTCAAAAGAAAAAAAAATCAATATTTGGATTGTGTAGAAAGAGAAAATTAATATTGAATAGATACTATGTTAACTAACTGAATCAAAATGCTAAAGTTAAATTGACACTGAAATTGAGCTATATCTTATATGATTTGTCAAGCATTTACGAGACTGATGAAACTATCCAGTGGTTTATAGGCAGTTAAGTGCAGCTCAAGTCGCTTTGTGTTAGAACATTCTTTTAACATAACTAAATTGGAAATATATATTTAACAGGCATTTTAAGAATGGTATAAGTATTTGAATGTAATGCAGCAATTTCTTAAACTGTAATTAAGTGCATAGTTAGATTTAAAAAATGAGTACCATCTGTAACCAATATGGAAATGCCGATAATGCACTGAGGTTCTTCTGCTCCAGCTTGCAAACAAGGAATCAATACCAAAATCTATTCCAGCTTGCAAAAATGGAGACTTGAATAATTGTCCAGTTAATTTAATAAATGTAGACAGCTAACCTAGATAAATCAGATTGTAAAGAACTCTTTTACCTCATTAGCATTTTTGGCCTTAATGATCCATATAATTTTTTTTTTGGTTTTCCACATCACTTTATCCAAATGCACATAGTGTCTTTCAATTTTTTTCATTGTAAATGTATTTCTTCTGTCCTGCTCAAAACCTAGCAAGGTGTATGTCTTTTATGATGCAAATCTAGCATTTCCAAGTTTTGTTGATACTTTTGAAATGCTATCATTTTTATTTGCATAACCTTTAACTCATTATAGATGATGGTGCCAAGAGATTTGCAGTATACAATTCTGAGTGCAAAACATTTCTTGGCTTCCTGATCTATTTTTTCTTTATTTATATGATGTTTGTTCAAATTTCTGCCTTTTCTTTTCCTTCATGCCTACTATATTTCTATCCATTTGCTAGAACTAGTTCATTTGCTCATCTGGTTTATACCTAGTTGTATAGCAATGTTGTAATCATGGTGTTTCAGGTTTCTGTTTCACACTGCATAAACTAGTATGATTCAGTTTATTTATGTCTAATCAGAAAATTGTTATCTTTAATTAACTTGAGATGAGAGAACATATTATGTAAAATGGACACTATCGTAAGTGCAGCCCTCATGTATATTGCTATTACTCCTAAAAGAATGAATTGGATCAAGAAAGGGGAGGGATATGAGAAGTATAGAAGTTAGAACAAAAGCATTGCTTAATTATTTTTTCATAGCTTCATTTATCCAGTGTTTATAATACATTAAAAATTATCATTCTGCTCTAGATATTGAAATTATTTTTCAACAGAAAATAATAAAACTGGCAAACTATAGAATCCTGAATCATATTTTCTGGGTATTACTCATTATTTGACCAGTGAATACAACTATTGTTTACTACTACTCTTTTTTAAAAAAAATACAGTTTTATTGATATTTAAAGGGAGGGGAAGGGAGAGGGAGAGAGAGAAACACTGATGTGAGATCGATACATCGATTGGCTGCCTCCTGCCAGAGATTGAGCCTGAAACCCCAGCATGTGTCTTGACCAGGAATCAAACTGGCAACCTTTCGGTACATGGAATATCACCCAACCAGCTGAGCCACACCAGCCAGGTTTTCAATACTCTTGATAGTATTTTGCTCATATTTTCAGTAGTTGAAAGGTTACCATGGTGGATGATGCAACCTGGTAGGCTAAGTAGCCATCTCAGATGGTGGTTTAAGAAACATTGAGTTTCTGCAGGGAAAGGGATGGGGGATGGAATATCCAAAGGAGGGGCTGCACAGCACGGAGCCGAGGGGTCATTGGGTCGATGATGGCAGCACCCAGGAAATGGACTTGCATCCTTATACGCAGTCACTGGTGGGAAACTTTTGTCATCACTGGGTTTGGGGGATGAGTGGGTGGGCTTAGAATGCGGATGGAATGCAGATGTGTGATCTGGTGTCTTCAGGAAAGTTTCAATTTCTTGTATGGGCTGACTCCTGGTGTCCAGCAAGCTTTATTTTCTGGTCTTTTGTTTTCCTGTGGCAGGGAGTTTATAAATGGCCAAATGGCCATTAAGGATTATATTGCCCTACAGTCCTAACAGTAGTCACGTGCATCTACATTTTCTTTATTCCAAATTTTTAGATGCTCCACTAATGTGATTTTTAATCACAATTACTCTTAATCCATTATATTAACTAACTATTGTGTATAACACACATCCCCTAGATTTAGAGGATACAAAAACACCATTTATTAGTGCTCTTGGCTGTTCTGCCATTCTGGGTCACTTGGCTGCCTCATACATCTGAGATCTACTGTCAGGTTGGCTGGGGGCTTTCTGGTGTTTGATTGCCTCACTTTCAAGTTTTACAGCTATCTACACTGAGTGGCCAGATTATTATGACCACCCCATCAGTACTTCATTGACATTTCCAAAAATACTGAATATTAAAAACTTCCTAAACAAATATTCTCAAGGTTCTATTATTATTATCTGCATAACTAATTCACTTCATTGTACTGATAGGGTTGAAATAGGGAAAACTTGGCTACATGATTTTCATCATTCAGCACATTAGTTGATCTGTTCGCATGGCCATTTCAGGGTTCCACAAAAGGGAGAACAGGAGAAATCACACCATATGATTTCTATTTCACTCTATTAGTCAACACCTATTACAAGGACAGCCCCTATTCAAGGAGGAGAGAAGTAGATGTCATTGCTTGATGTATAATCCACAATGATATATTGCAAAAAAAAAGTATGGTTATATAAAAAAGATTAATTATAACTATTTTTGCAAATGGTATCCCACAGTTCACTTCCTGACCAACATTGTTCATATTCATCCCATTTTAAGACCTCAATATTCTCATCTAGTTATGGCAGAATGATCAAAGTATGTGATATATATCAAGTCTTCATGTGACTATTACATACACTGGCATGATACTTAGCCCTTGATATGAAGATCCAAGAACTAAAAAGACAAATTATTTCACCCATGCATGCAATTTACAAAGGAGGTAGAGA
>NW_006283768.1:1261918-1264171 GCF_000327345.1 Myotis davidii | reverse complement strand
GGGAAAGAATGAGATGTACATTGTAGTCTCTGATCCATAGATATTTAAAATCCTGCTGCATAATGTGGTCTAAGTTTTGAGCAGTTTATGTGTATGAGTTTGGTGGGGTAAGCAATTACATCATTTAAATACTGCATTATTGTCCGTATTAGTTTCCTTATACTTTTGATTGTTACAACTTGTTTTCTTTTTTCAGGTAGCTGTTTTGGTTTTTCTTAACCCCTACATACGTGAATTTACTTCACTCCTACTTACAGAGTCTGTTTTCAGCCATGTCTCTCTTACAAATAGGAATGTTGACAGGTAAGCCTGTGTCAATTGACAAGGATTGACCATTCATAGACTTTGATCAAGAAGTGAGTAGCCAGGTCTGAGAAACCATGGATAGGCATGGTTTTGCTCTAGAATTCCAGAATCTCAAACTTCTCCAAGTAGTACCTCCTAGTTCTTAGTTCTTATTGATTTTGCTGTTTCTCTGGTTTTGTTGTTGTTGTTGTTTGTGTGTGTCTGTTTACTGCAGAGTTGGTTGGTTTTTACCTGAGGGTAAAAGCTAAGTGTATGAGAATGAGGTGAAGGAGTAGAGAGTGGGTTAGAAGGTGCCAATTTGCACACACATTCACGGAACATGAACATACTTTCAATTACTTCTTTTTTTTTTTTAGCTTCACTTCTAATTACTTTCCTCTGTACCTTATGATCTCTAGGTGGAGCATTCTTTGTTTCTGAATAATTGATTGGTTCCTGTTTGAATTTAGTTCTATTTTGCAAAATTGTTTTTCTATAACTATAATTATATAACTTGACTTTGCAAATTTATCAGGTATCTCATGATAGTCATTCAGTATCTTTTTAATATATGTAATGTTTGTATACTATTTTTACTCCAACAGTTACTTAATATTTTATTTCTATCAGTTTTTTTTCATCCTTGCAAATTTATTAATTTTATTCAATAAAAAAAGCTGTTGGATTTTATAATTCATTTTACTATATACATGTTTTCTATTTTAGTGGTTTTTACTCTATATTTCCTTTTCACTTTTCTTTACATTTGTTTTGCTGCTTTATTCTAAATATTCAATTGTGTGCTTGTTTAAATAATGTTCAGGGTTTTTTTTTAACACAAGCATTTAAAATTTATAAAATTTGCTCTAAGTATAGAGCTTTAGCTGCATTCCACAACTTTTGGTGCTGTTCTAAAAATTTTCTAAGTTTTATAATAATTTAATCTTTAACTGTAAAGTATTTAAATATTGTTTTTCCCCAAATATATTAAAGTATAACATTCATTTAAAGTGCACTTAAGCATACAACCCAATCAACAATCACAAGTTGAACTCACCATTGTAACTAGCATCCAGTTCAAAAATAGCACATTAATAGTAGCCTAGAATATCTCCCCTTTTCAAACACCCAATCAAAAACAATACCCTTACTTCTAGCAGTATAGATTAGTTTTTTCTGTATTGAAACTTTATCATATAACTAGAGACCCAGTGCATGAATTGGTGCATGGGTGTGGTCTGGCCGGCCCACATGGGGGCTGATGGGGGCTGATCAGGGTTGGGCCAATGGGGGGTTTAGGGGGCACGGGAGGTTGGCCACAGGCCCTGTCCCTGATTGGAGGCAGTGTAGACCAGGGGGGAGGGGCCAAAGGCCGTTGTCCAGCCGGGCCTGCCTCCAATCAGGGTGGGGGTGCCAGTTGGGGGCAGGGCCAGCCAGCTGGGAGGTAGTGGGGGGGGGGGGATCAGGGCCCGGATTGGGCCAGTTGGCTGCCCAGTACACATCATAGCTACTGGTTGTTCCGTTGTTCCAGTAGCTTGGCTTTTATATATACAGATGTTTATCCCCACTTTTTCTGGCATTTTCCCCTCAACTTGGTGTTTATGAAATTCATTCATGTTATTGGGAATAGTTATAATTGATTAATTTTTTTATTCTATATATTTTATTATAATATACTAGAGGCCTAGTGCACAAAAATTTGTGCACTCGGGGGGACGGGGGGTCCCTCAGCCTGGCCTGTGCCCTCTCGCAGTCTGGGATCCCTCGGGAGATAACGACCTGCTGGCTTAGGCCTGCTCCCTGGTGGCAGAGGGCAGGCCCAATCTCTAGGTGCAGCCCGTGGTCTGGCTCACAGCCAATTGGGGAGTTGGGGCGCCACCCCCTGTCATACACAGAAAAGAACAGATTGGGAGGTTGCGATGCCACCCCTAGTCACGCTCAGGGTAGGGCTGATTGGGGGGTTGGGGC
>NW_006283768.1:1249706-1261480 GCF_000327345.1 Myotis davidii | reverse complement strand
ACTCCAGCTCTTAGGCCTCCGTTGCTGAAAGTAGGTTTCTGGCCTTTGCTTACAATGTTTCAATCCTGCTGGCTGAAGTACGGTGGTATTTGTTACAGAGTTTCTTAAACTGCAGGCTCAGAGGCCTGCAGCTGCAGGCAGGAAACGTTGGAGTCCTCCGTCCTTGAAGCAAGCAAGCCTCATGTTAGTTTCAAGCTGCCTGGCTGCCAGCCGCCATCTTGGCTGACAGTTAATTTGCATATCTTGCTGATTAGCCAATGAAAAGGGTAGCAGTCGTATGCCAATTACCATGTTTCTCTTTTATTAGTGTAGATTATAGTTATCCTTTACAACATTCATAAAAATATATGGTGGTTTTCCCTATTGTTACTACAAATAATCTTTCTCTGAACATTCAGGGACTCAGGGACATGGCTTTTGGTGAACATATGCACACATTTATTTTGAATACACACCTAGGAATAGAACTACTGAATCATAAGATATATGTATATGTTCAAACTTAGCAGATATTTCCAAACAGCTTTCCAAAGTACTTGTACCAATTAAAAATCTAGTAAATTTGTGTAGTAGAGATATGTACAGAGTCCAGAATTAAATCCATATATTTGTAGTGTCCTGATTTTGAACAGATGTGATCAAAGTGCAGAGTAGAAAGAATGTTTTTGTCAATAAATGACGCTGAGTCGATTGGATATTGATAAGGAAAAAAATACATTGCCTTTCCCCCAAATCTCACACCTTTACCAAAAATTAATTCCAGGTGAATTGCAAATCTAAATGTTAATAGCAAAAAAAAAGCATAAGAAAACATACTAATAACATTACAGCAAGCAAAAGTTTCTTAACCAGAACACAAAAGCCATACCTCCTAAAAATGATAAATTAGACAATTAAAACTTGTCTGTCAAAGATATATTGAAGTGTGAAGGATGCACTAAAGAAGTTATTTGCCATTCATATTTCAGGGAAATAGAGGTGCATACTAAATGTATCAGTAGCTCCTTTGATCATCTGTCAGTGGCAGTATAGTCAGTTTCCCCAAGAAACCCTCTTTGCTTGCTGATCTCTTAGCATTATTTGAGAAAAGATGGAGGCATAGGTAAATGTGGTATTTGCATCCTGCCACAACTTCATCAAAGTTAAAAGTAAACTACAGAGCAAACATCACAGCATCACCTGAAATCTAGCTAAATGAAAGTCCTACAACTAAGGATTAAAAGGAGAAGCCATATTGAGACTGGTTGAAGGGCAGAGATGCAGAACAGGCTGGCCCTACACCTTTGTGTGGCAGATAAAAATTGGGAGGGATACCTTGGTTGTGCAGGTCCCACTGAGCATTGAGGGGTCCCAGCCCAACACCAAGTCCCCCAGCCCAGGGTTTCAGTGATAAGAAGTCCCCATAACTTCTGGCTGTAAAAACCAGTAGGGATTAAGGCTAAGGAAGACAGAGGCCTGCAGGAGTCCCAGGCAGTTCCTCCTAAAGGGACTCTGCACAAACTTACTTGGACTTGCTCCCTCTGAACCCCTGCACTAGGGAAGTAGCTCAAAAGGCACCAAGGACATAAGGTGAGGAATAGAATTGTGGCATCAGTCTAGAGTTCTGTAGATGGGTGGAGTGAATGCTTCATGCTCTATAAAAGAGCTGAAGGGGCAGTTTTCTGTCAGCCAGAGTGCTGAAAACAGCCATTGTTCCTTTAGTGAGACTCTGCCTCCTCACAACAGAGCCTTCAGGCACATGCCATATCTGAGCCTCCATCAACCTACCTAATACTGTTTGCCCCACCCTGATGATTTCATGAGACCTACCCTACCCAATTCACAGGTCCAACCCACGCTGTTTCCAGTCGCTTTTCCATATGAATGGCCTGTCTTAGCTCAAGCTTGAGACTTTCCTAAAATCTCAAACAAGCAGCATCTGGCCTCAGTGTGGCCCATACCTTTCCCCAAGTGACCCCAGGCCCTGCACTAGCAGAGCCAGACTTGGGTTGCAGCTTGGCCTTGCCAGGCACCTCCAAACCTAGCATAAATAGCAGCAGATCACTTTGTAGCTCATGCTAGGTGGCCCCAGGCAGAAGACTAGCAGCAGGTACAGACTTGGTCTGTACCTCCCCGGAGGCCCAGGAGCCAGCACACCTAGTGGACAGCTTCAGACCATGCTAAAACATCACCCAACCAACCGCCTCCATAAGCGATAGACTCCAGGGGTAGAGTTAGTGGGCACAAGAACTCCACTGAAGTAGGTCCTGACTTGTGGGGCGGGTCCCTGCACTGCTGATCCTCCATGGTGTTCAGTGGTTAAAGCCAATCCTTGCAGCTGATCAGCCTGGGGTAAATCCCTCTCATTGATATGCCAACAACAATCAACAAAAGGCTATACCCAACCTACGTGGGATGGGGAAGAACACTAGGGAGCGCTCAGCTTGGGTGATTAGGGAGGTTGCACCGCTGGACCCCACAGAATACCTACTACATTAGGCCACTCTACCAAGCCCAGGAAATATGGCAATTTTACCTAATATATTGACACAAACACAGGGAGGCTGTGAAAATGAGGAGATAAATAAATATATCTTAAATGAAAGAAAAGAATAAAACTCCAGAAAAGGAAAAAAAAACAAACAAACAACTAAACAAAATGGATACAAGCAATATACTAGATGCTGAGTTCATCACACTGGTTATAGGGTGCCCAGATAAATGAACTTAGTGAGAACTTCAACAGCATAAAAAAAGAGAGATGGAAACCATAAAAAAAGTACCAGTCAGAAATGAAGAACACACTAATGAATTGAAGAATAATTTACAGAGAATCAATAGTAGAGTAGATGATGCCAAGAATCAAATCAGCCATTTGGAATATAAGGAAGCAAAAAACACCCAATCAGAACAGCAAAAAGAAAAAAAATCCAAAAAAAAAAATAGGATATTGTAAGAAGCCACTGGGACAACTTTAAGCATACCAACATTCACATTATGGGGGTGCCCAAAGGAGAAAAGAGAGAGCAAGTAATTGAAAACCTACTTGAAAAAGTAATGACAGAAAATATTCATAACCTGGTAAAGGAAATAGACATAGATGTCCAGAAATAACAGAGTCCCAAACAAGATGAACCCAAAGAGGACCACACCAAGACACATAATTAAAATGTAAAAGGTTAAAAACAAGGATGGAATCTTAAAAGCATATACAGTTACCTAGGAGGAAGGCCCCATAAACTGTCAGCTGATTTCTCAACAGAAACTTTGTAAGCCAGAAGGAATCAGCAAGAAATATTCAAAGTGATAAAAAGCAAGGACCTACAACCAAGATTACCCTACCCAGCAAAGCTATCATTTAGAATTGAAGGCCATATAAAGAGTTTCCCAGACAAATAAAAGTGCTAAAGGAGTACATCACTACCAAACCAGAAGTACATAAAATGATAAAGGTTCATCCTTAGGAAGAAGAAGAGGAAAAAACGTAAATAATATGAACAATAAAATGGCAATAAATACTAAAAATTATATGTCAGAAGACATCTTACAATTCAATAAATAAGGAGAGAAGCCAATTGTCTGTTTTAAAAACTTATTTCACACAAAATAAATAAAACGGAAAATAAACATGAAAAGCTTCTCAAAATCTTTAGTTCTAAGAAAAATATTTGTTAATACTACAGTATAATACTATTACGTGTGAAAATGGCTAAAATGAAAAGCACAGAACATAACAAGTACTGCAATATCTGGAAAGATTAGAATGGCATTGCTTAATTCCAAACAAATTTAATTATTGGATTTATCTCTTCTACCTTAATTTCTACCTTAATTTCACTAATGCAGAGACTTTTTTAATTGATGCATTAAACAATGTATCTTTACAAAAGATCTAGGAATATTTGAACACTGTGTTAATTGTGTTATTTGATTTTTCCAAATCCTTTGTGTTTGAGTTCTTGACCTTGCAAACAATCAAACACTCACTCTAAAATAATTTTTTTTAAATCTCCTAATGTGTTAGGTTCTTTTTGCTACTTTATTTATATAAATTTTTGCATTTTGCATTTTGACACTCTATCTTAAGTAAATTTTTCCAGTATCTTTCAGTTGCCATTATTGCTAATTTTAAATAACCATAATATCTTATAACTGTTCCTGTAGATATATTTAGTCTTTGTTCTCTGTTTTTCAGATTCTTTTTTCTTGTGCCTGGTACTTTCTAGTTCCATTATTACATGGATTATCTTTCTGGGATTCTTGAATCTATGGATTGCTGTCTTTGAATGTTTCTAGAAAATTACTGGTCATTATAACTTGAATATTGATTATTTCTTATTCTCTCCTTTCCCTTTTAATTCTCATTACAATTATGGTAGAGATTGGAACAAACATTTGTGTTGCTTTTTACCACATCCTCTTCGCTAACCTGCCTTTAGTGCAGTTGTGGCTTTCAGTTGCATGCACATTGCCAGAGTCTCACCTCAGGAGTACACATAATAACAGCATCTCTTTTGCTTTTTACCTCAGAGAATTCTCCTAAGCTGCGGGAAGGTTGTTAGTTCAATGCGCAGGTACAGTGTATAATTATAAAGAAATTAACACTTCCAGGAGTAACCCTAAACCAGAGGTGCTGGGGACCTGTTAATAACTTTACCACCTGCTTGTATTTTGGAGGTTCAGTTCTGAATCACTTCTTACTTGCTCTCTTAGAGTATGTACAATGAGATTGAGTCCCTGTTGCCTACAATGTTAACTCAATAATACATCCTAAATTTTCTTTCTCTTTTTCCACTCTATTTTATATTCATGTTCTCTAGTTTCACCTTGAAAATAATCTAAACCCAGGTTATTGTTTGACTTTTTTATTTTAATGGGAACCAGACTAAAACAGGTTTTCTGTTAATCTTCCAATTCTCTCAAGTTCTCCCTATTATCTATTGTTTTGCTTTTTTGCACTGCATTCTCTGTATCTTTTTAGTGATCGGCTTTCCAGTTTATGAATTCTCTTTCAACTGTGTTTAAGCAGCTGTTGTACAAATCTATTCTTTTATTTTTAGTTACTCTTTTTTTTTATTTTGGGGAATGTATAGTTTTTCTCCTTTTTAAGTCTGCTTGGTCTTTATTTTTAAAATGTGTTAAAATACATGTTTTACATTTATCTTGTGCTCAATAAGGCAAATTTTTGATATTTCTTAAATGTTAATTCTGTTGTCTTTTTTCTGATGGTTATTATTTCTGGTGTTCTTTTCCTGTGTAAACTTTAGTTAATATTTTACTATGAGCTTTTCATTTTTCTTCTAATATCTTGTTATTGTCTGTGGAATTCTATAGAGATTATCTGAACTAAGGTAAATTTCACTAAAGATGATTTTGTTTGCTTCTGATACTTGAAGGCATTCATAGAGGAAAACATTTTAATATAAATTCCTAGCTTGGAAATTTTTTAAATGACCTTGGTAGTATAAATATATCTGTACAAGGGCCAACTTTCAGTTATCTTTTCTCAGAGGGAAATATTTTTTGCTCTCCATGCAGTGCTAATATTCAAGATAACTTTTTTTTTAAGTTCAGAATTATGGAAGATATTCTGGCTCATGCTTACACTAAAGATGATGGTTTATGGGGGATGCCCTGTTAGACTATTCACTTCAAGCAAGAATTTAAAGGCACTTCACAAATGCCTTTAAGCATCAGTGCTTAAAGTTCTTCATCATTTCTTTCCATTTATAGATTCACTTTTAATTTTAAAAAAATGAATATACCTTTCTCTATTACCAGATCATGGATACTTTTAAGAAGATTTTTAGTATAAATTTTATGTGTTACTAGCTGTTGTAGTGGAAGAGTTAAGATGAAACTTTATTGCCCAACTAGTGACCCTCGCACGAGACCCGGGACCACCCTCCCCAGGCCATGGGACCACCCCGAGTCCTGGAGTCCCACCCCGCATGGCAAGCACACTACGGAATGGCCCAGAGTCCTGTAGTGCCACCCCAATGCCCAGCCTCCAGGCCTCACACAGCAGCTACCAGGCCACGCCCCCCAAGGCACACATGCGAGGCTGCAGAAACCCTGGCAGAAGTCCTGTAAATTGGCCGCCGGCCCCACCCCCGCTGTGTGTGCCACCATCTGGTGATGGCATTACAGCATGAGGGTCAATTTGCATATTACCTCTTTATTATATAGGATATTACCAGAAACAGAATTTGTTTCATCAGCCATCTTCTAAAATTTAGCTGAAATCTCTTTTTCACAAAGAGTCCTCATCTCATTTTCTTAAAGTTATGTTCATTCACTTTTTCTTTCTTTATTATAAAGTGAATAACTTTGCCTGTCACTTTAGAGGCTTCATTACAATTTTATAGCTTATTAGCTCTGGGTTCCTGGCCACTAATCTGAGTCCTAACCCATAAATTCTGAATCTAAACCAAAGTGCATCCTCTAATTCCTTTGTTCTTGACCTAGGCTTAGAAAATGATTACTCTAGTCCTCTGATTTTAGAAACTTACATTTTCTCCATGTTTTTTTAAAAAAGTAGTATTTATAAATAAATGATGAAAATTGAATAAATAAAAATATGCATAAATAAAACCTCAGAGTTTATTTCTTGAGAATGATCTCCCTTCGACTTACTTTGTCTGCTCTTCCAAATTAATAATTCTAGGGTTTTTGTTTGTTTTTACCAGAATCTGATAAGTTAACTTCAAGTCCTAGTTCATACTTTCTTTTTTTAAAAAAATATATTTTATTGATTTTTCACAGAGAGGAAGGGAGAGAGATAGAGTTAGAAACATCGATGAGATAGAAACATCGATCAGCTGCCTCTTGCACATCCCCCACCGGGGATGTGCCCGCAACCCAGGTACATGCCCTTGACCGGAATCAAACCCGGGACCTCTCAGTCCACAGGCTGATGCTCTATCCATTGAGCCAAACCGGTTTCGGCTCTAGTTCATATTTTCACCTGCTTGTTTAGTATGGTTTTCTTGGCCTAGATTTCTATTAACTATAACAGTTTTTACTAACAAAAAGAGCCTAAAATCTTTTAGTAATAATAAACTTTCTTCTCTAACCCAAAAATACATGTTTCTAAGGTCATTATGGTTTTTTGTTTGTTTTTCAATTTATCTTTACTGTTGAAATATTACAGACATCCCCTTTTGTCCCCACATTAATCCCCTCCTCTCTAAAGTCAGCGTTTAAACAAACATATGCTCTGGTTATTTCTTGAGGTTCCCTCATCATTCCTTATTTTTTTCACTTATTTATGTATTCTTTTTCCCCCAACTCAACAGGAATATATTAATTTATTGATTACCTTCTATGGACTTGCACTATAAAATGGTTTATGTGTGCAGAGAAACCCATAGCTTCTATGGTCAAGTAATCCAAAATATATTTTGGAGAAATACAGGTACTACCAAGATATGTTGTCCAAGCTTAAAAATCAGACTTTGTTAGTTATTCATCTTACATTTTTCATAATTTTTATGAAATATTTGGAACATGTCTTATTCTTACATATTTGACTCAAAATCTTATAATGAAAAATGTATATTATTCACATTGAGTAAATGAGTGAACTGTCACTTATAATGTATTTATAAGATAATCCCAGTAGTCTGAAAACACTGATAATTACTTTCATTATTTCTCTAAGATTGATTCACGTCATTGCTTTTGATTTCTTTCTCAATTTAAATCACTTATCTATTTTTTATGAATATATCCATTCAAGAGATAAACTTAGAGATATAAGACTGGATAGTCTGATTAAAAATAAAAAAACAAGCCCTGTCACCTAACACTGTCAGATTATTTAGAAATATAAAAATATATACATACAACCACAAGATAAAATAGAAAGCAATATATAGAAAGAGGTATATAGGTGATTTAATCTGAGTTTTAGTTGATTACAGAGGCATGAAGGAGGGTAGGATGAGTCCACTCTGGTTGGTAGGACCAGGGGGGAAGAATAAAGAAACTGACCTTTGGCCTGGCTATT
This sequence comes from Myotis davidii, assembly GCF_000327345.1. Classification (NCBI taxonomy): domain Eukaryota; kingdom Metazoa; phylum Chordata; class Mammalia; order Chiroptera; family Vespertilionidae; genus Myotis; species Myotis davidii. The sequence goes on along the minus strand of NW_006283768.1, from coordinate 1,253,490 downwards.
AAAAATGGACAAACATTAAATAATAAAAAGCAACATAAACAGCACAGGAACAGGAATATATGGCATAGATTTGAGGAGCAGATTGGTTGTGAAGTTGAGTAAGTAAATACAGCATGGCTGTCTCCACAGCCTCCCACTGCACCGTGCAGCCCATTAGCAGTGCGGTGAGCATTGCCCTTGCTGCTCCTATTCAGAGAGCTAACATTTTCCCCAATGGCTGTGTTCCTCGGCACTTGTACTCCTCATTTCTAACATCAAAAACATGTGTGATCTGAAGATCATTATTTGAATGCTTATCTCAAAAGACATAATGAAGTGGGGAAATTGAAAAAAAAAATTACAGCAAAAAAGAATCGCCTTACTTCTGTTGCCTAAGTATTATTTTCTTAATTGTTCTTTCAATATTTTTTTTTCGGTTAGAGTCTTCTTTAGAGAACTTAGAAGATAGTTTATATGAGCATTTAATTTAATAGTAAATCCTATAAATGAAAAAGTAAATATTCCCTTCTACTTTTATCAATTGTATGTAAGTCAAAGCACAAAAAGTTCAGAAAAAAAAAAAACACAAAGAAAGGATAACAGATTTATTTTTCAAACAGATAAATCCCTAAGCTCAAAAATAATTTTCCTTTTAACGTGCCATAATTCCTTAAGTCATCTTTTCCGTCTCTGACCCCCCCGGATATACTGTGTAAATTCTTATTTTTTTTGCTCTAGGATAAGCTCATTACATTTATAAACAGGTTTCTGCCCTGGCCAAAGTGGCTCAGTAGACAGAGCGTCGGCCTGTGGACGGAAGGGTCCCCGGTTAATTCTGGTCAAGGGCATGTACCTCCTTTGCAGGATCCATGTCTGGCCAAGGTATGTGCGGACGCAACCAAACAGTGTCTCTCTCACATGGATGTTTCTCTCTGTTTCTTCTCCTCCTTTCCACTCTGTCTAAAAATTCAATGGAAAAATATCTTCAGGTGAGGATGAACAAAAAAAGAATAAAAAAAGGCATATAAACAGGTTTCTACCCAATAAGTACCAACTTGTTATGTTTAAATAATTATCTCAATTTGGCACATTTTTTTCTTATCTTACAGTGTGTTACAATTTTTAATATTCTGGAAATATTTTTGCCAGAATCCAAGAGTCTTTTTTAAACCACACATTTCCATATTCCCCAGCACATTGGTAGATCTTGGAAACTGATACTGCTAAGCAAAAAAAAAAAAGTAAATTCTATTTAAGAAATACTTCCTGAAATTTTTGACAGGAGGTAGGTAGGTAGGGAGAGAGGTAGATTGATAATATGCTGTGAAAAAAGAAAAAAAAAAAAAAAAAAAAAAAAAAGTAAATTCTATTTAAGAAATACTTCCTGAAATTTTTGACATGAGGTAGGTAGGTAGGGAGAGAGGTAGACTGATAATATGCTGTGAAAAAAATGAAATAATAAAACATGAAATCTGAACCAAATATGAAAGGTCATTAGCTCAAACACTAAGTTGTTAAGTGCTGTAACAGCAAAGACCTGGTTTGTGTAGGAGCCAGGAGAGGAATATCTAGCCCTGCTGGTCTTGGCCCAGTATTTCTTCTATGGAGCCGTGCTGACTCCACATATGTTTGAACAATGGCGATCAGAGAAGTGAGTAATAAAAAATCATAACCCTTTCCCATTTTATGCACACTCTCCTTTTCGTGCTCAGCAATCAGGATTTCTCATGCTTTTCTAAATGTTCTTACAAAGTCCTCAGAACAGTTGCCCAAAGTGTGGGTTATACAGCTAAAAACATCTATGCCTCACAATCTGGAGGGAATAGCAAGGGAAATAATGCAAAAGTAAATACAAAGCCCTTGGGTTTAACCTAGATAATGTGTCTAAATTTATGAAAGAAATAACAATATTACTGCTTCTGAATTCCCCGTTCCTTTCAATTACATGTATAAATGTCTTTAAAGCAGCATAGTTTTCTAAAGGTTAAAAAAAAAAAGTAGCTCTTCCAAGTTTCTAATCCCTTGACTTATAGGAAAGGATATTCGTACTAAATGTGTTCTCTTAATATATGCTCTAAGGTGTGTGCTAAATGCATTTTATACAGCATCTCAGTAGAATGTTCTGCCCAAAGCTTTATACTTGTCCATAATGAAAATGAACTATGTTGCATGTAGTGCAGAACATAAAAGAAGGATCTTCGGGAATCAGGACAAATAATATATCAGTTTCACCCTAAGAGTAAACCATGAAAACCTGTGGGTCAGGTTTGGGGCCAGTGGTGTTTGATCAGCACATTCAGTTGAAAAGATCTGGCTTCCAGGAGTCGTTAGGAGACTGTTCAAGGTTTATGCTACATGAACTCTCAAAATGTAATTACAGGCATGAATAAGGCAGTCATAGTTCAAACTCCATAGTATTTATTTAGCTAGCCAAGCCTGTAGTAATAAATGTTCATTCCTTCATCTTCAGGATGAGATGAGCATAGCTAGCTATGCATCTGATATATGACTCCTCATATAATGCCAGTTGGCTTAGACTTTATTTGTCAGATCCTCAGTTGAGTCTGTCATATTTTGAAATAGACACACAGCGGGTTTAGCTTTAGAAAATGTTAAACTCTGGCTCTTTCAGGAAATGTTATCCATAAAAGCCAGTTGCACCAGGATTGCAGTGGTGGTGCCTGTGGGCAGAGATGAAGTGTTCTGTATCCCATGGTCTGTTGTTCTGCAGTGCTGTGGGCTACAACGTGATTGGTAGACTGCATCCTCTGGGAAGCCTTCAAAAGCTGGCGGTCCATCTCTTGTTGCCCCCTCCACGGGCTGTAAATGAGAAGATAATTTGCAAGGCGATGGACTTTTTTTTTAACTTAAGTGTCCAGGGATGCAGCCTGCATCTGTCCGACTAAGCTATCACAGACATGGTATTTAACACCCCTTAATCTGATATTCTGTGCACAGGGTTAGAAATATTTTATATACACAGAAAGCCTCCTGACGTGGTACCTGTGTATTTTATATTACATGGCAGATATTTAATGAGAAGTTAAAAATAATTAAAAACAATAAGTATAAATAATTGTAGCGTTGAGTACTGTAATTATAACAGGTTCCTTTTATCACAATGAAGCCAACTATGGAGTTCTCATCTTAGCTATTTCTAGTCAAATTTATATATTTACACAAAAAGTCTATGATATAAACATTAGTGGAGACATTTTTCTGCTCACTAGGAATTTGAAAGATATAAAGGAGTTTGGCAGTTTTTAAGCACCTCGATTTACATAAGAAAAAATATATTTTAACTAATAGAAACTGCCTTTCTCATATTTCTTCTCAGTAATGTATTAGTTTGGCAGTCAGGCAGGGAAAAATAATTTAATTTATCAGTATTACACAAATTGCTCCACAGAATTGCTTGTCCTCTACAGAGTATGTAGTCTACAGTGTAGCATATGTAGCCTTGCAGCTAAATGTGATCAATTTGTGAAGAAGCCGGAGGTGTAGCATTTAGTAAAAGCCTTGAATCAGACAGACCTGAATATAAATCCTGGATCTGTGTGACCTTGGGCAGAACACTGAACTACCCTAAGCTTCTGTATGTGCCATCGTAAAGGGGATAATAATTGTACTTAAACTCGGAAGTGACTGGGGAATTCTAAAAAAATAATGTATGCACTGGGGGTTAGTAATTTATTTTTTTTATTTTTTATTTTTTATTTTTCAAATTTTATTTTTTATTACAAAGGGTATTACATATGTGTCCATTTTTTTCCCCGCCCTAGACAGTCCCCTACATGAGCTACTT
>NW_006283768.1:1202685-1249450 GCF_000327345.1 Myotis davidii | reverse complement strand
AAATTCAAATGTAATAAAACTCAATTGGCTTCAAGTGCTAAGCCCATATAGACTCCCAAATATAATACAATATAATTGCCAAGAGAAAGCTGAGAAGGTCTATTTCAAAATATGGTTATTATACAGAATCAATTGCAATTTTAATAGAAATTATACTTTATCACAAGCAACATAAGTACAGCATGCTGCAGCATTAAAGTAAAATGGAAATAGTTATATCATAAGAAATAAAACAAAAGAGAACATCCTTGGGAATTATCAGGGACCTTGATAATTCTTGACACAGTTTTTTATTTTTTATTTTATTCATTCCATATATCATTCCATATAGTATAAATGGTGAGCTAGACATAAAAGCTGTGTATATTAATTGGGGATAAAGAATAAATTCAGTTTTACAAAATACCCAGATGAGAAATCACTGTGGAAATATGAGTAGTGGGTAACAGACAGCTCTAAAATCATCAGCTATAAGCTTACCAACACTGTCTTTGGCTACAAGGAAGAAAACAGTTTCTTGAGTCACAATTGCTTATGCACAATGTATATTTGGATTATGAATTTGCTGACCTCCCAAAGCATAGAATTTGGTTATAAGTGATCCCCAATGGCACGCAGATTAGCAGCTGATGTTATAAATGAGAGATAATGACAAATTCTGTTTCATTTTTTCTCTCCAATGGACTCTTCAAATGCCATTGTTGCATGACACCTCGGCAGGCTCTTTCTCCAGCCAGAAAAAAGTAAAGCAACATTGAGGCCTTACCGACTCTGAAATGTGTGTCTCTGAAAAGCTAATGTAAGAGTCATACTATAGTTAATGAATATATTTCTTCTAATTATTTCCTAAGACAATGGATTAAATAAAAACCCAATCAAGCTTGCACAAAAAATAAACAAAATATGAAAATAAAACAAAAAGTTAAAACAAGAAAAGAAATAGTTGCTACATAAAAACAAAACCTCTATATTCCATGCCCAGAAAGAATGAAAAACAATTTCCAAAGACTGGTATCCAAGTTGTCCGAATGCCAAATTAACGAAAATCTGTTTAAAGCGTATCCTAGAGGAAGAAAAACAAAACAAAACAGGAGCTGGAGAAAATGAATAGCCTTAGGAAAACTAAGACATTTTATGTACTGATGCAATTTATAGAGCTTCCCTGTTTTTGCCATTTCAGTAGGAAATAATTACTTTGGGGTCTTTACTTAAAAGTATCTACATTATTTTAAAAATATTGCAGAAGCAGGTACATAGAAACTACTTACCTACCAGGTAGATAGGTGGCCAGAGATAGAAACTCAGACATCAGGAAAGATTAGAGTTTTAGTACCAGTGCATGCTTAACACCACATGAAACAAATATTAGCAGCAGAGTATAATCAGGAGAGTCCTGATAGCACAGAAATTAAGAGCATGATTTTTTGGAGCTGAACTGGCCAGGCTCAAATCCCAGCTTTGCCTCTCCATAGCTATATGACCTTGAGCAAATTACTTATTTTTTTCATTGTCTTAATTTCTGCATCTGTAGATTGAGGAAAATGATAGTAAACTACTGCGCTTAATAATTGTGAGGAATAACTGAGTAAAAGGGAACCTTTAAATAGTGTCTAATGAACAAAAATGTTTGCTAAATAAACCAAAAAAAATTATCAATACATGGGCACACACACTTTAATTATTTTGTGCCAAGCCCTGTCTTTGTGATCTCTGGCATACCAATTTACTTACCGCTTAAAGTCCCTCTACAATGTACATATTAAATCACTTGCGTATTAATGATGGAAAAGGCAGAGATGCCACACAGTTTTGTGAAGTCTTTCATGATTAGATTTGTTGCCTCTCCAATAAGTTTCTGTAGCACACTCTGTTGCTCCCATATTTTCAGTGGCCATGCAGAACTGTACCGGGAATTGCCTGTTGAATTGTTCTTCGTCCACACCATAGTGTAAATCCTGTGAAGGCAGTGTCTGGGTTTTGTTCACTCATTTACCTTGAGTGCTTGACATAGTGTCTATCATTAATAGAGAGTCAGTAAATATACATTTGTGAAATATTTTATAAAATTCTATGAAATACACTGAAGATTAAGAGGCCCTAAACCCACTTTTAATCATCCTTTTCCTTTTCCCTTTTACTATAGATACCGAAAAACCCTGTCACTTGTCCAGCCTCCTTTGCAGGTAGGAGTGACCATGTGACAGAGTTCTGGCCAATGAGCTATAAATGAATCAATTAAATGAGAAGGGATGGTGGTATGGGAACCTCTTGATTATTTTCTATAAAGGGCATGTGATAACAGGTTCCATTCTTTTACTTTTCTTTTTGTTTCTATAATAATAGAAAGAGAGCAAAGGAGAGGCCAGGTATTATAAGCATATCTGGGCAGCTTCATCAGGAAGCTACAACTTCACATGCCCCAGGAAACCACTGGTCCCTTCCTTGCAGATGACTGGGGGAAGGGATCCAACAAAGCAAAGCAGGTGATAGGGAACCACGGATTGGCTAGTAGGGTAACGCCACTGCAAGCACATGAAATCTTGGAAGGTTAAAAATCCCCACACAAAGAATTGCCTCTCTCTCTTGTTCTCCTTGTTCATTCTCACTCTCTTGCTCCATGACCCTCACTCAACCTCCATGTGGCCTTAAGCAGCCCCCTGGCCCATGGCCACATGGAGCCCACACACAATGAACTGCGGCTTGGAGCACAAGCTAAGCCAGCCAGATCCTGGACTGGACTGGACTTTAATATGGAGCAGAAGCTCTGGGCAGTGGTGGCCTAAATTCTGGCCCTCTTCCATGATGGTAGAAACAGAAATGGGACCTGAGAGAGAAACCCCCTTAATTTTACACCATCAATAAAGCTTTCCACTAAACCCCATCCTCCCATGGGGACCTCAGGAAAGTCTTTTGTCTGCAATACCTGGAGAACTCCATTCATACTGATAACAGAATGAGTTTGTTAACAGCTGACATTTTCTCTGGGAATTTTACTAAAGGAAGCCTTATCTGTAAATGTCCCAACATTTCTTATAGTTTTTAATAAAGAGTTATATCTGTCATTTAAAGAAACAACAACAATCTGAGCAAGGAGTTTCATAAACGTACAAGTGGCAGAGAGAAAAGAAAAAAAACAACTCTAGCAGGGCAAAAGTATAATAAAGTTCAAGAGGAAATTGAAATTAGAATGATGAGCAAAAAACCCAAATATACCTAAATTCCATTAATTACTGCTAAAATTTTTAATAACTACTACTACATTTTATTATCTTATTCACCTCCTACCTCCAAACAATGGGTCTTTATTGCTTTCAGATAAGTGGAAATTCAACTCCATATTTTCCCCTTAAGGTTCTCTCTCTCTCTCTCTCTCTCTCTCTCTCTCTCTTTCTCTCTCTAAAATGTTCTTATTTTTCATTTGCCTTTGTGTTTAAAAATGGACTGACAATATAAACTACACATGTAATGCATCCTTTTTTGGCAAAATCAACAATGTGTTCAATGAAATTCTTTTTTTTCTGTTTTTTTTTTTTCAGTATCCTCTTATTTAGTGTTGGTAGTATTTTTTTAATAAAAATATCATAAACCCCCAACCACTAAGCAAGAAATTAGTTTAGTTGGATAGGTTTACGATTCAACATAAAGGGAATTTTTAATGAACTTCACTTGTTTTTACTTCCTCTACATTTATTACCTCGCTTCAGGTAATAAACATTTTTTTTTTTACCCTTGAGACTATCCCTCCTGCACTTTCCGTCCATGTGATTGTTTTTGGTCGGCTTGTCACCCAAGTGAGGCCAAGTGGAGTCAGGGTGAAGTTCTCAGGAAGGACCCTGATCCAAGCCAGCTCATGGGAGTTACTTCCAGTTCCTTTCCTAGGACCACTGAGAAAGATGTATTCTCTACACTGGGGTTAGAACATGAGCTATTTTTGTCTCTGTGTGAATAGAGCTGCTGGAGAATGAAGTGGACATAGTGGCATATAAAGCCGATCGAGAAAGGCAGATTCTGATACTTTTAGTCTCTGCATCCAGCTATACCTAAACCCAACTCAATCCTTGGAATATACACTCTGAGCTCCACTCATTTTAAAGGGAAAAATATTCATTTTTATTCTTAAGCTGGTGTCAGCGTGCTGTCTTTCACTTACTATAAAAGTGTCTTCTCTTTATGATCATTTTTGGTATGTACTAGTTTTCTAAGCCTAGGTTTCTCAGCAAATATTTCCTGAAGTAAAGAGTATGTGTAAACGCGGCATTGAAAGAGACAGTAGAAAAGTGAGGCAGTAAAGAAGGGCAAGCAAGTTCAAAGTGCTTTGTTGCTGAACTTTCCTAGTTTCTTAGGAAATAGCCAGCTGCTTGGTCTTGTGGAACATCTGCAGAGAGGTTATATGATGCCACCAATTCAAAATTGTCAGGAGAGGAAGGGAAAGCAATCTTTTGTTTTGTTTTGGTCAAAGATGATTTCATATTTCCTCTCCCAATCTTCTGCCTTTTGCTAATTGGCCTCATTGTGCAGCTGCAGGAGAACCTGGCTCTTCCATGAGACCACTTGGGTCCTACTGAAGTCCTGGTGGTGCTTCATCTCACACCATGAGAGCGCAGTAGGATTCTTACTGAGCCCTTCTCTCACTCTCGGGTGGTAAGATAATTTGAAATGTTAGAAGATAAGGCGAACGCAGTGGTGAATAGAGTTCACCGCTTTGAGCCCATAGGCCGACTGAGAGTCATTGTTGAGGAACGCTATGTGAGGAGCAGGGAAAATGGCCAACGCCTGGCCCAGGGTTGGAGTCAAGCTGAGCAGACTTGGAAGGCTCGTAACCTGAGCTGAATGCAATTCAATTTTCAGTTCCTTTTTTGTTTGTGAGCTCCCACCTTCCTTTTTGGGGTAATTGTGCAGCAGCATGACGTATATTAACAGGTTTATCTGGTTGAGGACAAAGAGAATCATATTCTATATATGCACTGTCATCATTCTTACCAGGCCAATGTATGAAGTTAACAAGAGTTTTAATGTTGGCTTTAATTTTATAACTTTATGTTTCAAAACCACTTTGAATCATTGGTAAAATAATTCTTAAATTCTTGCAGTTTTCTTTTTTTGTTGTTGAATTTTAGGGTGGTTGCATTTTTATTTTTTTTTTTTTTACTTTAAGCCTGAAAGTTATTACTGAGGTACTCTATATGAGGAGAAGGGTAAATGGCAAACACTCTGGCCCAGGGTTGGAGTCCTTTGAGTTAGAAATGTAAGCAATAGTGGCACCTGTTACATCCAGGCAGATGTAGAGGGACCCTCACATGAGTATACCCTTCCTATGGCTCCGTGGGTCACAGAAGCATGAGCCAAGCTGAAGCCTGTGATACCCAGTGACTGAAGTAACCAGAGCTTCCTGCTCACATATGTGGGAGCGGTAGCTAGGCATGACATAAACCTTTTTTATGTTAAGCTGTAAGGACTGAGAGACTGTGTACGACTGAAACATAAACGAATCAACCAGAACCCTGGAGCCCCTCAAACTACATGTTTGAGATTTAAATGAAGGCTGTACCTACAAAGTTGTGGTCTTCAGAGGTTAGGGAAACAAACCAGGAATAATGTAGTTCATGTGGCTTGTAACACTGGAGAAAGATGACTTGAAACCTGAAAGGGGAAGTAGAAGGAGAGTTAATTACTAGAACCTGGATAGTGTAGTTATATGGAGAAGGCCTGGCAATAACTGTACCCTTCAGTAGAATAACCTAGCTAATTCTAGTGACTCCAAGGGGAAGAATCCAGAAGAGTGAGTACCCTGACCCTACTTTCCTGTTAATTCCCGATCTCCTTCTAGAATTTGATGAATTGTACTGATGATCACCAGTGGAAATGAAGACAAACAAATCCAGTGATACACATGAAAACATCAACTATCCCATTTCTATGCCAGGGAATAAAGTAGTGAAGAAAAGTGAGCAGTATACTAGATCTAGAGGGAAAAAATGGGACTATTCTATCCCGATTGATACAGAAATTTATACTGGATATTTCTGTGATAACAGAGCTAAGACACATGGGATTGGTATAAGATCTAGATAATAAATAGGGAGATAAGTGATATAGCAGACTGAAAGGATGGCTCATGGCATTTTATAACATTTCTACATTTTCTTGGAAGGCAGCTAGCTCATATACCTCATTAATTTGTAGTCCTAGGAGAAGTCATGGTAACATAGAATGTTAATGGTGAATAGTGATTGTTATTGACTACATTTAGCAAGGTATCAGAAGAAAAAGATGAGCTCAAGAAAAAAAGATTTTAAAGGAAATCGGAAGAATCTACAAATTCAGAGACTTGGTGGTTTGGAAGCTGATCTACATTTCAACTCCAAACAGTAAAAAAAACAAATGCTTTGCATTAAAAATGCCAATTAAAATGCAGACTCTTGGCAAACATAAAATCAAGGCCATGGCCATTAAACTCATTATTAAAAACTCTGAATGACTTATGGCAACACATGCAGGAAAAATCCTTTCAATTACTCAACATCTCTCTGGGAAAATAGATTAAATGTTTGGATTTTCTATCAAAACCTGATAGGATCATGGAACCTGCCATTAATTTAACAGAGAAATTCATGGAGCATTAGTCAGTAAAATGTGAGTAAATGAGACATATCCATTCTGGGCAGAGCTTTTAGAATCAGTGCATGTGTTGCTGGGATCTCTTACTTCTGCCAAGGCAATATGAGAGACAGGTGTCGAGATGAAGTCTTTTGAAAGCTGTTGACCCTGGTATCAGTGAGGAGAGAACACTACTGGTCTTTTAGACATAAAACAAGTGTAAGAAACAACATTTGATTCAATTAAGCCACTGAGTTTTGTGTTATTTATTATCATCTAACATATCTTGAATAATACAAGTCAATAATCAACCTTTAGAATAGAAGATATTATGCAATATAGTTGTAATTATGGAAATACAAATTTAACAAGTGAAACTCTTACAAGTAAATAATGTACAAATAGGAAAGCCATGAATAACTGCAGCCAAGATGAAATGGCTGGTGCAAACTTTAGGCTCATTTATAGGCTCATAATGGTTAGTTAGAACAAAAGAGAATTACTATAATGATCATGAAGAATTTTACATTCCATTTTGTAAAATACATGAATATTTCAGTATATATATGAATAAATGTTTTTTCCATAAAAAACTTCTAATAAATCCATACAATTTTAAATGTTTTTCAGAGACACTGTTTTGATTTGTCCAGAAAATAATGAAGATGCAAACAAGCAGAAAGAACGGGGCTTTATGAAGCTGATGTAGACTTTCTGATAGGGCTACATATCACCTCTGGGATTACATGGAGAAAATCTGTGGTATGGAAAAAAATGTTTTATTTTTATTTCAGGTTCTTAGCATAGACCTCCTAAAGCCCTTGGAATTTCCTGACTCAATGCTAATGAAATGACTCCTAGTAGACCCCTAGATAACTTCAGGATAAGGGCTGGTCACCACAGGAATTAACCATGTGATTAGAAATTTGGAACTTTTAACCCAACCCCAAAACCTCCTGGGGGAGGGGCTAGAGATTGAGTTTGATCACCAATGGCCCATGATTTAACCAACTATGACTATGTAATGAAATCTCAATTACAAACTCTGACAAGGTTTCCAGGGCTTCTGGGTTGGCGAACACATTGAGGGCTTGAGAAAGTGTTGCTTGAGAGAGGGCATGGGAGCTCCATGTCACCCCACTCCTCATCTCTCACCCCTATATACCTTGCCTTGTGCATCTCTTCTTTTTGCTGTTACTGAGTTGTATCCCTTATTTTAAAACAACAACAAACAAACAAAACCTGTAATCATAACTATAGTGCTGTCCTGAGTTCTGTGAGCTGTTCTAGTGAATTATCAAACTTGAAGGTAATATTAAGAGAATGACAAATTTGTAGCTGGCTGGGCAGAACTGTGGATAAAGACACATTTGTGTGGTTTCCTCAGGTTGAATTGTCTAGTGGGGCTGGGTCCTTAAACTACGGTATCTGTGCCAACGCAGGATAGTGTCAGAATTGAATTAAATTGTTGGACAACCAGTCAAGTGTTGGAAAACTGTTGGGAGAAGACAGCTCTAAACTCAGAAAATGTCAAAAAAGGTTTAGTCTTATTCTTCCCTAAAACCAAAGTACACTAGGCAATACCTGGAGTAGAAACTCCAATTGGGGAACAAAGCAGCTGTAAGGAAATGCACCACATGTCTGGTGGAAAAATCATATACTGATTAAAAAATAGAAAAGCGTTCTTCTTCAGAGGGTGGGAATTCTGTGTGAAGCAGATCAAATATCCAAACATGGAAGACACTGGAAAACAGTAATCAGGAAGAGCAATGAGTAAATTTTCTTTTTTTCTTTCTTAAAATTTTGCCTAATAATCACGTCTAAATTGGCTTGGGTCCTTTTATCCCAAGCCAAGATAGGTGTTCCATTACTTCTGACCAATTTTTGTTTTGTGGTTCTTCCTTCTATTTTCAACTGTTTCCATAATTATTTAAGCCTTGGTTTCTTTTCGGGGTACTAGTTTTGCCCTCCTTCATAAGTTGCCCTCAGTCCTACCTTTTTCAGTAGAGTATCTGCTTGTTCCTTCATTCATACCCTTCAGTTTTACAGCACAGCCCTGCCCAGAGATTTCCTCAGGCCAGGCTATTCGTTGGGAAATAATCAGCATATGCTCCAAAGAACTATAGTCTCTGAATGATGGAAGTTCAGGAAAGCTTCAGGCAATTAGATACCAAAAAGTAGAATATGTCACGCAGAGAACAGTACTAAGGAGTCCTACATAGACTGTTGATTTAGAAATGAAATATGTCTGTATTCAAAAAACCTCCACTCCACTCTCCAGGGATTGGGGATTATAGAAAGCAAAATGTAGCCCCGGAGAAGGATCAAGGGATAGCATGGGATAAGAAAGGACACATATTTAAATCCTAAATGAGATCATGGGTATTAATCAGTATTACTAAGAAGAATCCATAAGCCCCATCAGGCACTCTTTCTTACCTGCAGCTGCCAGACTAATTCCTTTGACTGCTATATTTTATAAGGAAAAACGTATTCCATTCAAAGTTATAGAAAACCTTATTAAATCTATCTAAGGAAAAAGGTATTTTATTATTTTATTTTCTTACATAACTAAAAAGTTCAGAATAAGATCTGGTCAATTGTAGCTTTATACTAAGGGCTAATATGTGCTTAGTACAGGTCTGTTGCTATTTGTTTACTCTTGTCTCCTCCATTTTGGCTTAAATACAAAGTACTCTTAGTGCCAGATGGCTTCCATAAGCGTCATGCTTTATTCTTCCAGTGTCAAGTCCAGAGTAAAAGACTAAGCTCTTCTATTTCAAAAGTCTAACATCTCAACATCTCTGTAGATCCCATCCCCATCTCTAAATTAATCTATGTAGCCAAAGGAAAAATGGTATGTTTAGAGATGTTGGGACATCTATATTCTTGAGCATCATTAGGAAAGGCAAGAGAGACAAAATAATAATGAAAAAAAATTTGCCTCCAACACTAGATGGGATATAGATAGTACATCTCATTAACATTCTACAATGACATATGAAGGTTTAACATTTTAGTCTACTCAAAAGGGATTGAACTCTAGACCAACATTTGTGGATAATAAGGTTGAAAAATAAAAGATCAGAATATGGAAGCTTAACTGTTCCCCTTCAGGCATAATATAACTAAAAGAGTTCAGGATGCTGTCTTGCCTAAATCTATGCGGAGAGCTCAGTAGCTGGCCCAGGTGCATCTCATCTACAATGCAATGCACAGTATGATTGTTAAGGGATAAGACAGAGAACAGATAAAGCTGAGAAAAATTCTCATTCTTCATTCTCATTTTCTCTAACTTTACACAGCTTGGGCCAATACCTTCCTGAATTTATTATTATAGAGCTAAAATGAAGTTCAGTTACCCAGATGTCTCTGTGAGTCAGGTTAACAAATTTTTGAACTAGTTTTAGAGTTTACACATTTCTGTCCATCTGACAGAGAGACACACATAGAGGGATCAGATCTACTCAGAAATAATGTTGGGGAAAGGACAAACAATTAATATATATTCAGTCCCTACCATGTGTAGGCTTTTATTTTTATTATGTGCTGTACGTAAATTATCTCTTCTACTTATTCCAACAGACTAAAAACAATATTATTACATCTTTTTTTATTCAAGTGAGAAAAACTAAGACTTAGAAAACTTAAGTAATTTGCCTAAAACTACACTGTACACAGTAATGTTTTAGCTTAATCTCAGAGCATTTTATCTGTAAATTTTATTTCTTTCCATCCTCCCTCACTCCCTCCTTTTCCTTCTATTTCCTTTCTCCTTTATATATTTGTTTTAGGATTTAAAAAATAAAAATTCAAAACATTTCAATGAGGCAAGAAAAATTCCTTCTTCCTCTGCCTTTTCTTCTATTTAGATCCTCAATGGATTGCATGATTCCCACCCATATTTGGGAGGGTGAGCTAGATCTGTTTTGCTGAGTTCACCTATCAGGATGCTGATCTCATCTAGAAACACCTCCACAGACATCCTCAGAAATGATTTTAATGTGGACACCCAGGACCAGTCAAGTTGACAAACAAAATTAACCATCACAGCTACTCTAAGAACCCTCAGGAAGATCAAGAAAAGAGAGGCAGGGCTAAGTCTGGCCACAATAACAATGTGGGTTACACAGCTTATGCTGTGCCCATCAGATACTCTACAAATGCCATTCAAATCCAGAACTGATCAATTCAGCAGCTGGAAATTTCTGGTTATCCTTGCATCTTTGTATAATTGTCACAGAAATTGAAATTCTGGATAGGCATACCTAGTGTCTACACAAAGTCCGCAAGTCCACTTCACAGCTATCTCTGGAGGAGGAGGAAAATATTTATCCTGTTTTATTTTTTTAATGGGAGGTGGGGAAATACCTCCTACATATATTGAAAATTCCTCCAGATAAAAATAATACAAAGATGCTAAATGGCCAAAAACATAAATAATCACTACATTACAGTTGACATTTTGTGTGTGTACTCAGTTAGCTATAGGTAATTTTTATATTGAAGTCAATTCAAATACTATATGGATTTAGGAAGAAGGCATATGTGGGTTCACCACATCTCAAGGATGAAATACTGAGGAGAATTTGTTCTATGGCAGCCTTAATGGTTAGTCTATGCCTTACAGAAAATGCAAGTTCTGTTTTCTGCTCATGGTTGGCTTCAATAAGAGAAGTGTTTAACAAATCAATGACTGTGGCTCTGTAAATCCTGCGATAGTACTGCCTCTTAAGTCATTGTCAGATGTAAAAGTAATCATCTAATGTTCAAAATTCTTGATAAGCAGCAAACTGAACAATAATGTTATTCCCTCTTTTATTTTTTACCATTTTTAAAGAGATATGTATTTTTGTGGAAATTTGTAAAAATTAGTAATGTGTAAATAAAGGAAGAAACACCTGAAATTCAGTGGCATTCACTGATATATGCAACTTTTATATATATCCTCATGTTTTTACTGATTTTTTAAATTTACTTTTCAAAAAGGCCATAGTTAGCCCAGCTGGCATGGCTCAGTGGTTGAGCATCAACCTATGAACCAGGAGGTCATGGTTCAATTCCTGGTCAGGGCACATGCTCGGGTTGTGGGCTCAGTCCTGGGTGTACAGGAGGCAGCTGATCAATGATTCTCTCATTATTGATATTTCTATCTCTCTCTCTCCCTCTCCCTGCCTCTCTGATTTCAATAAAAACATATTTTAAAACAAAAATAAAAAGTGTCATAGTTAGACATTTTACAATTTGTGTGTATGTTTAGCATAACAAAATATCTTGGCCAGTTTTTCTGCATTTTATATATTTTTCAAGGAATTAATTTTTATTCTTCTATTTCATGGTTGTATCTTATGTTTTAACTGAACAATAATGATTGATATTTGCCAGTA
Organism: Myotis davidii; assembly: GCF_000327345.1. Classification (NCBI taxonomy): domain Eukaryota; kingdom Metazoa; phylum Chordata; class Mammalia; order Chiroptera; family Vespertilionidae; genus Myotis; species Myotis davidii. The sequence continues at coordinate 1,237,466 of NW_006283768.1, read as the reverse complement.
GAACTGTATTAAGAACTGTATTAAGAACTATTTAATAGAACTGTATTAAGCCTTATTGTTGGACACTTATATTCTTATCACTGTTTTCCCACTTTTAAGCTGACATGTTTTAAGTTATCAACCCAAAATTTGATTGTTCATCTTTAGGAATATTTTTCCCTTATTTCTAATTGTTTACTATTTTATTTTGGATGTGGTATCCTGTATCTGTCAAATAGTATGCCCTCACTTTAATATCTTTTATAAATGAATTCATAAGTAGTTGGAGATGAGCTAATGTAACATGATTTATTTCATGGCCCTGTCTGGCTGGCCATAGGTTATTAGACAGTGGGTGTGCACTTATTCTGAGCTGAGCCAATGAGAAACCCTTCCCTAGAAATTTGGAATTAAGACCAAACTAATGTAGTGTCAGACTTGGCAGGTTTATTGAACAGAGATGCAAAAATATAGGGTTTGTGATGTGATCATCTTCCAGCTGGTAGACTAGAGAGCAGACAAAGACAGTCTGGAGAGAACCTTGAAGTAGAAATACTAAATTATAAATATAAGAAAAGATGGAGAAAGTACTAAAGATGGGTGTCCTGATGCTTTTTAAAAACCACTTTTTATCCTACCTATAAAATATTAAAACTATGCTGTTTTCTTTAGCAACTGTTCTCAATTCAATTTTTAATGTGCCTTAGAACCCAAAGATGTCTGTTAAAAATTCACATTTTTGTCCAACGCTGAAAGATTTTGACCCAGTGTGTTTGAGTGGGCCCAGGAATTTACATATTTATCAAGTATCCCAGGTAATTGCAGTGCAGCTGGTATGAAAACCACTGTTTGGAAAGTGCTGCATTGTGTCTTGTACCTGCTTTAATACTTCTTCTAGATGCCTTTCTTCAGGCTTCTCTCCCAACATTATCATCTAACTGCTTCCCAAGAATCAAATCTTCTTTATACTGTGTGTGTGTGTGTGTGTGTGTGTGTGTGTGTATTTAGGTGAATATATATATATATAATTAGGTGAAAGTACAAAATCACCTATTAATCATATATTTAAATCCCCCAAAGAAGTTGTACTGGAATATATTTGATTTAAATTGAAGTTACTCATTCAAGTGAAGGGCTTTGTATTTCAGAAACTGTTACTCTCCAAAAACAAACAAAAAATAATTTATCATAGTTTTTAGATATTTCTCCTAAAGACAAAGGGGAATTTATTATAAAATTCCTTTTAAAGAATTATATATTTAAAGCCTTCGTTGTAAAAGGTAAATTCACAAACAAATACACACAAAATCCTTGGCGTTGCAATTTATAACGTTTCATGACTTTGTACTTGTCTTCAGAAAATAACTTTGATGTATTTTGTAAGTAGTTCCTGGTGCCTTAGGATATGATGACAAGGTAGTAGAATTAACTCAAGTTTCAATCTAAGAAGCAGAATATTTTAATTTTATTAGCAGGTAAATCTTCAGTCTTCTAAATATGGCAGGATATATAATTTCATTTACAAGATTGCAGTGAGGGTTAGTAAGGAAGCATAATTCTGCAATCTATGTTTATATTATTTAATGTTCCCTTTTAAGCTCTTTATGTCTTACTCTTCAAGGTAGATGCTAGCATGCCTAATTGTTCTATTTTATTAGAACCCAAATATGCCATAAATAAACATGTCATACAGGAAGGAGAATCGTTTATTCTTGTCCCAGAACCATTCAACTTTCCTTCTGTGACAGGCAGCATAGTCAAGTCAAATGAATGTTGGGAGGTACAATGAATTCATCAGACAAGCACATTTAAGGGCAGATATTATAAACTAGTACTGTACTAACATTTTGGTCATTAAGCCTGCTTAATTAAATTTAATTGTTTTCCCCCCACATTATAGCAATTACACACTAACCACATTGTGTTTCCTGTCTGTCCTGCAAAATAAACCTTCATTCCAGCGCAAGGCAACAGCTTAGACTTTCAGACATCTTTGAATAAGTTAGATAAGCTCTCATTACCAAAGGAAGAAAAAAGGAAAATCAGTATTCTAATTTGATAGACTAAGTGCTAGACTAAGGGCTGATACAAGATATTAAGAAGCTTTCTATAGACCAGTATTAATTAGATAATTAACATGGAAGTGCTGTTCTCTGTCAGTTTAGTAGTTATTTCTCTATAAAGAGAATAATATACATAGGAATAGTCAAGTCAAATAAGAAGTGTAGATTCAATGATTGGGCAACAAGTATCTGAATTTGAAAATTAGGTGTTTTGCATTTCATTAGGGTCTAGGTCAGGTGATTACATCCGCTCTTAATGTAGCAGACACTGTACACTGGAGAAATGCAAAGATAATTTGTACATGCAGTTCAATGCAAAATGGACACTGAAACACACAATAAGCCATGTGTTGTGATTTTAGAGGAGGGAAAGAACTATCTTCTTGCTGGGGGTTTAAGATGGCACATTGAAGGAGGTAACCATTGACTGGACTTTTAAGATATTACAATTTGTGGAGGAGGAAAAAAATTTAGTTCAGACCCTGATACAAAAATCAGAAGAAAAGATCTGATTGAATTTGACTAAAGTCAAAATTTCACAGTAAGAAGTACTAATATTTAAAAAATAAGGGGGGGTACAGTTGGAGGGAAGCATGAAATGCCAACCAGAGACTAACATTTTTTGTGGAGCCATGGATTTTTGAGTATTGAAGAGGGGGGTAATACTGAGCTAACATCTTCCACTTTGCATGTTGTGCCCTTTAACATCTTTTCAAGTCTATGCGGATCAAACACAATTTCTCAATGAACATGGTCAAAACAAAACCACAATGTGGGCATGAGTCAGCCTTTCAGAAGTCTCTAGTCTAGATAATAAATTTAGGACAGAAATATGCTTGAAGAGTAATAGGTAGTGGCAGCTATATCCTTAACCAGTATTCCCTGGTCTGTGTGGGCAAAAGTGAAGTTCTATGTGTGCGGTCAAGACTAAAGTGTTACATAGCTTATTTGATGACTGTAATTGGACTATGGCTCTGTGACACTGTGTTCTTATGCTAACTTTGAGTATAGCAGTTCTTGGCTTTAATGTGAGGAGCTATTTCTTCAATGGAATAATAGTTGTTACTTTCATTTCCTTAAAAAAACAAACCTGCTAATTATTATTCTGAATAGGGTAGGAGCACAATAGCACAATCATTTCAGTATTTATTTCCTTACCATTCAGGTTGTTTTATGTACCAGAAATATATCAACTGTGTGCAATACAAATTATGCTGTTTCTCAACACATTAGGCCATAAATGAAACATACTGGCTATTTACAATGTGCCCTGGCTGCTCACAGTTCCATTTGTGAAAAAAAAATGCAAGCCTTCTAACTCTGTGACAACTCTATTGATTTATTCATGAAGCACTTTAGTGTGAGTGTGGGAATTTACAGACACACCCACCAGGATTTTAGGACCTCCTTTCATTGTATGTCAACCACTTCAGTGTAGGATATAAGTTGGCATAATGAGTCTTAGCCCGAGGGGGCAGCATAACTTACCAAATATAGAGAAAGATAAATTTGGCTGCTCAAGTGTTACCATAGTGCGATTAATATATAATGCTTCTCCATCCCATTTGGATGTTTAATTATCAACTTCTAGCTTATCTATATATTAATGAATGGACGCATCTCAAGGAAAAATAAAGTTAAAGTGTTTTAATGGAGACATGTTTCATCCTTCTCATTCAGAGACATTTCTAAAGAAAAAGATACTGCGATCCTTAAAAAAAGAATGAAATGCCATTGATTTTATAACAGTATTTTCAGAAAAGTATTTAGGAGTAACTTCCCGTTAAGTAGTAGATATTAGAAATGATGAGTGGAATACAAAATCAAACCTCTATTGTCTAAATGTACTGTAATCTGCCTTAGACCAAGGTTTCTCAATGTCAGAACTATTGACATTTGGGGTCAGAAAAGTCTTTGTTATTGGGCGGCTGTCCTGTGCATTTAGCAACCTCTTCGGCCTCTACCCACTAGATTCCTGCAGCCCCCCTCAGGTTGTGAAAGCCAAAAATATTTCCAGACAGTGTCGAATGCCCAACGTTTAAGAACCAGCATACATACCAGTAAATTGGTTATCCATGGCTGTTTGTAGCAAAGTAACCCCCAAATTAGCAAATTAAAACAACGCACAATTATTATCTCAAAATTTCTGTGTTTAAAAATTTAGATATGGCATCAATAGGTCCCACTCTCCTTAAGATTGCAATTGAGTTTTCAGCAAGAACTGGGGTGTCATTTGAATGTTCAACTAAGAAATGTCCTGCTTCTGAGCTCACTGGAACAGTTCCTGTGGGGCTCTTCCTGAAGAGATGGAGGGGCTGTTACCTGGGCCCCACACCCCAGGTGGACCTCTTCTGCACTGCAGCTTTCTTCACCGAATTGTGAAAGCTGAGACGGCAACACAGAATCTGCCAGCGAGACGGAAGTCAATCTTTTGTCTGTGTCCATTGGTTATGCTTATATGCATGCATACTAGTCCTTCGGTTGATCTCACAAGACACGGGGCGGAGAGGGGGAGGGAGGTGGTGAGGGCGTGTGCCAGGCGTTAGGGGAGGCCAGGGGGAGGTCAATGGGGGAAAAATTAGACATATGTACTGCTATTTGTAATACTTTAGACAATAAAATAAAAAAAAGAAGTCAATCTTTTGAAATGTAACAACATCCCTCGATGTTGTTATATTCTATTAAGAATCAAGTTAGTAAAGGGGATGGGGTTACATAAGGCTATGAGTACCAGCAAGTGGAAAATGTTTGGAGTCATCTTAGAATCTGCTTACTACAATCAAGTTGATAAAACCTGACAGGTCACAAAACCTGTCAGTATTATTCATTCTTCTGTCTTCTGGAACAATCACAACTGCCCCGTATCCCCATCCCTACCCCATCCTAAATAACCAGTAATGTATATGATGTACAATTAGGATATAGAGATAGCGTAAAAACTAACCACCACTTAAAGTTTCAGATATGTGAGATAAATCTGTATGATTTGGAGTGGCAATGATCCTACAGGGTGATTAAGAAAATACTGGTGTTTAGCCCTGGCCAATTTGGCTCAGTAGATAGAAAGGTCCCAGGTTCAATTCTGGTCATGGGCACATGCCCTGGTTGGGGGCTTGAGCCCCAGTAGGGGGTGTGCAGGAGGCAGCCAATCAATGATTCTCTCTCATCATTAATGTTTCTATCTCTCTCCCTCTCTTTTCCTCTCTGAAATCAACAAAAATATATGTATTTTTTTAAAAAATAAAATACTGGTTTTGAAACAGGTTCAAATTCTTACTTTCATCTGTAGTAAAAATGAGAATGGAAGGAATAGGTTAAGCCAAAATGGTTGTTGTTGTGTTTTGTTTTCGTGAAAAATTAACATTTTAAAGCACCAAATCCATTCTCCTTTCCCTTTCATCTAACAGAGGAGGAAAATTAGCCAGTCACTTGACTTGTATGTGCAACAAAGAAGTACAGAATGATTTTAGTTAGGTTTCTCACACTGTATTTTTCAGATTCAAACACTTTTTTTTTTTTTTACCACAGCTTATAGTGAGAAACACAATTTCTATTAAGACCACAATAGAGAGAAACACAATTTTTATAAAGACCACACACACACACACAGAGAGAGAGAGAGAGAGAGAGAGAGAGAGAGAGAGAGAGAGAGAGAGGTATAGCCATTGTAAGAATTTTGGAAAATATTATATAACTACAGATTTATTCTGATTCTATTCTACTCTGTTATACCCCATTCTACCCATGCAATTTCCTTTCATCTCATCCCATCCTATCCCACTCCATTTCTTTCCATTTCATACCATTCTGTCCTATTCTATCTTATTCTATCCTATCCTATCCATCTTATCATATTCAATTTAATTTTAAAAGTGGTGGCCCAGTTCTAGTAAATCATTACATTTACTTTATGACCGACTAATAGTTGGCCCAGTTCTAGTAAATCATTACATTTACTTCATGACCGACTAATAGATATGTGTTTTGGAAACCACATGCCTACTCCTAGTTTAAAAAATAAAATACTGGTTTTGAAACAGGTTTTGGAAACCACATGCCTACTCCTAATTGCTGGTCAGATGTTCCCATAAGTAGTCAGGGTTACTAGAGCAAAGTCAGTCTAGAGAGCCATGGTTAGGATTGAATCTCCCATTACATGTTGCTACCATGAACATCTAGGCAATATAGTTTAAAAAGCAAAAGTCAGAATGGAAATGACCTAAATATCCATTGATGAATGAATGGATAAAGAAAATGTAATATATGTATACACATGCAATTAAGTAGTATTCAGCCATTAAGAAAATAAAGAAAAATTTGTCATTTGAAATAATTAGAAGGACCTTGAGAGAGTTATGCTAAGTGAAATAAGTCAGAGAAAGGCAAATATCAAATGACCTCACTTATATGTAGAATCTAAAATAAAATAAAATAATAAACCTCATAGATACAGAGAATAAATTGGTGGTTGCCAAAGAAAAGGAGGAGGAGGACGGGGTGGGGAAATGGGGTCAAAAGATACAAACTTCCATTTATAAATAAATGAGTCATGTGGATTTAAACTATAGTATGGTGACTACAATTAATAATACTGTATTGCATATTTTAAAGTTGCTAAGAGTTAATTTTTAAAGAGCTCATCATAAGAAAAGAAACTGTAACTATGTATGATGACAGATATTAACTAGATCTGTGATCATTTCAGAGTATATCAAATCATTATGTTGTACATCTAAAACTAATATCTGTCAGTTATACATCAATAAAAATATTGCCAGGTAAAATAATAAAAAATAAAAGCAAGAATCAGAGAAAAGCTATTTTTCTACCAAATTATCTTTGCTTATTACATGTCATGCATTTAACACTATTAACAATAAGCTTGCTAGTTTTATAATGCTAAAATGGACTTACCCTTTTCTCTCCTTTTTTTATTGAAGATGCAACTGTATTTTTGCCCATTTAGTTTCTGCTTCAGCACATCCTTCTCCATAATTCATTTTCCTATAGAATTATCTACAGAATATAAAGTATATCCTGACAACACTGGTTTTTTGCAGAAGAAACCTAGCAATACGAAACTATTTTATTTTTATTCAGTCAATGTTGGTGCTAAAGATAACAAAATATATAGGGGGAAAAAGGGACAAAAATCCAGTGGGTCAACTTCACTGACATCTCTAAGAGTCAGCTTTTTTAAAAAAACATGTTTTTCCCAGAAAATAGTTATTTCTTTTTTATTAAATCCCAATACGCTACAGAAGAGTGTACTTATATTTAGATGTTTACTAATCTGTATGCCCACCAGTTTCTACCACTCTACCAGGGAGTTTTCAGTGGCCATTAGACACCAGGGTGTTTCAGGTGAACAGCCTCTGTTAGCATGCCAACCAGAGATCTATGAAAAGAAAGTGAAGCAGGTCAGCATTTGTTTTGTCTTTATGTCATGTCAAAGGTTAGAATTATTTCTTAATGTTAAAGATTTTTACACAACTGCTTAAATAGAAAAGTAAATTGCATGCCTTTGCATTTCTAGAAGGATAGGAAAAGTAACAAAAGATTAAGGTATGCATTATACAGTTCTAAAAACTCTTAGAAATTAGAAGATGGAACTTTTAAGTATTTGTGCATTGTTCCTGGTTCTAAGGAAGCATATTCCAGCATAAATATTATGACTCAAGAAATCAGTTTATACCAAAGTTTTGTTATTATGTCTCAACCCTTCTTTTTATCCCTCACTCCTCTCTACACTGACGGCCTGAAAATTCTGTTTCCCGGGGTATTTTGCCAGTTGGCTCCTCTTTGATCAATAGCAGGGACTACTGGGGGATGAGTCCAATCAGGAGGAGAGGGGCAAACAGTCAACTTTCTCTCTCAGTCTCACTCGCACTCAACTCTCTTTCTTATTCTCACGTTGCTTCTGGAGCACTGGAACCTTTCCTCTGTGCTCCAAGGTTCTGGTACTAACTCATCTTCTCTAGTGCTCCCCCAGCTTTCTAGGTAGCAGCTGCCTCTCACAGTTTCTAATTTCTGAGTTAATATGGATTCCAATTTTCTTTTCTTTTTTTTTTTCATTTTCAAATACTTGCAAACTTATTCTCGTTGTTAAATCTTTTCTATTTGAAATATCTAATAGGGGTTCTATTTTCCTGATTGTAGGTTACCCAAAACAAACTTGGGTTTGTATTTAGTCACTAACTAGATAAATAACCCTGGGTATGTTATTTAAGTATCTAAGCTTCATCTTTATTTCTGATAAAAAGTCAGAAAAAAATCACACTGCAAGACTGTTGTGAATTTTAATAATATGTATATTTAATGCACATGGCACATATTAGGTATTTAAAAACTCCCATCAACTACGATCCTTATAAAGTATCTTTATAATAGACGGGAGCCCCTGTGCACAGATTTGTGCACTGTGGGGTCCCTTGGCCTGGCCTGTGGGGATGGATTTGAAACTGGCTATCTGACATCCCCTGAAGGATCCTAGATTGTGAGATGATGGTCCTCGGGTGACACGCCCCAAAGTCAGGCTCATTCCTCTCTGGTTCCAGGCTGGGTCACCTGAGAACCACCGCTGCCAAGTCACCACAGCTTGGCAGCTCCTGTGTTAAGCGTCTGCCCTCTGGTGGTCAGTGTGTGTCATAGCTACTGGTCGGACAGTTGGACGGTCGCTTAGTCTTGTACATATAGAGATGATTGATATCCAGTTAAATAAAGAAGCATTTTAATACAATTATTGCTGAACCTTACTGTAAACAGGCTTTCTCAGGAAGGGCAAGGTGAAGTACATCAATGTAAATACTTTTATACAAGCTGAAAATATGAGCTTACATAGAAAATTGCATGCCTTATTATTCACTGGGTACCATTTTTATCACATCACAGAAAAGAGTTGGGTATGTGGATGAAGACAAGCATCTCAACTTTGTTACCCAATAAAATCTATTTGAAAACTCCTGATACTGAACTCCACCCTCAGGCTCATCTAACAAGCTCTGTACTGGTTGACTTTTAAGGAAAAATATTTGGCGAAGGCCAAGTCATCCTGCTGGGAGGAACTGGGACAACAGGCACCCTTGGCAGGCTGCACAATGAATTGGTTCCTAAGGAAATCCATGTTCTGCATCTGGCATTTTAATCTTAGCATTTGAGACCCATTGCATCTTTCTCGGGGACATGGGAATTAGTCAAAGACAGTTAAAGACGACAAGTATTGAGCGCAGCATCATTAATAGGAGTCTGATTAGAGAAGTTTCTTTCCAGGCCTTTGGAATTGTTATTTGACAATATCCTGTGTGGTATGTGAGAGGCATTTGTTTAGCTAGAAAAGTAAGTGAATATGAAAATAGTGCCTCTCTGGTTCTGGGTGCATTACCCGAGAACCTCAGCTGCCAAGTCACCGCGGCTCGGCAGCTCCTGCGTTGAGCGTCTGCCCCCTGGTGGTCATTGAGCTTTATAGATACTGGTTGGAGTGTCTGCCCCTGGTGATCCTTGTGCATCATAGCTACCAGTTGGAAGGTCGAACTGTCGGATAGTCGCTTAGGCTTTTATATATACAGATTTTTCTATACCACCTTTCTTTTCATCTAATAGAATGATATGGCATATAAAATAGTAAAGTTAACTGAGTTAATACTTTGAGTGCAGTGACAAAGATACAGTTCACTTGATTAAATACTGGCTTGGAAATTATCCCATTCATCCTGACACCTTACCTTTGTAGCTATCAGATTGAAGGATGCTAAGAATATCCTGTATCTTTTCTCCAGGCTATGGTCTCCAAAGGTCCAGTGTTGGTTCAGGATCAAGTTTGGATGTGAGCCAGAGGGAGTGAGCGGTACTGAACAGGTCTTTGTGTACAAAATATGGAATAAATGTATTATTCAAAAAACATGTATCAAATATATATACCAAAATACAGGTACATCCTATCTTTACTTTAACCTATTTTTTTTTTTGTTATAAGTATAGATTCACAGGACATTGCAAAAATAGTACAAAAGGGTACCCTTCGCCCTTTTCTCTAATGTTTTCATGTTATATAACCATAGCACAATATCAAAATCAGGAAATTAAGATCGGTACAATATACATGTATAGTTTCCTGCCATTTGTACCTCCATGTAACCACCAAAATCTAGATGCAGAACAATTTCATCACCACAAAGAAACCGTAGCTTCCTTAGCGTCCTTTACGCTTTCCAGTTTATAGCAGCATTGTCTTAAATAGTTTCTCAACATAGACAGGCACACTAAGCAAATGTTGTAATTTCTGCTCAACCAACAAACACAATGTGGAACTCTTGAGGAAAGGGAAAACTTACTGTATTTGCAGCATTTTTCTCTTTCAGTTTTTTTCTTCAGGCTCAAAAATTTGTTGTTTTTAATTGTATCAATTATGTTTCAGAACTGTTTTTTTAGCCTTATTTGTTTATTTTTATTTATTTTATTATTGTTTTTTCTTTTTAGGGTAAAAGTACTGGTGACAAATTCTCATGGTTTTGCTTGAGACTATTTTTATTTCCCTGTCATTCCTAAAGAGTATTTTGCTGGATATAGAAGTCTAGAGAATTCTAATTGTTTTTTCTACGATATGCAAGGTGTTGCTTTCTTGAGCTTCTTTCATGATTTCTTTTCTGTCTTCAGTTTTCAGAAATGTAATTATGATTTGTTCTGACATGGCTTTCTTTGTGTTGACACGATTTGTGGTTCACTCATCTTGAATCTGTAGGTTTATGCCTTTTGCCAAATTTTGAAAATTTTTAACAGTTATTTCTTTGAATAATTTTTCAGCCACAACTTTTTTTTCACATTTTAGGATTCTAGTAACATGAATGTCAGATCTTTTCATACAGAGCCACATATTCAAGAGGTTCCTTTTACTGTGTTTTTTCAGTCCATTTTTTTCTCTCTTGTTCATACCAAGTAATTTATATTGTTCTATCTTTGAGTTTGCTGATTCTTTCCTCTGTTATTTACATTATGATGTTGAGCTCATTCACTCAGAATGGGCTTTTTTGGGTCATAGTATTTTTTTATTCTAAAATATCCATTTGTTTTTTATTTTATATATTTTTGTTATACTTTCTATTTGAATGTGTTCTTGAAGCTAGTTTATGATGGCTGCTTAAAAATATTTGTCAGGCCCTAGCTGGTTTGGCTCAGTGGATAAAGCGTTGGCCTGCGGACTAAAGGGTTCCAAGTTTGATTCTGGCCAGGGGCACATGCCTGGGATGAGGGCTCAATCCCCAGCAGCCTATCATTCCTTAAGCTCCAAGATTCCTAGATGGTCTGCCCTCCTCTCTCTACCTTTCAGAGTTTTCTTATGTTTTTTTTATACATAATCTCTAGTGTTTTGAGCAATCCTCATCTGGAGCAATAAGGAGAAATGAATTTATTTCATTTTGATCCAGAATCAGAAGTTCCTAGCCTGATTGATTTAAAAAACTTAATGCATTTCTAACAAATACTGTGTTTATAAATAATTTTAAAAGGTGTTTTTTCAATATATACGAAAATTAGTGGTTAGAATTTGAATAATAAAAGTTGTTTAATTGTTATACAAGTAAAGAATAAAATGTAAGTATCCCTGAACAAATCCAGCATTTAAGGCTTCAAACCCCTGCTCAAGAATGATGGCCTCGCTTTGCTTATCACCGTCAGCAATATCAGAACCCAGGATTCTGGCACCTTCTTAGCATCCCTGTCACCTTTCTCAGCCGTTGGTATGAAGAAACAGAATCCAGGAGCTTTTTTCTCCAGTTCCCAAGGTTGGGAATTACTTTTAGGTCACCTGCGCACTATAGGTGATCCTAAAAGTATAATGTAAATGTTGTTCAATCAAATGAGTTACAGAAAAATGTATGTTTGAAAATCCACTGTAGGAGGTAAGACTACAAGCACTAAAATACACACATACTTGTAACTCCCTTACTCTTACACACATATACGCAAACTTTCAAACATATCTTTAAGGACTTTGCTCTGATTAATATAGCTTTGCTCCATAGATTTTATTAGTGCTCCTTATACTCATGACTCAAAGATGATGGACAATTCATAGTCAAGCAGATATGGTGTAGCATATAATACACAAGAGTTAAAGTTTACTCTTTCATTAATATTTACTGACTCAGTAACTATTTTGAGCAACAACTAAATGTGAAACACTGGGTATGTTATTATAATAAAGCACACTTTATCTACCTTACAAACACCAGGAGTTTGAACTTTATTTAGTGAGACAAAGAAAATATTTATGAAAGCATGTCATAAGGGTATATCCAGGAAAATAGCAGTCCCAGCAATCCATAATTTCAATTTAACATTTCCACATGCCTTTTCCTAATGTCACTTATTCCTTTATTTCTTCCAGTATATTCTCTCTCTCTCTCTCTCTTTCTCTCTCTCTCTCTCTCTCTCTCTCTCTCTCTCTCTCATTCACATGTCAATGTCAAGTACAAAGGTATGTTTTTAGAGAAAATAAATTATCATAGAAGCAACTGATTAAGAACTTTTGTCCACAGAACCCTATTGGATTTCACATTTCAAAAATAATCCATTTAAAAATATATCTGAAAAGATTTATGGTTTTCATTAAATAGTCCATTTCCCAGACTAATTGAAGACATTAGGCTTAGTTCATCATCTCTTAGCAAATTAAATGGTGCAATGCCTTTGATAATCTTTGACCCATCCTGGTAGATATGGTACTAGCCTCAGGAAAATATTAGAGTTTTGCATGTACGAGTACATACTCACTGGGTATTCATGCTGTAAGCACTGTAATTCAGTTGGGGAAAGGGGGTTTTGAAATCAGAAACTGGTCTCAACACTAGCTATGTGACTTTGGGCAAAGTATTTAACCTTTCTAACCTTTTTCTCTGATCTCTCCAAATAGGATTATGGTGAGTACTAAATGCACTAGAATATATAAAATTGCTACTGCAACTTTGTCATCTAGGTCTCTTCCAGACTCCAAGTGAGAACAATAGAGAGAGGACAATCTTAGAAAGGGTTGGGGGTAATAGAAGTGAGAGAACCTCAGATCACAAATGATGATGGAGGTAGGAGAGAAGAGGAGGATAGTATTTTAGTGACTGTTGGGGTCACATGGGCCTGAATGTATGAATAATCAGTGGCTGGCATGGGGTTCCAGCCTAAACAATGAAACAGACCCAGTCTCCTGGTAATGCTGTTAATGCAGAGTCTAATGAGGGAATTAAAATAAAGGGACTTAAAAGAAATATATTTACAACTTTATTAGGTAAACTTAGACCACAGTTGGATTCAGAAACACTATCAACTTACACTTACTCTGACGTTTATTTAAACCATAAGCTCTGTTTTTAGCTATTTTTATTTACTAAATATATGATGTCAGAGAGGAAGAGAAGGGGAGGGAGAGATAGAAGCATCAATGATGACAGAGAATCATTGATTGGCTGCCTTCTGCACACCCTCCACTGGTCATCGAGCCCACAACCTGGGCATGTGTCCTGACTGGGAATCGAACCATGATCTCCTGAGGCATGGGTCCATGCTCAACCACTGAGCAACACTGGCTGGGTTCTAACTATTTTTAAATGGGATTTAGATTATATTCATTATTTGCCATTCTTTCTCTTCAAAGTTTGTGACACAGATAAAATTCAAACATTTGTGAAGCCTTTATTTTATAATGTCAATTTGTACTTCAAAATAACAATTGATATTTTCTAATGAAAATTCAATTTACCCTAATTTATTCCAGTTAAAACACATATCTGCTTAAGTATCAATGCTCTTTAGTACTATATTCTTGTAAACATTTACTTTGGTGATAAAATTTATTTCACAGAGGTATGCTAGATATAATTGAGATAAAATTTGTTAAACGCTTTCAATATGTTAGATAAGTTCATAACATACAGTAGATTCATGAAAATAGAAAAAGAAGAAACTTTCACCAATTCTGTTTTACAATGTCTTGATTTCTGGTAGTTAGTAGGGTAAGAGTTGTTCAAAAATAGCTTTTTAAATATTTGAATGTGTGTCATATTTCCTAATATTTTATATAGATCTCTTCAAATTTGGCCATCTAGTGTGTGTAGAAATGTTTGGAAATCCAAGATAAACACAACGATCAGAGGTTACCAACCTCAGCATTTATTTAAAATATTGTGTCCTCCTTTTGAGGAGTGATTCTTTTTTTTAATATATTTTATTGATTTTTTTTTTTTTACAGAGAGGAAGGGAGAGGGATAGAGAGTTAGAAACATTGATGAGAGAGAAACATCAACCAGCTGCCTCCTGCACACCTCCCATAGGGATGTGCCTGCAACCAAGGTACATGCCCTTGACTGGTATCGAACCGAGGACCTTTCAGTCCGCAGGCTGACACTCTATCCACTGAGCCAAACTGGTTAGGGCAGACCTCAGCATTTTTAAGTGAAAACACATGAAGCAATGGATTACAGAATGCAAGCATCATTATGCTGTGACCAAATGTCTCAGGCCAATTTAAATGACCAATCACATTGCACTCAAATGGGTTAGGCATAAGTAAGTGGTACCTCATATTAATGTGGAAATTCAGCATTTCTTTTAAGTCACTGTGATGCATCGCACCCAACCACCTTCAATCTGTCTTTTCTCCATTTAGTTGCTGTGGAATATTCTTTAGACCATGAAGTCCCTTTCACTTTTCCCAAGGCTCATGTTTTGTCTGATGCTCCTCAATAAATTCACTGTATTACTTGAGAAAGCTAAATCTGCCATATGGATAGACTTACTGCATATTGAAGTGCTTACATAAATAAAGTTATAAAAATAATTCATTTTATAATCTTGACATATTTGACCAAACTCAGGAAGCTAAGGGTAGACAGTATTGCAATGTTGAAGAGCAATCAGCAATTAGGATCATTTTAACTGGAAGAAAATCACATTCAGAGTATCCTATTTCTTCAAAGTGGTTCCCCTATGAATGGGGAGGAGGGAAAAAAAACAACAACCTGACATTGGCAAGTGAAAGTCATTAAAAGAAACATAATACAACTGCAAATGGGAAAGATACTGCCAGAAAGAAAATGGTGTGACTAAGAGTCTTGCAACCATAGTTAGTAGTGAAGAACTATAGCATTTTAAACAGTAAGTCACATTTACCATAATGCTGAAAAATAGAGGTTTTTCTCAAATATATTCTAGCTCTTTAATATCTATAATTGGTCATTGTGAATAACCAAACAAACATTTTAGGCATTGATGGAAAAGGCATTTTTACAATTATTTATATTATAAATACCAAGTACTGCTATATAATTTAGAAGCTGTGTACTTCCTTGAACTTAATGAAGCTCATTAATTCTTCCCAACACAGTAAGTAGTTACTAGCTACACAGTAGTAGAAGTCCCATTTCCAAGCCACTAGCTGAGCTTTTGTAGTGGAGAGTATATTTTATGCATTGATTCAAAGCAATCTCTGTAGGCTCTCACCAAGTAGGTACAGTAAAAAGCGGTGCTGCTCTGTGAGTCACTTAGTCTCAATCTAGTTAAATATATATGCCCAGAAAAAGGAAACCATGCAGCATGCCATAATCTGGGCTTAAAATCAACTTACATTGAGAACCAAAATGTCTCCTTTATAAATATTTATCGGAAAGGATTTCAGATTATATGTTCAGCATTGAATGGTGCATATTATTCTTATTAATGTTGCATAAACATTTGTACAAAAAACAATATGCTTTACTTTGCTTCTAAGTATTAAGTAGAATTATTGCAGCATCTGCTTCCAATGGTTGAATGCACAAGCTATTCATGCCTTGTCGTAAATTCTGTGATGCATTAAAATGTCATTAAATGTACCTTCTGTGGGTGTCTCCTAATTTACATACCTTGTAAATCATCAGGTAAAAACCAAGTGAACAGGGAATAATCTCCTATGCGCTTCCCGTCTGCCACAAACTGAAGGCAATTCGTATTCTTCTCCATTCCAGGCTCCAGCCACCTGACATGCCTCATCCTTGAGACGATGTTTCAGAACATTTGAAAACATAGTTCATGGTCCCAATTATTAATGGCTTTTAAATGATGCCTATAAGACTACAGAAACAAACTTGGAAAATAGGCTAGGAGAGTATAGACGAGGTTAAACATACCAGTTAAATTTGTCATCTCTGTTGTGAAGAAAAGATGCCTTTCTGGGGAGCCAGTAAGTAGGGTGAAACTGGGAGAAAAGTGAGGGGTTAACACTGCCTCTTTTCTCTCAGTCCTGTTTTTAATGCCCTCACCGTATGGTTGCTAGGACCACAGAATCTGGGCATTAGAAAGGGCTCCCAGCTCCCCTCGTGCATCTCTCACCACATGCAGGATTCCCCCAGATTAGTGACCATCTGTTTTGTCTGAATCCTTCCGGTAATGGGGAGCCCACCATTTGTAAGAAAGTCCATTCCACTCGCCATTTGGATTGATCTGCTTTTTAGTTCTAGAAAGAAAAACCTCATTTAAATTTCAACTTCTTCCCTCCTCCTGTTTTGCAATCATAACAGTGATGATTTTTTTCTCAGGCGCCAGACTGGAGTCTTCTAATGTTGAGGGCTACTTGTTTAAGGGATTGTGTCACTACCATATAATTCCTCTGGTTTCTGTTACTTGATGTATTTACTTCAGAAACTGTTAAAACCAACACAGTTTTAGACCATTCACCACAATTGTAAGGATGCTAGAAAATTGACCTGAAACAACACATTTGCATTTTTACTAAACTGGACGTAAAACATTAATAATACATTTTCTAATGCAGAGAAAGATAACATATCCTGGGAGATTTTAGTGTTGATCCTGGTTGGGGGAGGGGAGGTGTTTGTTTGTTTTAAAATATTTGTATTGATTTCAGAGAGGAAGGGGGAGATAGAAACATCAATGATGAGAGAATCATTGATAAGCTGCCTCTTGCACACCCACTACTGGGAACTGAGCCAGCAACTGGGCATGTGTCCTGACCCGGAATCCAACCATGACTTTCTGGTTCATAGGTCCACAATCAACCACTGAGCAACACCAGCCAGGAGATCCTTATGGTTTTTTTTTTATGAAGTTTAAAAGAGATTAATATTCCACAGAAACCTAACAGAAAAACATTTTTGAGAGCAATGTTATTGAAAATGGATAAGTACATGTGGATTTTATATGCAAGACCCAGAAAAAAAGAAAATGATGGACAGATCATTAGTCAGGATTCTCCTGAAACTAAAACAATAGCAGATATATTGGTACATATAAGAGGAAGTTTTAGGAATTTACTCACCTGGTAAAGGAGGCCTAGAAGCCCCATGATCTGCTATCTGTAGACTGGAGAGCCAGGAAAGACAGGGGTACACTTCAGCCCAAGTCCAAAGGCCTGAGAAATATATGTAGTAAGGTATGTAGCGGAGGGAGGGCAGGGTTGAGGAGGGGAGGATGCTGAACAAGTTCTGGATTCTGAAGACCTGAGAAAGAGGGCAGGAGAGGAATCACAGCTCCAGAGAGAGAGAGGTAATTCACCCTCCCTCTGCCTCTTGTTTCATTCCAGGCCTCAAGGGATTGGATGATGGCCACCCATATTGGTGAGGCCAACTTTTACTCAATTCACTGAATCAAATCCTAATCTCCTCCAGAAACATCCTCACAGACACACCCAGAAATAATTTTTACCAGCTATCTGGGGATCCCTTATCCCAGTCAAGTTGTCATGTAAATTTAACCATCAAAATGGGGAATAAGAAAGGAAACATGAAATCATTACTGAGCAATACTTAAATCCAAGATGAACCATAATTTTGCCAGAATAATCATGTTTCATCTTGAATTTGTTTTTTTCCAAACAGAAGTTATCTAACAAATAAAATACTATCTTATTTCAGAGTCAGATTTCCCCCCTTGCGTTATGTGATTATAGACTGTAACAATGTCAACAGCATAGAAATCATTTGTTATGGGCTTATCCTAAGAAGATAGAGTTCTAAAGTTTTGCCTTGGGGCAGAAGACATGGATACCAAGTGTTGGGCAATTTTAAAAACACTGTGACATATAGAAGAGAACACAGCTTCTTGTTTTTCCTTGTTGTTTTTGCTCAAAATACAAGTGTCTGTCTTTGCAGTGTGAATCCTTGAACTTGTGAGAAGACAGGTGGAAATCTCAACCTGTAAAGGCACCAAAAAAAATTTTTTTTGTTTGTTTGTTTTGCTTTTGTTCCCCAGAAAAACACTGCAATGGCCTGAGGAATTGGGAGTAAGAAGGGGGGTGAATACAGGGCTCGAGATGTCAGCAATAAGAGAGCAGAGAAAGTTGTTCCTTTTTTAAAAAATTATTAAAATATTGTATAGTGCTTTAATATATCATTTTGCAACATGTTTTCCTTTTGAAGCACCAGAGGAATGCCAGGAAGCAGGCATCAGGAGAAAAGTGTAGACAGAAGCAACAAAGCCAACTGTATGAAGTTCTCTGACATTTTCTCCTCGCCCATCGGTGAGGTTTCGGTGGGCTCATTGGGTCTGGGAAACTAATTCTAAATGTCTCTCTCATCAGAACACAATCCTATTTTCTATCAAATAGAAAAACAGACCCATTCTCAATAATAACACATGTGCAAGATCAAACTTGTGTTAAGTCAGCTTTTCAGATAGAATTAAGATCTTGTTAAAGTCAAGGAAAACAATCCACACTTCCCACATGTTATATGAGTTAGAAAGTAAAATTCCCTTGTCTCTCAATCAGTGATGATCATTTGGAAGTCACTGAAATGAGTTTACACATACAGTGCAAGGCTAGAGAGCTAATATGAAAAAAAGTTCACATAGAAATTGTGGGGTTTTTTTCTTATTTTAAAGTCATATAAATTTATGGAGGAATTCAAAGTTTAAAAATACTTGCCAATTATACGAGACTTTTGATTCAACCACAGGTTTACATAAATTTAAAGGTAAAAGACATCTTTGAAATCACAGTCTTCTCTCTAACCATCAGAAAAGAAAACGGGGGCTTCTTACTGTTGATCTTACCTGAGGGCAACTGAACACTTGGAAGAAGAAATGGGACCATGGCTTCCGGCACCCAAGTTCTACTCAGTGTGTCTTTCTGTACACAACCTATTGAGAAGCCCAGCAGCTTTGAAGTTTTGATTTTATAACTTTAACCATGTGGAATCCTGGGTTCCAGAAATTACAATATTTCAACATAATAATGAAATATATTGGGGTTTTTTTGTTTTCTATGCACTATACTATACACTCTACCAGGCAATTTGTATCGATTTACTCTGACTTATTCTAGAAAAGTTTGATTAAACACAATTTAAACCCCTCACACAGCTTAGAAAGTGACTCATGAGTCTAAAGTTTTGAAGGACATTTTACTGAGTCTAATTTTAGGAAAGACAGTAGTTAGAACATTCCCAGCTCCTGGTGCCATTTCTGCATTCTCTTTTCATATAACATCTATTTTACCCCATGATACCTATCTTTCTCTGAAAAATTCTTAAGCTTCTACCTTGCAGGAATTCGACAGGCCATGAGTCTTTGAACAGTCACAGCTCCATCAACCTGCTGATAGCTTCAAAGAGCAAAATCCAAATAACTAAATTCCTAAATGCATCTCCTCTCTCTCTCTCTCTCTCTCTCTCTCTCTCTCTCTCTCTTTCTCTGTCTGTCTCGCTCTGTCTCTCTCTCTCTCAAGAGAATCTGATTGTCTTCTTCCTTTTCACTGAGTACAATAAAGTTTTTATTAAATCTATATAGTTCAATTGATACCATCTTTTAAACATACATGCATACAACACACACACGCACACACACAGTCTGCCTAAAAATATAGTTCTTTAAGGTACCATGTTTTATGCTTCTTTTATATCTTCTAGAATTCTGAGCACACAGTTAGTTGATAATAAATATTCATGCAATCTCTGACCAAGTCCCTGAATTACTCCCTGAATGATTAGCCAGGATTATCTTCAGTTTCTGAAGTAATCCAAAATTATGTGACAAACCCCACTCTCTTTGCAGTTTAATATATTCAGGGGGAAGTTACTTGAAAAGAAGTTTGAAATTGTGTTAATTATTCCCTTTGTATCCAGACAGCATTGTGTTATGAAAAAGGAAAAAAAGAAATGACAGTCTAGCTTCACTTTTCCCCCTAATTGTGTAACATTGGGAAAAATGCTAAAACTCTCTACTCTCAGTTTCCTCGTCCAGCATCCAAGTTGTAAAATGGTAGAAGGAGATGGAAGAAGGCAAGAAGCTACCAGACCATACTCTGTTCATTTTGAGAGTCATGTGGGACTCAGAGCTTTCGGGGAGAACCAAAAGAGTTGCTTTCAGGGAAGTGGGGAAGATTGAGCAAGGTGGAGCTTTGCTATTTATTTCAAACTTTAATCAGAGGAGCTCCATTTTTATTGGCCGTTGTCAGTTTGAGATACTGGAATTCTGAGATATGTTTTTCTTTGTAAAGTTATACAGCCGTTTCTTTAAACCACAGGACTAAATGATTTTCCAGTGCTTAAATAATACTGTTACTTGAAGATTGTTATTAATGGTTTCTCAGGAGTTAAATTAATGGTCTGCTTCTCTTTACCTCTCACTTTTTCCAGCCTCTGCACAGAGTCCTACAGTCCACACTGCCGCCAGGAGAAAGCCTCCATCTTAGAGTCGCTCAGGAAATAAAGAAAAGGTCCACTGTCCACCCTCGGAGATGAAAGAGGAACCTGGCGGCTCACCACTGAGTTCCTGGCATTTCAGTCACCAAATGCAACTGTCATCGGATTCTGCCTATTCTGGCTGCATTTATGGGTGAACACCTAGAAGCTGGAGGAAGAGTAAAGGGGAAAGGCTCAGATGTGTGGTAAAGGTCAAAATGATGAGTTTGAGATCTAGTGGTGAAAGGGAATAAATGTGACTTTGCAGATTTGTATCATTTATAATCAATTTTCTTTCTCTTGTCCGGAGGAAAGGTGGGTGGGAGGTGAGGCTGAGTATGGTAGTGGAAATTAGTCAATTATTAGTATTTTATCTTTAATTAGATATCAACAAGGTGGTTTTGCTGCATCAAATATCGAATTAGACAGAGCTGTTCTCCAATGACCTCACTCTTTTGTTAGAATGTTTTCTCTTATTCCCTGACTCTAATCAATTCTTATGGCAAAAAGCAGCAGAGAATCCATAAGGGACATTAGTGTCTGTGTGACACCACTTTGAAAGGATAATGGGTGGTTTTCCAATGCCAGGTCTGTGTTTCCATGTAACAGAACAGGACCCTCTGTCCTTACCAAATTTTCTTGGCAGAAATATTTAAGAACCTGTTCATGACTCTAGAACAAGTAGCTTTTAATTTGACCAATGATGGCTATTTTACTTGAGTAAAATAGTTATAATAGTTATTAAATCACAAAATTATATATATATATATATGTGTGTGTGTGTGTGTGTGTGTGTGTGTGTGTGTATTATATATATTCCAGTGGTGATTGATCTATTAAATGACACAAGAATTATTTCATTATAATTCTTGTGTCATCCTTCTGCAAAAGATTACTTGCATTGGATCTCATGCAGAATAAATAATTTTACCATCACTACAGACATGGAAATTGCATACAATCACCTGCTATATCACTGAGTGTCATCAGTTAGGAGTTGTGTTTGGTTACTCATAACTAGGACTAGACTTCAGCAGCTAAAACGAGTTAGTGTTTTTCTGCTCACAGAGGAAAAAGTACAGAGGCAGACATCAGATTGCTAAGATGACTTCATAATGTCATTAAGCAATTTAAGCTCCTTTCATTTTTCTGTTGCACATCCTTCTATGCCTATCCACAAAGCGAGAAGATAACTCCAAATTTCATGCACCTGTTGCAGCAGGAAGAAGGGCAAGGGGAAGGAAAGAGCAAGAGGCCAAAAGCAAGGGACTCCTCCCAGCTGACTTAGCTTCCTGCAAGGAACCTTTCCAGCAGCCTCACCAGTAGCTTGTCTTTCTGTCTCATCAGCCAGAATTCATGCACATGGTCACGGTTAGTAAAGAAGGAAGCTGTACATGTAATCTTTTAGTTGTGCCACAAGGACACTTGAATAAAATTGGGGTGTTGTGGGGGAATGTCCCTTTCTAAGAAAGGAGGGGAAGGACAGCAAGGATGTTAAATAGTAACTACAAATTTCTGGCATAGTGGCTTACAGGTGCCCAGGTGATCTATTTAATTATTATTTTCTTAATGGCCTCATATTTTCATTGTGTATAGTCCCTGAATTGCATTGCTTCCTAACTATGCATGCTCATGAACAGCATGTTTCAGAGAATGTCAATTATAGGCTTAATGATAGGTGGGGAAATATTACTAGATGTGTCTTTTTATTTTTTTTTAAATATATTTTATTGATTCTTTTATAGAGAGGAAGGGAAACAGATAGAGAGTTAGAAACATTGATGAGAGAGAAACACCGATCAGCTGCCTCCTGCACACTCCCCACTGGGGATGTGCCCGCAACCCATGCACATGCCCCCGACCGGAATTGCACCCGGGACCCCTCAGTCCGCAAGCCGGCACTCTATCCACTGAGCAAAACCGGCTTCGGCTAGATGTGTCTTTTTAAAAAACGGTAAATTGATGCAAGTTTAGTTTACTTGACATCATATTAAAATAATTTAAAAGAGGAGTTCTGTAAATTTTGAAAGTTTCTTTAAGCCAAGTTGATACAGGCAGAAAGCTAAAACCTTCTTGAGTAAATTAAAATGATTCTGATTCTGAAGAGATAGAATGACCTTAAATATCTAAAACTAAAATTATAAATCACAAAGAAAATAATAGGTTTCAGTTCAGTTAGTTTTAAAAATAAAAATCACATGTGTTAAGATATTTTATCCTTATGTGACCCTTCATTAAATAAGGAAAAATGACTATAGTTGACTTTATATTTATTGTAATTTAATAATGTAACAGATGTAGTATAAATGTTGAGTTCTCAAGTGAAAACCACAAAAGAGTAACTTATTTCATGAAATCCAAAGTCATTAATAAAACAAAGGATATCTGCATATTAACTTAAAATAATCTGGAACCACAACCACTGGTCAATTCTATGTAGCAATTAGAGTATAAGATTAGTGAACTGACCACTAAGATCATAGGAACTCTTGAGTTTAGGAAGTGTTTTGTTTTTGTTTTTGTGTTTAGCATTTACTCCCTTTAGATATATAGTACTAGAGGCCCAGTGCATGAAATTCATGCACTGGTAGGGTCCCTAGTGGTTGCTGGCTGCCAGCTGGGGCCTCCCTCCCTTCCCCCAGCCAGCCCTGCCTCCTGGTTGAACTCCCTGACAACTCCCCGTTGAGTTGAAAATTTGCATACTGCACTTTTATTATACAGGATAAGTGAAACACTTGTTTAATAGGATAAGCATAAGGCTACTCAGTTTATTGTACTATATCAGCTTTCTTTTCTGTATTTGTAACTATTTTTTACACAGATTATGGTCTCAAAGCATTTTACACCTTAAAAAGCTAGTTTAGCTCAAACAATTATTTTAAATTTTCAAACAATTATTTGTACATTTTCTATAACACAGCTTGAAATGACATACAATACCACAACTACATACATGCTTATATTTAAAAAAATAAATTATACTTTTAAATTTAGGGGGGGGGGACTCAAAACATCAAACACAATTCTTTCTAAAGAATTTCCAACCCGTATCAATCCCATGAGAGACAAGTGTGTTTCTATCCAATATTCGTGAGAGAAATCTAATATTTCATGATCCCAATATCAAGAAAGGAAAAGTCAGTCTCACACCCCAACACTTTTATAAGATGTTAATTGTGAGTTATCACCATGTCTGAAACTATATGAGTTTTGAATTATGAGGGTTATTCAGGCATAGACTAGGCAGGGTGATATCACTTGGGACCAAGTCCCACGTATCTTCAGGATAAATTAAGAAGAGACCATTGTGAACATTTAGAATTAGAAGGAGGTCAGTTAGCCTAATTTACCACCCAATGAAGAAATAACTTTTATTGCACTTTCAGCAGATCATTGTCCAAGTTTGTGTAAACTTCAGAATTTAAGAATTTTTTTCTTTTTAAAAAGATGTCATTTCTTGAAAAAACAATGTTTATTTAGTTGGAGCTGACACTCCCCATCTGCTTCCACCCACTGCCTTTGCTTCCCCCTTTAGAATAACACAAAACGTAATTCTTCTTCCGTATGATTGGTCTTTACACATTAGAAACCAGAAAAATTTACCTTTCCCAGTCATTTCCTCTCACTATGCTTTTCTGCTTCCCTTTGCTTTTCTTCATGTGACAGAGCTCTTAGACTGTTAACCACCTCTTTCAATTTTCTGGCCTTACAGTAGTTTTTTCTTGTTGTTGTTACTGTTTTGTGTTTGTTTTGTGCATTCATATTAAAGTGTACCCCTTGTAACAAACAAATCAAGATATGGCCAAATTTCCTCAAACCTTGAACTTTCATCTCTCTTGCTTGTCATACTGCACTTGTACTAATATAGAACAAAGTAATTTTATCTTTGTTTGCAATATAATTCATTGTTGTCTCAATATGAGAATATAGTCAATTAAAATTACTCTGTTACCAGCATTTGGGTTCTTGGGAAATCAAGAGTTCATCACACACACACATACACACACACACACACACAAATAGTGCTCAGGAGAAAGGTTTATTAAAAAGCTCATTTGTGTGAGGGAAACAGCATCCAAAGGGAGAAAGAGAGATTTTGTTTCCCAAACAAAATCCAAGGAACAGTTTTAAAGCAGTTGAGGCTGGAAAGATGGCTTCTAAGTATGACTTTTAAGTATGTAGAGGCGAAGACTGACACTTGTACAGTACAACTGTATGCTTCTTCACATGTAACATGTCTCATTAGCATGTTAAATCTCCACCCAGGAGTGTGTTCTGGGTTTTTTTTGCTATTATAATGAGGGTAAAGTCACTGCCTCAGATGTTGAGGGAGCTGAACTGTGCATGTGTTAGGGTGAAGGCCAATAATAGCTTTCGGTTTTTGACACAACTCTGCAACCAATGAATCCTATATAATAAAAGGCTAATATGCAAATAAACCAAACAGTGGAACAACCTAACAACTGGTAGCTATGATGTGCACTGACCACCAGGGGGCACGCAGGGAACATGGTGGGTGTCAGTAGCAGGTGGTAGAGCAAGTGACCTAGGGTGCCAGACCAAGAGAGGGAGCCAGTCGCTGTCATTGGGATGAGCCTCTGGTGGTTACTGAAAATCCTTTGCTCCCGTGTGCTGCAGGCCCACCTGGCGCTCACACCTGCTGCTGGCGCTGGCCCTGCTTGCACCCACTGCCGACACCTGGCACCAGCCCAGATTGCTTGGCACCACGAGCGGTGGCTGCTGGCCCCAGTCACCCCTCAGGGCTTCTCCGCCTCACCCTGCTCCTGAGGGGCAATCGGGGCAGCAGCTGCCGCTCGCACCCGCTGACAGCGCTGGCCCCACTCACACCTGCTGCTGGCACTGGCCCCAATCACTCCACGCCAGCCCAATTACTCCACGCCATCAGCGGGTGTGAGTGGGGCCAGTGCTATCAGCACGTGGGAGCAGCAGCGGCAGGAGCAGGGCAGCCGGCAAACAGGGGACCAGGGGCCACGGAGAGAGGGCCTGGGTGGGGCTCGGAGGATGGGCTGAGAGCCGCCCCTGTGCCCACGGCAACCTTGTGGACCACAGTTCCTTTCAACGTGCATGAATTCATGCACTGGGTCCCTGGTGCATAAATAAGTGGAACAAAAAAATCAACAAATCAATGTCTCTCTCACCCTTCCTCTCTCTAAAATCAATAAAAAATAAAACAATAAATAAATGTAATGAGAAATATTATCAGTAGCCTTACTGAAATCCAGATGTCTGTGGTCATCACTGACTCTCCCAGTTAAATAATCCTGTCAAAATAGGAGAAAAGTCATGAGAAATAAAAGAATTCTTTTTTATTCTACAGTAAACAGAGACAGGGTGATAATGGCAAATACCTTATTTCCTAAGTCCTAATGTAATTATGTTTAATTTTTTGAGGTTGTTGCCAAGATTATTTGTCTATACATTTAGAGATCAAGTTCCACATGAAAGAGAGAAAGAGAGAGAGAAAAAAAAAAAGAAAGAAAGAATGAGAGAATGAAACAAAGAAAAAGAGAGAAAAAGTATAGTAAACTTTATTTTACTCCTTCAAATTATTCATAATTCTTCAGTTATCAACAATAGTGGATCTGGAATAAAACTTTAGATTCTCTTTTTTTGGGGGACCCTTGGAGTTTAGGAAAAAGAGAGCAGAGAGATGCAGCTAAGGGAGAAAGGTGTGTGTTGCTCTAGAGAAAGGGCACGAGGGTCCTTTGTTGGGTGTGGGGGGGGGGCAGTCAGGATCCAAGGGGAGGGTGTTAAGGGAATAATCATTAGCTTTCTAAGTGTGTCCTTCAATATGTTGATTTATCAAAATCTGCATCTAGAGGGGTCAAGGTTGTTTTCTGGTTAGTTTCATTTTGAAAGAACTATCACCAAAGGATAGGGAGGGACCATGAGGAAAGATTGGCACCATGACTGGTCAGCCCCTGAATGGTCTGGAATGTGTAAACCATTTACTCTTGAGTGCCCTTGGTGAGGGAAGGTAAAACCGTGTGATTCATTAGCTGGCTGAAAATTGCTCAAATTGTTTAACCTTGTTGAATTCTTTTGTCTCAGTTTCTCTTATTCCACCTGTCAAGGAATTTCCCTAGCTTCTTACTATCCTGCCTCAATACTGTAATTATCTATGGTAATTGCTCCCTTCAGGGAGCAGGTCATCTACCTAAATTCTCTCAGGCAGATAGAGGGAAGGTCCAAGTTTCTTCCTGAGTCTTTTGTCTTTTAAAAAATAATCAGCCTAAACTATCCTCATGACAAAGAAACACATCTTAGAGTGGCAAATTTTGCTCCCCTACAAACCGAGCGCCAGACAATCTGACTCAGCCCGTTCAGAGTGAGGCTCTAGGATCCACATTCGAATGAAACAGCCTACATGAATTGGATTGCATGCATTTGTCTACGTAAGAACACCAAGCCTGTAGAGAATTTTTATACAAAAATTGAGTGAAACAAAGGAAACACCTGGAAGCAAGACCTCAGACTGAGATAAATGCTTGTCAGAACAGCTTGCAGTTTCTTTTATGCTCTTGAGATTAAGGTGGAAACATGAGGAAGGTTACATGAAGGTGGGAGTAAGGAAAGCAGGAACTAGATATTAGGTTAGTTAAACTGTTGATAATGGTCACTTGGGATTGGTTTACAGGTGCTCTCTTGAGAGTGAAATCAGAAGGAAGATCTGAAATGGAGCATTTCAAAAATCCTTTAACCTAGATGCACAGAAACAATGGAAAGGGCTTGCTTGAGGCAGAATTCAGCTTTTAAAAAAAAAAACAAAACAAAACAAAAAAAAACAGAAAGAAAGTTAAGGAGGCCCAGTGGTGTGGCTCACTGGTTGAGCATGGGTAGACATATGAACCAGAAGGTCAGGGTTCGAGTCCCCATCAGGGCACATGCCCAGTTGTGGGCTTGATTCCCAGTGTGGGGCGTGCAGGAGGCAGCCGATCAATGATTCTCTCTCATCATTGCTGTTTCTTTCTCTTTCTCCCTCTCCCCTCTTCTCTGAAATTAATAAAAATATATTTAAAAAGAAAGAAAGTTATGGAGGTAGGAGAAGTGAGCAAGCTGGGCTACGTGGGCTCAGGAAACAAGGTAGAGGCAGAAGAAGGGCCTGGGAGTTTAGGAGAGAAAGGCAAAGGTAACCAAGCGGAGGAAGGGGGGGTGCAGGTGTGTTCCTGAGAGGGAGAGCGCTCAGCAAATACAGCCTCTTTCTAAAGAAGTTATGTACCTGGGCACGACCTGCCCAGTTAGAAATTTATGATCAGTTTACCCTGTGAGGTTACTTTCCACAGTATACCCTCCCCCCCTTTTTTTATTTACACAGTAAATGGGCCATATTACTTTATATTTGAAATTATTCAAAATTGTTTCTTAAGAATTCACTTTTTATATTACCTCCCATTCTTTCTGGGCTCTCTCCCTTAGGAATACCCAGCTCTGAGCACACGTGTATTCTTTTTGAAGTTTTAGAGAGCAGCTGTCTTTAAATCTAAATTGTATATCTGACTATACATTCATTGCTTTGGTTATTATAAATTCCCAGATGATGTGACTACTTTGCTTATTTACCTAGTATTGTAGCTTAATCAGTATAACATAAATAATTTCTTATAGGCCTGTTCCCTTCTGTAAAAGATAGGTCATTATGAAAACAACTTAGCAGCGAACAATTAAAAAGATAATGCTTATAAAGTGTTTTGTAAACTACAAAACAGATGTTTGCATTAATCTTAGATCATAGTCTAGAACTGTTATCTTAGTTTGCTCAAGGTTCTACAGATAGATTTGGCAGCTTATTGACAACAGAAGCACCATCTGGGCGTGGGGAAGTCCAGGATCAAGGCTCAAGCAGAGCGTGTGTATGGTGAGAGCACACTACTTGGCTTTTAGATGGCAGCCCTCTTGTTGTGTTCTCACATGGTGGAAGGGGTCTGAGAGATCTCTCAAGCCTTTATTTTAAAGATTTTTTTAAAACTGATTTTTTAGAGAGAGAGGAAGGGAGAGGGTGGGGGAGAGAGATAGAGAAACTGATGCAAGAGGGAAACATCTATTGGCTGCCTCTTGCACACCCCCTACAGGGATCAAGCCTGCTACCCGGACATGTGCCCTGACTGGGAATTGAACCGGCAACCTTTTGGTGCAGAGGATGACACCCAACCAACTGAGCCACATAAGTCAGGGCTCTCAGGCCTTTTTTATATGGTCACTAATTCCATTCATGAGAGCCTCACCCTTACGAGCTAATCACACACACTGCAAACCCCACCTCTCAACACTATCACATTGGGGTTAGGATTTCAATAAACGAATTGGGGGAGGAGGGCACAAACATTCAGCCCATAACATCTGAATGTAGCAGCACATACTAGGGTTGCAGGTCCAATCCCTGGCTCGGTTAGGGTGAGTGTGGAAACAACCAATTGATCTCTCTCTCTCTCTCTCTCTCTCTCTCTCTCCCCCACCCCCTTTCCCACTCTTCCTTCCACTCCCTCTAAAAATCAATGGAAAAAATATCTGGGTGAGGATTAACAACAACAACAACAACAAAATTTAAAAGAAAGTCACAGAAGTAGAAGTGAGTGGTAGAAGACATGGGCTCAGGAAACAAGTTAGAGAGGTAAAAGAAGAGCCCTTGGAGTTTAGGAGGGAAAAAAAAGACAAGGAAAATGTGCTGGGGTGGTGGATAGGAGAGGGGAGCTGAGGGGAGAGGCACCAGGTATCTCCTGGGGGGGGAGAGCAAATGGCCCTCTGTCCTAAGAGCTGCTAAGGGCAGGATTTTAGGGGTGGTCCCAGGGGAGGATTCCAACAAGAATAGTCACCAGCTTTCCAGATTTGTCTTTCAGGGTCATGGTCTCTACTGGCTGGTGGTGCTAGGGCAGGAGGTCAATGCAGCTGGTTCCTATGTCAGCCACAGGGTCACTTGTCTGATTTTGCTGTTTTTCTGGGACTGGACCTGAAACCCCAGGGATCTAGATGGGTTTGATATGGGTCAGAACCCCATTGCCCTGGGGTCTTAAAGCCTAAGGGCTATTCTCTGCTCCCCTTGTTTGTTACCCCGCCAAGTGGGTCTGCTGCATGACTAGCAACATGCCTGGGGAGGAAAGGCCAGGGAAGGGTCCAAACTGCATGACCAGCAATATGAGAGGTCAGGGGTGTCTGAACCACATGACCAGTAGTGTGCTAGGGGAAGAAAGATTACCCTGGGGTGAGGTCCTTGTTTTCCCAGTATTGCCTGCTGCAAAGCATTTCTACTTATTTGAAATTGCCTTAGAATTCAAATTTAATATGGATTAATTCTCAACTATAAATCTAAATCACTGTTCATTTTATAAAGATAGCTACCATAAGGAAAAAATTACAGGTGTTCATCTTCAGAAACAAATACAAATTACAGCTCTAGGCTCTTTGGAGATTCTCTTTTCATATACCTGAGTGCTTCATCACACAACATTATTTTGTTATAAGCATCTCATTGGTCTGTCTTACAAACAGATGTGCTGAGGACAACACTCTCATTCAAGGTAAATTATGTGAGAATGGAAGAGAAAGAAAGTCATTTCCTCTTTTTCTAAGCTGGAATGTAAGCTGTAATGACCTGTGTAAAAATCGCTAAGGGTGACTTGAGAATCTTTAAGTCACCACTGACTTGGACACCACTGTTTTTTATTTTAAGAGAGAGAAAGTGAGAGGAATGAATTCTCACCTAGCATGTGATAGGACTCAAAAAATACACATGGCTAATTATGTGCAATCTAGACAGGGTTCTACTGGTTTGAAGGTGGTATTTTGTTTAGTTTATGAAGGGTGATTAAACCTAGGTTAACAATGTAGTGCACAAACATTTAAGAAAATAGTCAAAACAGTTTAATGTGATAGGGTGGGAGAATGGGCTAACCACATACAATTGACAACTGTTTTTGCAAAACTGAGTTTTCTTTTTTTGTTCTAAATATTGTTATGTAAGAAACATCCAAATCTGTGATGAATTTTTATGAGTTTATTTTTATGAGTTTTGAGTTTTGGCCTTTCGAAGCTTTGGGCACATGAACTTTGGATCAGTCACATCTTAATGGTCAACTTCTGCTATACATAAAGTATTCAAAGGTGTGTCTATATATTCAGCTTATCTTTAAAAAAAAAGAAATTGTAACTCAGCCACCATCTATTTTGCAAATGGAGAGTAGTGAGGGAAAAATAAGATCAATAAATTGGTGAAAAACAACCATTGTAAAATTCTAAGCCAAGTAGGATGCTTAGCTATAGTCGAGTTTAGGTAACACTGTTAACAAATTTTAAAATATGTGTTTAATTTTATTAGAAAGAATTAAATTAATTCCCGAATCATACAAATGTCACTTCCTAAAAACTTGAACATAGGTTTTGGGAAAGAACAGGGTTCTTTTAGATTCCCACTCTTCAATAATTGAGAAAGGTTAGATCCCTAGCAGTCTCTAAGAATAATAGGTAGCTAACATTCACCAACAGCTTTTTATGTGAGGGTCCCTAAGTTATTTTCAAATGTATCAATTCATTTAACCCACAAATAAAACTTTGAATTTGGTCCTATTATTATCCTCATTTTAGAATAATGAGCTAAGCCACAGAAATGTCATTTGCTAAAAGATTGAAAGAGGCAGATATGGGATTCACAGCCAGAACTCTGACCAGAGTCCTTTCCCTGACCAAGTGTGGCACTGCCAGCAGAAATGCTTAACAGGCTCCAGCAGGCTGGCGGGGTACATATACAAGGTGGAATTGCAAACCCTGTAAAAAGCATGATAGCGAAAGCAGGCCCACCTCAATGTCAAGCCAAAGACAGATTTGTTTCTTTATGCAGTTTAATGACCATTCACTCTCTGGAAGGCAAGCCTATCCCACACTTATACATTACCAGGCTAACACCTGATTAATAGTTATAGTTAGGTCACTAACTGTCAAAAGAAACAAAATGCATTAACAGTTACATTTACAAGAAATGCTTAACATAGCAAAATTTGCACAGAATAATGGCTATAATTTATTGAGCATTTATTTTATGCCAAGTGTTACCCATTACTGAATTAATATCTATAATATCACTAGGATTTTAGATAGGGATAATACTATTGCTAACATTATTTCTAGTTTCCTAATAAGTAAATAGAGGTTCTGAGGCACTCAATGATTTGCTCAATTTCCAAAGCAATAAAATGATGTAAGGGTTATTTTCAGAATCTAATTCCGGTGATATTATTTCTACAGTAAACTACATCCCCAAAATACTTCATTGTTACCTGATAATTGTCATGTTTATGCATTACTATAACAATGTATATAAATGTTCATTTTATCTTCTAGATTTACAATATAACTACTCAATTTTCCCTACTGCACTTTAAATTATGTCGGTTACCTCACCTTTATCCCAAAATTTCTTTTTTCTTACCAGAAAGATACCATAGTATCTATATTATCTTTATGTCTTTAAAATATAAAACATATATTTGTCATATTAAACTCACAATAACTTTTTCTTCTGTATAAAACCAAGAACCCAGAGATTAGATGTGATAACATCTAGATCAGCCGTGGGCAAACTACGGCCTGCGGGCCGGATCCGGCCTGTTTGAAATGAATAAAACTATTGAAAAAAACGACCGTACCCTTTTATGTAATGATGTTTACTTCGAATTTATATTAGTTCACACAAACACTCCATCCATGCTTTTGTTCCAGCCCTCCGGTCCAGTTTAAGAACCCATTGTGGCCCTCCAGTCAAAAAGTTTGCCCACCCCTGATCTAGATACTTGATGTTTCTCATGCAGATAATGTGTGGCATGAGAAAAATGGCCCTGATTTATAAACAACTCAGGTAGTTATAGAGTACATAATAGCACTATATTAGTACATTGCTATTTTACTCCATTTTTGTTGTTTCCCTTTGGTGTTCAATAGTAACATCAATAATACTTTCTAACTCTTTGAAATTTCAAAATATTTTATGTGGATTCTGTAAGCATTGATTATATTCTGTGCAATTAAAAGAGAAACAGAAAACCTTCACTTCAGTCCACATATTCTACATTCAAACCTTTGCTTAACATTTTAAGAATTCTGAAACAATGATTCTACTTTCAGAAATGTCAGTAAATCACCCCTGAAAGGCCCCCCCTTTCTATTGGTAAAATTACCATAGAATGCTAGTTTAGTGAACTGAGGTAAGTGATGAGCGGTATCCGCTGCCATAAAAACACTTCCAGAGATAAAGTAAATGATATTTTGCCTGTTACACTAATGGAGAAAGCATATGCCTTCTTGATCATACATCTTCCTGGAAGTGCATCTCACCATCTCCTTGCCATTGGCATCAACCAGCTGAGACATTAAGCTCATTTGAATCCTTTAGTGGAAAGATCCAGTTTGACCTCAGTCAGCAAAGATAACAAGTACCTATGATTTAGGGGCTCTAATGCAATAATTAATAGCTCTACTAGAGTAGCCTATTTTATGTCCCCAGTGCGGGCTTCCTGTTTCATTCACTTTAATTATCTAACATTTTAGGTATGGTTTTTCCAGCCAACTTCTCTGTTATTTTAGAGTTGATTACTGTTTCTAATCACAATACTGGATCCCTGAGGAAGAAGAAATAAACCATTCTCTAAAGTCATGTATTTTACCTGCTGATGGCCAATTATTCTCTAAAGGATAATTCTAGTATTTTGTCCATGTTGGTTACAGTTGTCTCCAGAGACATGATTTCTGTTATTTTCCCTGAAAAGTCATTTGACCCATTATCAATTTAATGGATTTTATAATATTTTTCTCTTATACACAAAAATACTGTATTTAATTTTTATAATTTTATCTGATTTTTACTAGATAAGAAGCCTCATAATGGTCTAAGTAATTTCTCTCTACTTTCTAACTACATTTTCTACATAGAGAATGACATAAAATAATCATAGTGCAATTTTATCTATACCACAAAACATTTAAATTTATTTTTACGTACTTTATTGTGAAAAAAATGGAACAATATCTTAAGATATTTATCTTTCTAAAGTTTAAGTAGCCCTTGTGTTGAGTGTTTCCTTCCCACGTCCCGCGTGGGTCAGGGTTCAGGAACTGGAAGCAGAGCCGTACACAAATGAATATGAAAAGACAAGAGATAATTTGGGAATATTGGGGGGCCAAGTGGGCAAGTCCAACTCAAGGGGAAGAACTTCCACCTGTGCTCAGGCCTCACCAAGCTTTCATTGATTCTGGGATGCACCCACAGCATAGCCCTTAGGCAGGTGACCCCTGGCAACAGGCAGACTAGCCCATCAGCAAGGATTTACATAATAATAAATGGGGGAGTAGTTTCACCTACCACTGTCTGGACAAACAGAGGTGGCACCTAGCTCCGACCTTTGCTAGGGCTTCAAAGGCACCCAGCCTTGTGTGTGTGTGTGTGTGGGGGGGGGGGGTTCTCTGTCTGTTTATCAGATAGTGAAGGCAATAAACAGTTTCCTATGCCCTTGAGAGAAAAATAAATGAAATGTGTCCTTGGATAATTACAGTCTTCTAAAATTTCATTTTTAAAAGTTGGTGATATATTCACTTGATATAATATTGAGAAGATACCAAAAGTTATCAATCAAAAGAAAAATTTCTCTTTCACTTTTTCCCCAAGAAATTCTTTACCCCAACAAGTTTCTCCATCAGCCTTCCAAAGTACCTGTTATATACACTAGCAAAACAAAGGCACATATAAGTGTAATAATTAATATGTATATTGAGAAATAATGAAACATAGATGGTAGCATAAAATAATAATTTGCAACTTTATTTTTCCACTTAATATATCATATTGATCTTTCAATAACATTATTAATAGAGTGGCCTCATTCATTTTGGAACAGAACTTGTAGCAATAGAGGTGGCAAGAGATTATCAGATTCTGAATTAATTTAAGGGAAGAATTAACAGAATTTTCTGGATATCAAGGATTACTCCAAGTTTTTTGATCTGAGAAAATGAAAGGATAGAGTAGCCATAACATAGATGGACAAGATTTTAAATAGATAAAGATTTGGGGATAGATAATCAA